>NW_027140348.1:0-337130 GCF_036365525.1 Heterodontus francisci | reverse complement strand
ATGTGTTTTGTCACATCCTCAAAGAATTCAATAAGGCTTGTGAGGCATGACCTGCCCCTCGCAAAGCCATGCTGACTATCTCTAATCAAACTATGCTTTTCCAAATAATCATAAATCCTGTCTCTCAGAATCCTCTCCAATAATTTGCCCACCACCGACGTAAGACTGACTGGTCTGTAATTCCCAGGGTTGTCCCTATTCCCTTTCTTGAACAAGGGAATAACATTTGCCACCCTCCAATCATCTGGTACTACTCCAGTGGACATTGAGGACACAAAGATCATCGCCAAAGGCACGGCAATCTCTTCCCTCGCTTCCCGTAATATCCTTGGGTATATCCCGTCTGGCCCTGGGGACTTATCTGTCCTCATGTCTTTCCAAATTTCCAGCACATCCTCCTTCTTAACATCAACCTGTTCGAGCATAACAGCCTGTTTCACGCTGTCCTCACAAACTACAAGGTTCCTCTCACTAGTGAATACTGAAGCAAAGTATTCATTAAGGACTTCCCCTACCTCCTCCGACTCCAGGCACAAGTTCCCTCCACTATCCCTGATCGGCCCTACCCTCACTCTGGCCATCCTCTTGTTCCTCACATAAGTGTAGAACGCCTTGGGATTTTCCTTAATCCTACCCGCCAAGACTTTTTCATGTCCCCTTCTCGCTCTCCTAAGTCCATTCTTCAGTTCCTTCCTGGCTACCTTGTAACCCTCTACAGCGCTGTCTGATCCTTGCTTCCTCAACCTTAAGTAAGCTTCCTTCTTCCTCTTGACTAGCTGTTCCACATCTCTTGTCATCCAAGGTTCCTTCACCCTACCATCCCTTCCTTGTCTCATCAGGACAAACCTATCCAGCAGTCGCAGCAAGTGCTCCCTAAACAACTTCTACATTTCTGTCGTGCATTTCCGAGAACATCTGTTCCCAATTTAAGCTCCCCAGTTCCTGCCCAATAGCATTGTAATTCCCCCTCCCCCAATTAAATATTTTCCCATCCCGTCTGCTCCTATCCCTCTCCATGACTATAGTAAAGGTCAGAGAGTTGTGATCACTATCACCGAAATGCTCTCCCACCTGGCCTGGTTCGTTGCCAAGCACCAAATCCAACATAGCCTCCCCTCTAGTCGGCCTATCTACATATTGAGTCAGGAAACCTTCCTGGACACACCTGACAAAAACTGCTCCATCCAAACTATTTGCACTAAGGAGGTTCCAATCAATATTAGGGAAGTTGAAGTCACCCATGACAACAACCCTGTTACTGCTGCACCTTTCCAAAATCTGCCTCCCAATCTGTTCCTCCATGTCTCTGTTGCTATTGGGGGGTCTATAGAAAACTCCCAATAAAGTGACTGCTCCTTTCCTGTTTCTGACTTCCACCCATACTGACTCAGTAGACAAACCCTCCTCGACGACCTCCCTTTCTGCAGCTGTGATACTATCCCTGATTAGCAATGCCACTCCCCCACCTCTTTTACCTTCCTCCCTATTCCTTTTGAAACATCTAAACCCCGGAACATCCAACATCCATTCCTGCCCCTGTGATATCCAAGTCTCCGTAATGGCCACAAGTGGGAAACTGAATGCGGCGATCGCAGGAGGGAGTGGGGTACTGTTTGGGGGGTGGAGTGTGGAGGCAGCAATCGCTGCCATTGAGGAGTGAAAGGGCTTGGGTTCAATTTGCTTTTTTTTGTGTCAAATTGAGTAGCGTCATCTTTATGACTGACAGCTGCTTGAGACGTCTCGGACAGTGACAGCAAGAGCCACTTCCTGCCAATTTGAGTACATACCCATTATCCCTACTCTCTATCTCTCCACTGCCAAACAATTCCTTATCCATCCAATAAGTTGCCTCGAATTCTATAAACTCTCATTTCTGTTCACAGTTTCTCATGTAGAACCACCTGAAACAATGTCAGCCACCGGAATCAGAAGGTTGTTAGTTCAAACAGCACACCAGAGACCTGAGCACAAAGTCTAGGCTGACAGTCCCAGTGCAGTACTGAGGGAGCGCTGCACCGTCGGAGGGTCAGTACTGAGGGAGCGCTGCACCGTCGGAGGGTCAGTACTGAGGGAGTGCTGCACTGTCGGAGGATCAGCACTGAGGGAGCGCTGCACCGTCGGAGGATCAGCACTGAGGGAGCGCTGCACCGTCGGAGGATCAGCACTGAGGGAGCGCTGCACCATCGGAGGGTCAGTACTCAGGGAGTGCTGCACTGTTGGAGGGTCAGTACTGAGGGCGCGCTGCACTGTTGGAGGGTCAGTACTGAGGGCGCGCTGCACTTTCGGAGGGTCAGTACTGAGGGAGTGCTGCACTTTCGGAGGGTCAGTACTGAGGGAGTGCTGCACTGTTGGAGGGTCAGTACTGAGGGAGTGCTGCACAGTTGGAGGTGGCGTCATTTGGTTGAGACGTTAAACAGAGGCCATGTCTGCCCTCTCAGGTGGACATAGAAGAACCTAAGATACTATTATGAGGAAGAGCAGGGCAGTTCCCCCAGTGTTTTAGGCAATATTTATCACTAAAACTACATATTATTAGGTTATTATCATGTTGCTGTTTTGTGGGATCTTGCTGTGTGGATATTTGCTGCCATGTTCCCTATGTTACAACTATGAAAAGTACTTTGTTGGCTCTAGATTGTTTTGGGATATCCTTTAGTTCTTCTTTTTCGCTATCAAAGTTCTTCTGGAAGCCCATGTAAATGACATCTATTGACATTAACATTCCCAGTACTTTCCTGACCTCTTCAAAAAATTCAACTAGGTTTGCTAACCAATCAGTGGCTGCCCCACTCACAGACCGCCCAATCAGTGGCTGCCCCACTCACAGACCGCCCAATCAGTGGCTGCCCCACTCACAGACCGCCCAATCAGTGGCTGCCCCACTCACAGACCGCCCAATCAGTGGCTGCCCCACTCACAGACCGCCCAATCAGTGGCTGCCCCACTCAGGAGCAGCAAGTTGATACTTACGAGCCACTGGGCATCTTGATATCCAATGGTCGATCACAGGATAGGCAGTGAAAATGGCTGATGAGCTGTCTGTCAGAGAGGAAGAAGAGCTTCAGTGATGGACTCTTAAATTCAGCTCAAAATCTGTGAAGCAGCTAACAGCTAACCCTGATCATTCACACTCAGAGTACAGCACATCAATGTTCCCTCTAGCTTCTGTCTGCTGTGCACAGCTGGCTTCTTGTATTATGCTATCCTTTAAGATTGATGCGCGGCTACACACGTGCACATCTTAAACGGAACGTTGCTTGCGTGCAGCCTGTTTGTTCCCTGCACGGCACATTCTTGATTGCTGTGTGGCCACACATCCGTTTAGAGGGAACACTGAGTCACACTCACACAGCATGTCACGCACAGAGCACACATCATACTCGGAGAACAAGTCGCAAATTGGCAGAGGGATTGGCACCAGCATTATAAAAGTAGAAAAGAGGAGTAGATGCATAAAGGAGTAAAGGTGTTGGATAGTATTAGAGAAGGAAGTAGTACCATATTAGATAGGAACAGACCAAGAAGGACTACAATGAATAGAAAGACAGGTTCACAATGCATGAACCAAACTAAGCATCAGTGAGCAGGATATTGCTGAGCAAGTGCCACTTGATAGCACATTCCATTACTTTGTTGATGTTTGAGAGTAGACTGATAGGGCAGTAATTGGCTGAATTGGATTTGTCCTGCTTTTTGTGTACAGGACATACCTGGACAATTTTCCACATTGCAGGGTAGATGCCAGTGTTGTAGCTGTACTGGAACAGCTTGGCTAGGCGCGCTGTAAGTTCTGGAGCACAGGTCTTCAGTACTATTGCTGGAATGTTGTCAGGGCCCATAGCCTTCGCAGTATCCAGTGTCTTCAGCCATTTCTTGATATCACGTGGAGTGAATCGGATTGGCTGAAGACTGGTATCTGTGATGCTGGGGACCTCAGGAGGAGGCCGAGATGGATCATCAACTCGGCACTTCTGGCTGAAGATGTTTGAAACCGCTTCAGTGTTCGCTTTTTCACTGATGTGCTGGACTCCCCCATGGTTGAGGTTGGGGATGTTTGTGGATTCTCCTCCCATTAGTTGTTTAATTGTCCACCACCATACACAACTGGATGTGACAGGACTGCAGAGCTTAGATCTGATCCATTGGTTGTGGGATCGCTTAGCACTGTCTATTGAATGCTGCTTCCTCTGTTTAGCATGCATGGAGCCCTGTGTTTTAGGTTCACCGTTTTGAGGTACACCTGGTGCTGCTCCTGGCATGCTCTCCTGCACTCCTCATTGAACCAGGGTTGGTTCCCTGCCGAGATAATAATGGTAGAGGGGGGATATGCCAGGCCATGAGGTTGCAGATTGTGGTTGAATACAATTCTGCTGCTGATGGCCCACAGCGCCTCCTGTTTGTCCAGTTTTGAGCAGCTAGATCTGTCCCATTTAGCATGACGGTAGTGCCACACAACACGATGGTGGGTATCCAGAGTGTGAAAACAGGACTCTGTCTCCACAAGAACTGTGCGGGTGGTCACTACCAATACTGTCATGGACAGATGCATCTGTGACAGGTAACATTGGTGAGGACAGGTCAAGTAGGTTCTTCCCTATTGTTGGTTCTCTCACCACCTGCAGCAGACCCAGTCTAGCAGCTATTCCTTGAGGACTCGGCCAGCTCAGTCAATAGTGGCATTACCGAGCCACTCTTGGTGATGGACACTGATCAAGACTAGATGTTACAAAGATAACAAAAAGACAAAACTAAAGGCTCTGTATCTGAATGCACGTAACATTCACAACAAAGTAGACAAACTGATAGCACACATTGAAGTAAATAAATATATGATAGCCATTACAGAGACATGGCTGCAGGATGACAAGGATTGGGTCCTGAATATTGAGGGGTATCTGACATTCAAGAAGAAGACTCTATATAATAGGAAGCTAGGTAAAGGTGGAGGGGTAGCACTGTTAATCAAGGATGGCATTGGTGCAATAATTAGAGGTGACCTTGGTTCAGGAGATCAGGATGTAGAATCGGTTTGGGTGGCGATTAGGATTAGTATGGAAAAGAAGTCACTAGTGGGAGTGGTCTACAGGCCCCCCCAACAGTGACCATAATGTAGGACGAAGTATACACGAAATACTGGGTGCATGTGATAGAGACGGCAGTAATCATGAGTAATTTTAATCTACATATAAACTGGAAAAATCAGATTGGCAATAGAAGCCTGGATGAGGAGCTCATAAAATGTTTGAGAGTTTCTTGGAGCAGCATGTTCTGGAACCAGAGAGCAGGTTATATTAGACTTGGTATTGTATAATGTGACAGGATTAATTAATGACCTCAGAGTAAAGGCACCTCTAGGTAGCAGCGACCACAATGTGATCTGAATTTTACATCCAGTTTGAAAGAGAAGAATGGATCTAAGATTAGTATTTTAAACTTAAATAAGGGCAACTATGTGGGCATAAGCTGAGCTAGCTGAAGTGAACTGGGTTACTAGGCTAGGAGATGGATCAATAGAGAAGCAGTGGCAGACATTTAAGGGGATATTTCAGAATACTCAGAATAAAGGTAATCCTATAATAAAGAAAAATTCTAAGGGGAGGACCCACCATCCATGATTAACTAAAGAAGTTAAGGAAAGGGAAAAAGCATATAATTGCACAAAAATGAGTGGCAGGTCAGATGATTGGTCAGAAGAGGTTAGGAGCATGCAGGCAGAGAGGGAATAGGTGACTGCCAGGCAGTCTAAAAGAACCAGGCAGACAGTGCAGGAGTCCAGAATCTATCTTGCTTGCTAATCGGTTTTCCATTTTGGATACCGGTGAGGGTGATGGTTCCTCAGGGGAGTGCAGCCAGAGCAAAGTTCATGGCACCACTGGTGGCTCAGCTTCACAGGAGGGGAGGAAGAAGAGTGGAAGAGCAGTAGTGATAGGGAATTTGATAGTCAGGAGATCAGACAGGTATTTCTGTGGCAGTAAACGAGATTCCAGGATGGTGTGTTGCCTCCCTGGTGCCAGGGTCAAGGATGTCACGACGCAGCTGCAGGACATCCTTCTGGGAAGGGTGAACATACAAAGGTCATGGTCCACATTGGTACCAATGACATAGGTAGGAAGAGGGATGAAGTCCTGAAAGCAGATTTTAGGGAGTTAGGAAGGAAATTAAAAAGCAGAACGTCAAGAGCAGTAATCTCAGGATTACTCCCATCCCACGTGCTAGTGAGCACAGGAACAGGAGGATTGATCGATTGAACACGTGGCTGGAGAATTAGTGTAGGAGGGAGGGCATCAGATTTCTGAGGCATTGGGACTGGTTCTGGGACAGGTGGGACCTGTACAAGATGGACAGGCTACACCTTAACAGGACCAGAACTAATATCCTCACAGGGAGATTTGCTAGTGCTGTTGGGGAGGATTTAAACTAGTTTGTCAGGGGGATGGGAACCTGAGGGTAGCTCAAATTGGAAGGAGGTAACGTTGCTAACAGGAGGTAGAAAAGTAGCAAGTGACAATAGAAGGCAGGCGAAACAAAAGGCGAGCATCAACTAGGATTAGAATGCAGAATGTCAAGAAGACAAGGTTAAGGGCACTCTATCTGAATGCACGCAGTATTCGCAACAAGGTAGATGATTTAAAGGCACAAATAGAGGTAAATGGGTATGATGTAATTGACATAACGGAAACATGGCTACAGGGTGACCAAGACTGGGAACTGAATATTCACGGATATTCGACATTTAGGAAGGACAGGAAAGAAGGAAAAGGAGGTGGTGTTGCGCACATAATAAAGGATGGGATCAGTACATTAGTAAGGGAGGATCTCAGATCGGAAGAACAAAATGTGGAATCTGTTTGGGTGGAGCCAAGAAACAGCAAGGGGCAGCAAACATTGGTAGGAGTTGTTTATAGGCGACCAAAGAGATTAGAGAAGCATGTAGCATGGGTAATACAGTAATCATGGGTGACTTCAATCTGCATATAGACTGGGTAAACATAATGAACACTAATGCTTTGGAGGACGAGTTTCTGGGGTGTGTTAGGGTTGGTTTCCTAGAGCAGTCTGTTGAGGAACCGACTGGAGAACAGGCTATTTTAGATCTAGTATTATGTAATGAGAAAGGGCTAATTAATAATCTTTAGCGATGAGTGACCATAATATGATAGAATTTTACATTATGTTTGAAAGTGAGGTAATTCAATCTGAAGCCAGGATGTTAAATTTGAACAAAGGAAATTATGAAGATATGAGGTGCAAATTGGCTGAGGTGGATTGGGAAAATACATTAAAAGGTATGACAGTACATAGACAATGGATAGTCTTTAAAGAAATATTACATAGTTTACAGCAACTGCACATTCCTTCAAGGCACAAAAACCCCAAAAGTAAAGGCAGTCAACCGTGGCTAACAAAGGAAGCTAAGGATTGTATATCGCTCCGTCACCCCTGGCAGCCCGCCTTGCTTCTTCAGGCAGCACGGGGGAGAACGATTGAAAGTGGGAGCAAGTGGCCAAGAGGAAGGAAGTATGTTAGCCATTATCGGAAGAGGATTTGAGTACAGGAGTAGTGAAGTCTTGCTTCAATCGTATAGAACCTTGGTTGGACCACACCTGGAGTACTGTGTGCAGTTTTGGTCCCCTTACCTTCGGAAGGATATTATTGTCATGGAGGGAGTGCAACGAAGGTTCACCGGACTTTTTCCCAGGATGGCGGGACTGTCCTATGAAGAGAGATTGGGGAAACTGGGCCTGTATTCTCTAGAGTTTTGAAGAATGAGAGGTGATCTCATTGAAACCCACAAAATACATAAAGGAATAGACAGAGTAGATGCAGGTAAGATGTTTCTCTTGGTTGGGGAGTTTAGAACCAGGGAACACAATTTCAAAATAAGGGGGAAACCATTTAGGACAAAGATGAGGAGAAATTTCTCTACTCAGAGGGTGGTGAATCTTTGCAATTCTCTACCCCAGAGGGCTGTGGAAGCTCAGTCATTGAGTATGTTTAAAGCAGAGATTGACAGATTTCTAAATACCAATGATATAAAGGGATATGAGGATAGTGTGGGGAAAAGGCATTGAAGTGGATGATCAGCCATGATTGTATTGAATGGCAGAGCAGGTTCGATGGGCTGAATGGCCTACTCCCGCTCCTGCGTTCCTAATATAACAAATGGCAGAGAATAACAAGATTAATCAGGAGAAAGAAATTAGAGTATGAGAGGAAGCTGGCTAGAAATGTATAAACGGATAGCAAGAGTTTCTACAGATATTTAAAAAAGTAAAGAGTAAGTAAAGTGAGCGTTGGTCCTCTAGACAGTGAGAATAGGGAGTTAATAGATAATAAGGAAATGGCGGATGAAATGAACAAATATTTTGCGTCTGTATTCACTGTGGAGGATACAAAAAACATTCCAGTAATAGATGTAAATCAGGAGGTGGAAGGAAGAGAGGAACTTGGTGAAATTACAATCACCAGGGAAGCGGTACTGAGCAAACTGATGGACAAGCCCCCGGGTCCTGATGGACTTCATCTTAAGGTCTTAAAAGAGGTGGCTAATGAGGTAGTAGATGCGTTGGTGTTAATTTTTAAAGATTCGCTAGATTCTGGAAAGGTGCCATCGAACTGGAAAGTAGCAAATATAATCCCTGTATTCAAGAAGGCGGGGGGGGGGGAGGCACAAAGTAGGTAACTGTAGGCCAGTTAGCTTGACGTCTGTCCTGGGAAAGGTGTTAGAATCGATCATTAAGGAGGCTATAGCTGGGCACTTGGAAGAACTCAAGGTAATTGGGAATAGTCAGTCTGGTTTTGTGAAAGGGAAATCATGTTTAACCTATTTACTGGAGTTCTTTGAAGGAGTAACATGCGCTGCGGATAAAGGGGAGCCTGTTGATGTAATGTACTTGGATTTCCAGAAGGCATTTGACAAGGTGACACATAAAAGGTGAATGCGCAAAGTAGGAGCTCAAGGTGTAGGGGTAACATATTAGTATGGATAGATGTTTGGCTGGCTGGCTGGCAGAAAACAGAAAGTATGCATAAATGGGTCCTTTTCTGATTGGCAGGATGTGATAAGTGGAGTCCCACAGGGGTCTGTGCTGGGGCCTCAACTTTTTACAATTTATATCAATGACTTAGATGAGGGGAGTGATGACATGGTAGCTAAATTTGCAGATGACACAAAGATAGGTAGGAAAGTATGTTGTGAAGAGGACATAAGGAGCTTGCAGACTGATATAGATAGGTGGAGTGAGTGGGCAAAAATCTGGCAGATGGAAATAATGTGGGAAAATGTGAAGTTGTTCACTTTGGCAGGAAGAATAAAAAACAGAGTATTACTTAAACGGAGAACGACTGCAAAATTCCGAGGTGCAGAGGGATCTATGTGTTCTAGTGCAGGAGTTACAAGAAGTTAGTATACAGGTACAGCAAGTAATAAAGAAGGCCGATGGAATGCTATCCTTTATTACGAGAGGAATAGAGAATAAAAATAAGGATGTTATGCTTCAGTTATACAGGGCATTGGTGAGACCACATCTTGAATACTGTGTGCAGTTTTGGTCTCCTTATTTAAGGAGGGATCCATTGGAGGCAGTTCACAGGAGGTTTACTAGATTGATACCTGGAATGAGTGGGTTGTTTTATGAGGAAAGGTTGGACAGACTGGGCTTGTTTTCAGCTGAGTTTAGAAGAGTGAGGGGAGACTTGATTGAAGTCTATAAGATCCTGAACGGTCTTGATAAGGTGGATGTGGAAAGGATGTTTCCTCTTGTGGGTGAGTCCAGAACTAGGGGGCACGGTTTTAAAATTAGGGGTCGCCCTTTTAGGACAGAGATGAGAATTTTTTTGTCTGAGAATTGTGCGACTTTGGAACTCTCTGCCTCAGAAGGTGGTGGAGGTGGGGTCATTGAATATTTTTAAGGTGGGGGTAGATAGATTCTTGTTAGGCAAGGGATCAAAGATTATTGGGGGTAGATGGGTGTGTGGAATTCGAGACACAAACAGATGAGCCATGATCTTATTGGATGCCGGAGCCGGCTAGAGGGGCCGATTGGCCGACTTCTGCTCCTAATTTATATGCTCGTAAAAAATTAATGAGAATGGTTCCAGAGATGAGGGACTCAGTTATGTGGCTAGATTGGAGAAGCTGGGGTTGTTCTCCTTAGAGAAGACTGAATAATTACAGGCCAGAATAAAAGCAAAATACTGCAGATGCTGGAAATCTGAAATAAAAACAAGAAATGCTGGAACCGCTCAGCAGGTCTGGCAGCATCTGTGGAAAGAGAAGCAGAAGGGCAGTTCCGAAGAAGGGTCACTGACCCGAAACGTTAACTCTGCTTCTCTTTCCATAGATGCTGCCAGACCTGCTGAGTGGTTCCAGCATTTCTTGTTTTTATTTATAATTACAGGCCAGTCAGTCTAACCTCAGTAGCGGGCAAATTATTGGAATCTATTCTGAGACAGGATAAACTGTCACTTAGAAAGGCACAGATTAATCAAGGATAGTCAGCATGGATTTGTTAAGGGAAGGTCATGTTTGACCAATTTGATCAAATATTTTGAAGTAACTAGGAAGATAGATGAGGGTAGTGCAGTTGATGTGGTCTACATGGATTTTAGCAAGGCTTTTGACAAGGTCCCACATGGCAGACTGGTTAAAAAAATAAAATCCCATGGGATCCAGGGAAATGCAGCAAGGTGGATGCAAGATTGGCTCAGTGGCAGCAAACAGAGGGTAATTGTTGACGTGTGTTTTAGCGACTGGAGGGCTGTTTCCAGTGGCGTTCCACAGGGCTCAGTACTGGGTCCCCTGGTTTTTGTTGTATATATTAACAATTTGGACGTAAATGTAGGGCACATGATCAAGAAGTTTGTAGACGACACAAAGATTGGCCGTGTGGTAGGTAGCGAAAAGGATAGCTGTAGGCTGCAGGAAGATATTGATGGTCTGGTCAGGTGGGCAGAAAAGTGGCAAATGGAATTCAACTTGGAGAAGTGTGAGGTGATGTATTTGGGGAGGTCAAACAAGGCAAAGGAATACACAATTAATGGGAAAAATACTGAGAGTGTAGAGGAAGTGAGGGACCTTGGAGTGAATGTCCACAGGTCCCTGGAGGTAGCAGGACAGGT
The DNA here is from genome assembly GCF_036365525.1 of Heterodontus francisci. Classification (NCBI taxonomy): domain Eukaryota; kingdom Metazoa; phylum Chordata; class Chondrichthyes; order Heterodontiformes; family Heterodontidae; genus Heterodontus; species Heterodontus francisci. Next base: position 326,009 of record NW_027140348.1, on the reverse strand, counting down.
CGATAAGGTGGTTAAGAAGGCATGTGGAATCCTTTCCTTTATTAGCCGAGGTATAGAATACAAGAGCAGGGAGGTTATGCTGGAACTGTATAACTCATTGTTTAGGCCACAACTTGAGTACTGTGTGCAGTTCTGGTCACCTCATTACAGAAAGGATGTAATTGCACTAGAGAGGGTACAGAGGAGATTTACGAGGATGTTACCAGGAATAGAAAAATGCAGCTATGAGGAAAGATTGGATAGGCTGGGGTTGTTCTCCTTGGAACAGAGAAGGCTGAGGGTAGATCTGATTGAAATGTACATAATTTTGAGGGGCCTGGATAGAGTGGAGGTGAAGGGTCAATTCACCTTAGCAGAGGTGTCAGTGACGAGGGGGCATAGATTTATTGGTAGAAAATTAGAGGGGAGATGAGGAAACACTTTTTCACCCAGATGGTGGTGGGGGTCTGGAACTCACTGCCTGAAAGGGTAGTTGAGGCAGAAAGCCTCAACTCATTGAAAAGGAGTCTGGATATGCACCTCAAGTGTTGTAATCTGCAGGGCTACGGACCAAATGCTGGAAGGTGGGATTAGAATAGGTGGATTGTTTTTCAGCCAGCACAGACACGATGGGCCAAGTGGCCTCTTTCTGTGCCTTAAATTTCTATGATTTCTATGATTCTAAGGAAAGGTTGAGAGGAGATTTGATATAAGTGTTCAAAAGTATGAGGGGTTTGGACAGAGTAGGTGGGGAGAAACTGTTCCCATTGGCAGAAGGATTGAGAACCAGAGGATCTGATTTAAGGCGATTGGCAGAAGAACCAATGGCAACATGAGGAAATTTTCTTTTTGCAGCGAGTGGTCAGGATCTGGAATGTACTGCCTCAGAGTGTGCTGGAGGCAGATATAATTTGAGATTTTTAAAGGGCACTCGATAAGCACCTGAAAAGAGTCGATTTTCAGGGCTATGGGGAAAGGATGGGAGAGTGGGACTAGCTGAGTCTCTCTCGCAGAGACCAGGCATGGATACGACAAGCCAAATGTCCTCCTCCTGTGCTGTAACCATTCTATGATTGTGTGAAATTGTCAGGTTATGATTACCCTCTGATGTTCTCAGAGTCTGAAATATAGCCAATGGACCTAGCAAAGAGGAAACAAGGCATGGCCTTGGCGTTGCCACTTCCTACAAGAAGCAAAATCAGAAGTGAAGTGTTTTGTAAATTGGATGTCTGTCATTTGGATTGTGATGCAAGTTTGGACCTTGTATTAAAATTCTTGAATGAAACTTTCAAGAAAGATGATCTGTTAAGTGCCTATGAGACTTTGACAGATTTCAGAAAACAATTGGTCGTTCCATGGAGGAATATATAATGGACTTTAACAGAAATAAAATCAGAAAGTGCTGGCAATACTCAGCAGGTCAGGCAGCATCTGTGGAGAGAGAAACAGAGTTAACATTTCAGATCAGTGACCTTTCATCAGAACTTGCAAAGATTAGAAATGTAATAGTAAATGTAATAGGCTTTGAGCAAGTGAAAAGGTGGGGGGGAAGAAGAACAAATGGGGAAGGTGTGTAATAGGGCAGAGGGCAGAGGGCAGGAGAGATTTGTGTCAGAAAATGATCGTGTACCGGAGAAAGACCCTCTGATAGTGCGAGAGGAAGATCTTGCAATATTTGTCCCAACAGACATAACAGTGCAAGTAGGGACTGTAGCTTGAATAGAATACACAATAAGATAAAGGCCCAAAACAGTCTCCGAACAGAACTAGAAGCAGAAATCCTCATGATAGTGACGTTTTGGTGGCTGCCAATAAACTTGAGGATAAATTAATCATAGGCAAAACAAAAGGAATTAAAGAGTTGGAGAGAGTTTGATGTTTATTCTGAGGTACCAGGTCAGGAAACCAGCCTTGTCACATAGATGGATTTGTACTGAAAAAGTCCTTCCCGATGGGACTTATAAGGCTAAAGCGAAGCTGGTTGTGAGTGTTTTTGAAGAGCAACTGGGTGATACCGATGTTGGAGTGGATTCTCCTACAGCTAGAAAAGTAATCTTGAAAATCTTTTTGGCTCTTTTGGCTGCATATTCATGTGAGTGTAGATCCATTGTTATAAAAGCTGCATTTCTGCAAGGTGATACTTCTCCGAGAGAAGTGTTTCTGAAACCACCCAAAGAGGCAGCAGATACAGAAGGAAAATTATGGAAACTGAACAAAAGCGCCTATGTCCTGAATGATACTTTCAAGGTGTGGTATTTCTCGGTGAGATCAGTTTTGCTGAAAATAGGTGTGTATAACTAAAAGATGATCACGCAATGTTTTACTAGTATCATTAATGGAAACTTTCAGGCATCTTCTTGATGCACGTTGATGATTTCTTATGGGGTGGTACTGTGGAATTTGAGAAATGTATTATGAATAAGATTAGAGTAAAATGTAAGTTTGGGAATCAGGCTTCTGGGGTTTTAAAATGTATTGGTTTAGATATTAAGCAGAGTAGATCTGGAATAACTTTAAATCAACAATCCTTTTTAGAGATTGTTACTTGTTAATTGTACTCAGTCATCACAGAAAGATAAAGTTATATCTAAAGGACAGACAGAGCAATTGCAAAGATTGATCGGTCAGTTGAACTGCTTGGACTCTCAGACTAAACCAGATGCTAGTTTTGATGTGATGCAGTTTAATATTATAATGAAACACATTAAAGTAGAGAATGTTTCAAGGGCAAATAAAACATTAAAAAAGAATTCAACCTGGAGAAATGCATCCTTAAGTTCCCATCCTTGGGTGGCCCAAAAAACATGAAATTAGTCATTTTTAGTGATGCTTCACAAGCTAATCTTCCTGATGGGTATTCGAGTGCAGCTGGTTTCATAATATTTCTTATGGGTGAAAATGGAAAATTCTGTCTTTTAGCTTGGGAAGCTAAGAAAATAAAACGGGTTGTTAAAAGTACTTTAGCTGCGGAAATACTAGCTCATGTGGAGGCAGTGGATATGGGATTCTATCTGTCGAATATTTTAAGTAAGATTCTGTACAATGGATGTGCTGATGATGGTATATTCATTGAATGTTAAATTGATAATCGTTTATTGCGGGATAATGTACACTTTACGAAAAGTGAGAAAAAGTTATGGATTGACCTTGCTGCCTTGAAACAAATGTTGGAGAGAAGAAATCTCTAAAATTACATGGGTTAATCTAAGTCATCAACTGTCTGGCTGTTTTACAAAGAGAAATGCATGTACAAAGAAAGTGTTAGGGGTCCAAGAGGATGGGTGTCTCACAATGTAATGCTTTGTCCAGAATATGGAGGTTTTTGATTTAATTTGTTTTGACATTTTTGTTGCACATATTAACTCTAATTTTTAAAGAGAGAGAGATAGATATCTGTTTATTGTATATTAATTGTGTTTAATTGTATGCTGGTGGTGGGCATTAACTGGGGATTCACTTGAGCCTCTATAAAAAGTTATGCAGACAAACACTGTGGTTGTTGGGTTAGGAGGTGTATGCTTGTAATGTGTAACTCTGTAAATAAAGAAAGAAGTGTGTAAAGATTGGGTCCGGTTCTATCCTTCACCAAGTGACTTTCACCAAGTAACCTATCTCTGTGGGTTCAGTGTGCAATATGGTTGGGTTTCATTGTTTGAAGCAATCGCTGTTCCAGCTGTGACAGAGTGTGACGGGACTGGTTCCAGACGAACTGTCTCAGGGACTCTGATTAACTCACTTCTTTAGTCCTGCTGCTCCTTCTGGCTCAAAACCTTTTTGCTTCTGCAGCTGTTTCCGAATTGATTTCCATCTATCTTCCAGTTGCTTCTTCAATGGATCCAGTTCAATGCGGTCAAGCTGAAAAAACAAACTAGAAGTGTTACAAACCACAAACTCGCAGGGATTACAAAAACCAGCTGCGATTACAGGATGACCTCTTTTACAAATCATAATACACCGAAGCTACAAACTCACTGACCCAGCTGGGAAAAGTTTAGAAAACAGAGTCTGAGAAATGAGTAGCATCACCTTGCAGTCCATTTCTGCTGAGAGCCTTTCCAGAACGCAGCCCCAGTCCTTCTCCTGCATGCAGATCTTATTCAGAAGCCCCTGAACCATCTTGTTGATCTGATCTGTTACAGCATCAAACTGCGTGCGGCTGATATTCTAATAGAAAAAGTGATTTGCATCAGTTACCCTGTCCCACACAAGCTGAACCCAGACCCACTCACACACTCCTGATCCCATTCCTGCCTCCTTATCATCATTCGCTACTGGCCCCACACATTAACTACTGTCCCTCACTACTGCCTGCAGGCTCCACACACAACCACAGCACACCATCCCAAACGCTTTAATCAAGTAACAGAGAGGGTTGATGAGGGCAGTGTGGAAATGTAGTAAACAATGAGGAGGATCGTAATTGACTTCAGCAGGACATGGAAACTGGCAAAATGGGCAAACAGACAGCAATGGAACATAGAAGTGTGAACGGATCTATTTTGATAGGAAGAATCAGGACAGGTAATATCAACTAAATAATACAGTTTTAAAGGGGTTGCAGGAAGTACACAAATCTTTTAAGGTGGCAGGACAAGTTGAAAAGGCCTTTAAAAAACAAAGCAGATCTTTGGCTTTAAAAGCAAGGAGATTATGCTAAACCTTTATAAATCACTGGTTAGGCCCCAGCTGGAGGATTGTGTCCAGTTCTGGGCACCACCCTTTAGGAAGGATGTCAAGGTCTTGGAGAGGGTGCAGAGGAGATTAACTAGAATGGTCCCAGGGATGAGGGATTTCAGTTATGTGGAGAGACAGGAGAGGCTGGGATTGATGTCCTTATAGCAGAATAGGTTATAAGGGGAAATTTAGTAAGAGATGATCAAAATCATGTAGGGTTTAGATAGAGTGAATAGAAAGAAACGGTTTCCAATGACAGGAGGATCATTAAGAGCTTTAAGATGATTGGCAAGAGAGCCAAAGGGGGAGGTGAAAATATTTTTTACGTAGTGAGTTCTTTTGATCCAGAATACGCTGCCTCAAAGAGCGGTGGAACCAGATTCAACAATAATTTCAAAAAGAATTGGGTAAAAAAAAAATTTAATTTTTAAAAATGTATTTAGAGATACAGCACTGAAACAGGCCCCTCGGCCCACCGAGTCTGTGCCGACCAACAACCACCCATCTATACTAACCCCACAGTAATCCCATATGCCCTACCACCTACCTACACTAGGGGAAATTTACAATGGCCAATTTACCCATCAACCTGCAAGTCTTTGGCATGTGGGAGGAAACCCACACAGACACAGGGAGAACTTGCAAACTCCACACAGACAGTACCCAGAATTGAACCCGGGTCCCTGGAGCTGTGAGGCTGCGGTGCTAACCACTGCGCCACCTGAAGGGGGAATTTCAGGGTGATGGGGAATGAGCAGGGGAGTAGGATTAATTGGATAGCACTTTTAAACAGCTGGCACAGGCTGCTGATTTTCTGATAACCTCTCAGCAACCCACCCAAAAATCAGTCCATGACGCCCACATACTCACCCCGGCAGCTTCACTGCCTGTGCCTGCTTTCTACAGGCCACCTTTTCCAATTCCTAATCTTTTTTACATAGAACATACAGCACAGAACAGGCCCTTCGGCCCACAATGTTGTGCCGATCCTTTGTCCTCTGTCAAGGACAATTTAATCTATACCCCATCATTCTCCTTTATCCATATACCTATCCAAAAGCCTTTTGAAAGTCCCTAAAGTTTCTGACTCAACAACTTCCCCGGGCAAGGCATTCCATGCCTCGACCACTCTCTGGGTAAAGAACCTTCCCCTGACATCCCCCTTATATCTCCCACCCTTCACCTTAAATTTATGACCCCTTGTAACGCTTTGCTCCACCCGGGGAAAAAGTTTCTGACTGTCTACCCTATCTATTCCCCTGATCATCTTATAAACCTCTATCATGTCACCCCTCATCCTTCTCCTTTCTAATGAGAAGAGGCCTAGAATGTTCAGCCTTTCCTCGTAAGACTTATTCTCCATTCCAGGCAACATCCTGGTAAATCTCCTCTGCACCCTCTCCAAGGCTTCCACATCCTTCCTAAAATGAGGCGACCAGAACTGCACACAGTACTCCAAATGAGGCCTTACCAAGGTCCTGTACAGCTGCATCATCACCTCACGGCTCTTAAATTCAATCCCTCTGCTAATGAACGCTAACACCCCATATGCCTTCTTCACAGCCCTATCCACTTGAGTTGCAACTTTCAATGATCTATGCACATAGACCCCAAGGTCTCTCTGCTCCTCCACATGCCCAAGAACCCTACCGTTAACCCAGTATTTTGCATTCATGTTTGTCCTTCCAAAATGGACGACCTCACACTTTTCAGGGTTAAAGTCCATCTGCCACTTTTCAGCCCAGCACTGCAACCTATCCAAGTCCCTTTGCAGACGACAATAGCCCTCCTCGGTATCCACAACTCCACCAACCTTTGTATCATCTGCAAATTTACTGACCCACCCTTCGACTTCCTCATCCAAGTCGTTAATAAAAATCACAAACAGGAGAGGACCCAGAACTGATCCCTGCGGCACGCCACTGGTAACTGGGCTCCAGGCTGAGTATTTACCATCTAAGACCACTCTCTGCCTTCTATCAGTTAGCCAATTCTTAATCCAACTGGCCACATTCCCCACTATCCCATGCCTCCTGACTTTCTCCATAAGTCTACCATGGGGGACCTTATCAAATGCCTTACTAAAATCCATGTACACCACATCCACTGGTTTACCCTCATCCACTTGCTTGGTCACCTGCTCAAAGAATTCAATCAGGCTTGTGAGGCAAGACCTACCCCTCACAAAACCGTGCTGACTGTCCCGAATCAAGCAGTGTCTTTCCAGATGCTCAGAAATCCTATCCCTCAGCACCTTTTCCATCAACTTGCCTACCACCGAAGTAAGACTAACTGGCCTGTAATTCCCAGGGTTGTTCCTATTCCCTTTCTTGAACAGGGGCACAACATTTGCCACCCTCCAATCACCTGGTACCACCCCCGTCAGCAGAGAAGATGAAAAGATCATTGCCAGCGGCTCTGCAATTTCATCCCTTGCTTCCCATAACATCCTTGGATATACCCCGTCAGGCCCGGGAGACTTGTCTATCTTCAAGTTATTCAAAAACCCCAACACATCTTCCCTCCTAACGAGCACTTCCTCGAGCTTACCAGTCTGTTTCACACCGTCCTCTTCAGTAATACACCCCTTCTCATTCGTAAATACCGAAGAGAAGTACTCATTCAAAACCTCACTTATCTCTTCCGGCTCAACACACAGTCTCCCGCTATTGTCCTTGACCGGACCTACGGTCCCCCTAGTCATCCTCATATTTCTGACATACGCGTAAAAGGCCTTGGGGTTTTCTTTTATCCTACCCGCCAAGCATTTTTCATGCCCTCTCTTAGCTCTCCTAATCCCTTTCCTCAGATCCTTCCTGGCCATCTTGTATCCCTCCAGAGCTATGCCTGTGCCCTTTTTCCTCAACTTTATATACGCATCCTTCTTCTTCCTAACAAGACTCTCAACCTCTCTTGTCAACCACGGTTCCCTCACATGACCATCCCTTCCCTGTCTGACAGGGACATGCTTATCAATGGCCCCTACTATCTGCTCCTTGAAAAAGTTCCACATTTCGACCGTGCCCTTCCCTGCCAGCATATGCTCCCAACTTATGCTCCTCAGTTCCTGCCTGACAGCATCATATCTACCCTTCCCCCAATTGTAAACCTTGCCCTGTTGCACATACCTATCCCTCTCCATTACCACAGTGAATGCTACAGAATTGTGATCACTATCTCCAAAGTGCTCGCCCACCAACAGCTCTATCACTTGCCCTGGTTCATTACCTAGTACCAAATCCAATATTGCCTCCCCTCTGGTCGGGCAGTCTACATACTGAGTCAGAAAAGCTTCCTGGACATACTGCACAAACACTACCCCATCCAAACTATTCGATCTAAAGAGTTGCCAATCAATATTTGGGAAGTTGAAATCCCCCATAATTACTACCCTGTGACTTCTGCTCCTTTCCAAAATCTGTTTCCCAATCTGCTCTTCCACCTCCCTGCTGCTATTGGGGGGCCTATAGAAAACTCCCATCAAGGTGACTGCTCCTTTCCTGTTCCTGACCTCAACCCACAGTGCCTCAGTCGGCAGATCCTCCTCGAAAATTCTTTCAGCAGTTGTTACACTATTTCTAACTAACAATGCCACCCCCCCACCTCTTTTACCACCATTCCTAATCTTATGAAAACATCTATAACCAGGTACCTCCAAAAACCATTCCTCCCCCTCACCTATCCACGTTTCAGTGATGGCCACAACATCGTAGTCCCAAGTGCCCATCCACGCCTTCAATTCACTCACCTTATTCCTGATGCTTCTTGCGTTGAAGTATACGCACTTTAACCCTTCTCCGTGCCCATCTGTCCTCTGTGACAGTGCTACCTTCCCCAATACCTCACTACACTCTTTGTCTTTCTGAGTGGACCCACTGGTCCCTGGATTACAAGTCCGGTTCCCATCCCCCTCCCAAACTAGTTTAAACCCTCCCGAACAGTACTAGCAAACCTCCCTCCCAGGATATTGGTGCCCCTCTGGTTCAGATGCAGCCCGTCCTGTTTGAACAGGTCCCATCTTCCCCAGAAGGCAGTCCAATTATCCAAGAACTGGAAGCCCTCCCTCCTACACCATTCCTGCAGCCACGTGTTCAGCTGTGCTCTCTCCCTATTCCTAGCCTCACTATCACGTGGCGCCGGCAACAAACCAGAGATAACAACTCTGTCCGTCCGAGCTTTCAGCTTCCAGCCTAACTCCCTAAACTCACTTCTAACATCTGTGCCACCCTTCCTTCCTACGTCGTTGGTGCCAATGTGCACCACGACCTCTGGCTGCTCCCCCTCCCCTTTAAGGATCCTGAAGACGCGATCACAAACATCACGGACCCTGGCACCAGGGAGGCAACAAACCATCCGTGCGTCTCGCCTGCGCCCACAGAACCGCCTGTCCGTACTCCTCACCATCGAGTCCCCGATGACTAGTGCTCTCCCATTCTCCCTCCTTCCCTTCTGAGCCACAGTGCAGGACCCCGTGCCAGAGGCCCGGTCACTGCAGCCTGCCCCCGATAGGCCGTCCCCCCCAACAGTATCTAAAACTGTATACTTGTTGAGGGGAACGACCACAGGAGATCCCTGCACTGACCTCTTCCCACCTCTAACTGTTACCCAGCTGTCTTTGATTTGTGGAGTAACGACCTCCGTGTAGCTTCTATCTATCAACCCCTCAGCTTCCCGAATGATCCTCAGTTCATCCAGCTCCAGCTCCAATTCCCTAACACGGTCTGATAGGAGCTGGAGACGGATGCACTTCCAGCAGGTGAAGTCGGCAGGGCCACCGGAGGTTTCCCTCACCTCGAACATTCTGCAGGAGGAGCAATACACTACACTGGCTGCCATTTCTTTTATTCAATTACCCCTTAGTTAAGTACAACTATAGATATTAACAAAAACAGTAAATAGCTTACCTGCTCAGTCCTTTTTGGTTAGAGGAGGAGGGTAAAAAGGGTCTTATTATTAGGTTAGAGGAGGAGGATGGGTGGGAGACACTACATGTGTAGTGTCTCGGGTTTACTCAGCTCCGCACCTTTAAGGAAAATACCTACCCAGGAGTCCTCGCTGCCGACCAGCTTCCGGTTCCTCCGGCGCCAAAAGAAACTCAAAGACAAGGAAAACAGTAAGTAAAACAGTAAGTACTTACTTTTAAAACACAGCTCCTGATGCCTTCACTCACCCACCGAAGAGTCGCTACCTTCTCCTGCTGCTCCGCCGGGAAATGAGGCCGAGTCCACGGAGCTCCGCACCTTTAAGGAAAATACCTACCCAGGAGTCCTCGCTGCCGACCAGCTTCCGGTTCCTCCGGCGCCAAAAGAAACTCAAAGACAAGGAAAACAGTAAGTAAAACAGTAAGTACTTACTTTTAAAACACAGCTCCTGATGCCTTCACTCACCCACCGAAGAGTCGCTACCTTCTCCTGCTGCTCCGCCGGGAAATGAGGCCGAGTCCACGGAGCTCCGCACCTTTAAGGAAAATACCTACCCAGGAGTCCTCGCTGCCGACCAGCTTCCGGTTCCTCCGGCGCCAAAAGAAACTCAAAGACAAGGAAAACAGTAAGTAAAACAGTAAGTACTTACTTTTAAAACACAGCTCCTGATGCCTTCACTCACCCACCGAAGAGTCGCTACCTTCTCCTGCTGCTCCGCCGGGAAATGAGGCCGAGTCCACGGAGCTCCGCACCTTTAAGGAAAATACCTACCCAGGAGTCCTCGCTGCCGACCAGCTTCCGGTTCCTCCGGCGCCAAAAGAAACTCAAAGACAAGGAAAACAGTAAGTAAAACAGTAAGTACTTACTTTTAAAACACAGCTCCTGATGCCTTCACTCACCCACCGAAGAGTCGCTACCTTCTCCTGCTGCTCCGCCGGGAAATGAGGCCGAGTCCACGGAGCTCCGCACCTTTAAGGAAAATACCTACCCAGGAGTCCTCGCTGCCGACCAGCTTCCGGTTCCTCCGGCGCCAAAAGAAACTCAAAGACAAGGAAAACAGTAAGTAAAACAGTAAGTACTTACTTTTATTTCCATTCCTAGTGTCTGACCCCAGCAAACAATCCATGATGCCTGCCCTCTAACCCAAACCCTACAAACACAATCAGGCAACAGATTCTGACCAAAGACTCACCCCTCCACCGCATTTACTCTCCAAGTGATTCAAAGATTCAAACAAAGCCTGAAACAGGAGAACAAGAGTTAGAGTGAGTCCAAATGAACTGCAAACAATATCTAGCACCAACTTCGGGTAATAACCGGCACCCACTGTGGGTAATAACCGGCACCCACTGTGGGTAATAACCAGCACCAACCCTGCAAACAGAGTCCCAGTCTGTGACAGTAGATTATTTGATGTGTGGGGTGGCTGCTCAAGCTGATGCCAAACCCCTGGCACAATTGAGCCCTCTGCCAATCACACAGGAAGCTGGACTCTCAATCTCCGAATTCAGTTCTATAAAACCAGTGAACACACACTGTTTATGGGAGACACTCACAAGGATCTCAGTAGGGCACAGAGGAGGGGATCACAATTCACATTCAGACCACTATTACGAATAGATGAGAACCCCCTTATAAATTGTGTTTTGTGCATTTGAGTATTAATGTCAACTGCCATTTTATCCATCATGTTTAAGTTCGTACTTCTATGTTGTTCAGATTGTCAAAATGGAGGAGAGGGGTCAGGTGGGACAGCAACTTGAAAAGGGTCTAGCTTTAGGTTCCAGGAAACCCTTATCCACCCTGCCTGGACTTGAAACTGTATCAGTGTGTACCATCTACAAGATGCACTGCAGCAACGCACCAAGGCTCCTTAGACAGCACCTTCCAAACCCGTGACCTCGACCAACTAGAAGGACAAGGGCAGCAGATGCATGGGAACATCACCACCTACAAGTTCCCCTCCAAGCCACACACCATCCTGACTTGGAACTATATCACTGTTCCTTCACTGTCGCTGGGCCAAAATCCTGGAACTCCCTTCCTAACAGCACTGTGGGTGTACCTACCTCACATGGACTGCAACGATTCAAGAAGGCAGCTCACCACCACCTTCTCAAGGGCAATTAGGGATGGGCAATAAATGCTGGCCTGGCCAGTGACGCCCACATCCCATGAATGAATAAAAAAAAAGTTGTGGGTACTGCCTGTCTTTTACACAGCTGCCGTGTGCTGCCTGGAGACACTTCCCCGAGACCTCCCTGTAAGAAGCCACAGCCTGCCGGAAGCTTCTCTCGAAGGCCTTTTCAACAAGAAAGAAATTAAAAAGGAGCCACACTTTGAAAAAATTCAGCAAGAAAAATCAAGACGACAAGATACAGAAATAGCAGGAAATCTAATTTCTACCAGTTTCCTCTCCGTCTAAAAGAAGGTGACTTCAGCCAAATCAAGCTTCCTCCATTTATCTTCGAGAGTGCAAAGAAGAAATTTGTAAGGGACAAGATATTTCCAACAGCTCCTCCCCTATTTGGCATTTCTAATCGGTGACCGCGGTGACTGCAACAACTACCGTGGAATCTCCCTGCTCAGCATAGTGGGGAAAGTCTTTGCTTGAGTCCCTCTGAACAGGCTCCAGAAGCTGGCCGAGCGCGTCTACCCTGAGGCACAGTGTGGCTTTCGTGCAGAGAGATCGACCGTTGACATGCTGTTCTCCCTTCGTCAGATACAGGAGAAATGCCGTGAACAACAGATGCCCCTCTACGTTGCTTTCATTGATCTCACCAAAGCCTTTGACCTCGTCAGCAGACGTGGTCTCTTCAGACTACTAGAAAAGATTGGATGCCCACCAAAGCTACTAAGTATCATCACCTCATTCCATGACAATATGAAAGGCACAATTCAGCATAGCGGTGCCTCATCAGACCCCTTTCCAATCCTGAGTGGCGTGAAACAGGGCTGTGTTCTCGCACCCACTCTTTTTGGGATTTTCTTCTCCCTGCTGCTCTCACATGCGTTCAAGTCTTCTGAAGAAAGAATTTTCCTCCACACAAGATCAGGGGGCAGGTTGTTCAACCTTGCCCGTCTAAGAGCGAAGACCAAAGTACGGAAAGTCCTCATCAGGGAACTCCTCTTTGTTGTCGATGCTGCTTTAACATCCCACACAGAAGAGTGCCTGCAGAGACTCATCGACAGGTTTGCGGCTGCCTGCAATGAATTTGGCCTAACCATCAGCCTCAAGAAAACGAACATCATGGGACAGGACGTCAGAAATGCTCCATCCATCAATATTGGCGACCACGCTCTGGAAGTGGTTCAAGAGTTCACCTACCTAGGCTCAACTATCACCAGTAACCTGTCTCTAGATGCAGAAATCAACAAGTGCATGGGAAAGGCTTCCACTGCTATGTCCAGACTGGCCAAGAGAGTTTGGGAAAATGGCGCACTGAAACGGAACACAAAAGTCCGAGTGTATCAAGCCTGTGTCCTCAGTACCTTGCTCTATGGCAGCGAGGCCTGGACAACGTATGTCAGCCAAGAGCGACGTCTCAATTCATTCCATCTTCGCTGCCTCCGGAGAATACTTGGCATCAGGTGGCAGGACTGTATCTCCAACACAGAAGTCCTCGAGGCGGCCAACATCCCCAGCTTGTACACACTACTGAGTCAGTGGCACTTGAGATGGCTTGGCCATGTGAGCCGCATGGAAGATGGCAGGATCCCCAAAGACACATTGTATAGCGAGCTCGCCACTGGTATCAGACCCACCGGCCGTCCATGTCTCTGCTTTAAAGACGTCTGCAAACACGACATGAAATCCTGTGACATTGATCACAAGTCGTGGGAGTCAGTTGCCAGTGATCGCCAGAGCTGGCGGGCAGCCATAAAGGCGGGGCTAAAGTGTGGCGAGTCGAAGAGACTTAGTAGTTGGCAGGAAAAAAGACAGAGGTGCAAGGGGAGAGCCAACTGTGTAACAGCCCCGACCAACAAATTTATCTGCAGCACCTGTGGGAGAGTCGGTCACTCTAGAATTGGCCTTTATAGCCACTCCAGGCGCTGCTTCACAAACCACTGACCACCTCCAGGCGCGTATCCATTGTCTCTCGAGATAAGGAGGCTAAAGAAGAAATCGGTGATCACTAACTTTTGGACTTTTTGTGCTAATTTAAAGGACACACGTTTTCACTGAAATTCATGGCAGTTTAAGTTTATATTTAGTAAATGTCCTTGCCTTTTTCTGCCTTTAACCTTTTCTTGAATGTTTGTAAGCGTGCGTGGCGAAGTGAAACACCTTCCCGAGTTTGAGAGGGTGTAAATAAACCCTAATTCTTTGTTTGAACTCTTAACAACCATGTTGTTGTTGCAGTCATTTATCATCAGGGTTTAAGGGAGGGAAAGAAATTCAATCACTAATCGATTTACGGACAGGTGGTTGAAAAAACAGGGAAATTTGTTCAGAGAAAAAAAAAAATTAACTACCCATTTATAACATAGAAATTGGGAGCTGAAGTCCGTGATCAACCCACGAAAGACCAAATTTAAGGAACAAGCTGAATCAGAAATTAAAATAAACTGATTGGAAACCAAAAGGGGAAAACTCGGTAACCGAAAAGATTGTTAAAACAAATAAACGACCGCAGCAAAAACCCTCTTACTCTAACATTAGAAAATGGCACATTTTGATTCAAAGATGTTTTTGGAGCAAGGTAATGTAATTGTAGAAACACTGGAAAACCAGAGTACAAACCAGTTAGAAGTTATAGCTCGGGAGATACAAATGAAACTGCCCAGCAAGGTGAAATGAACTGAGGCCCTTAAAGTGCTGGCTGAGCACCGAGGACACAGTCCCATTCCGGAATAGGGAGATGAGGGATTAACGAGTTTCAGGATAGAGAGAGAGAGAGAGAGAGAGAGAGAGATGGGGGAGAGAGAGAGAGAGAGAGAGAGAGAGAGAGAGAGAGATGGGGGAGAGAGAGTGAGAGTGAGAGTGAGAGTGAGAGTGAGAGTGAGAGTGAGAGTGAGTTTTCCAGCTACAAAAATTGGAAATGGAGTTGAAGGCTCCAGCAGAGAGAGAGGCGAGACAGCTGGAGGCTGCGAGGGAAAATCTGACTTCACCCAGTAACCCAGAGCTTTGATGCTCTTAGGTTTGCTAAATTCTTACCAAAATTTGGAGAGTCAGGTGGAATCCTTTTTTGCTACTTTTCAGAAGGTAACAGGACAGTTATGATGACCACAAGAAATGTGGACCCTCATGATTCAGGGTCAGTTAACGGAGAAGGCTCAAGAGGTCTATTCTATGCTGACCCCTGAAATGTCTGCTAATTATAAGCTGACCAAAGCTGCCATCCTTAGTGCACGAGTTGGTCCCAGAGGCAAATCACCAGCAATTCAGGAATGCTTGAAAGAAACCTGTGCAGACTTATTTAGAATTCAAAAGGCGAAAGGAAATTGCTTTTGACCAATGGGTCCAATCTGTAAAAATACAGTGCACCCATGAAGAATTACACGGGCTAATATTGCTGGAGGAATTTAAAAATTGCCTACCCCCCCAACCTGAGAATGCACTGAGGAGCAGAGTGCCTGTACAGTTAAAGAGGCCACGGTCGCTGCTGATAGCTATGACCTCACATATTGGCCTGGCAACACAGGAAGATCCTTCAAAGTCATCCCCAAAATCAATGGGAGAATAAGAAGGGAGAGTGAGATAAAAAGGGAGCCACACCTGGAAAGGGGAGTATAAACAAGGGTGCAGAGAGTCCACCCCAAGCCCACAAAGAGAAATCCCGGAGACCAGTGTGCTCCCACTGTGGGTCACTCCAGGCCAGAATGCTGGAGGCTAAAAGGAAAGCCGGTGGGTCTAACAGGTCTCCGCAAGGGCGGTCCCAAGGAGGATACCCCGGAACAGAGCGTAGCAGGACCGGCAGAGGCCCTCATGGTAAAGCCTAGACCCTCTGAGGGTATTTCCCTATGTGCTGCTGGACCGGACAAATGCCCCGAGAGTTACCATAGTTTTATCCTAGAAGGAACAGTGTCCCCCTACTCTTCCCAGATGAGCAAGTCCATTGTACTGCTCAGAGATACAGGGGTTAGTGTGTACGATTGTGTAGTGACTCAGTCCCAAGTCAGACATGCCAGATTAGTTGAAAAGGAAACCGGTGCCCAGCAGGATGAGCCGGAGGTCTGGTTTACTGAAACTTTCCTTAAAAATCTATCTGAAGGGTAGGAGGTGCTCAGCCCAGCCTCCTAATTAACACCCAGCAGGCAGATCTTGAAATAAAGCACATAGCACAGATTGCTTGTTCTGAAGCGGAGGCCACCCGATCCCCGAGTGTTACTACGTACGAGATGGGGTAGTAATGCGGAAGTGGAGATCTCCCGGGAGACCTGCGGAGGAAGACAGTGCTCCACCAAACTGTAGTGCCCCCAAAATACTGGCAAGAGATTTTACGGATAGCCCATGACATCCCGATGGCTGGACATGTGGGTACTCGGAAAACCTTAGCCCGAGTAAGTGAACACTTTTTCTGGCCTTGTCTCTGGTCCGATGTGGCCGAATATTGCAAAACCTGCCATGCTTGCAGATTGCAGGCAAACCCCAGGCCACAATTAAACTGGCCCCCCTTCAAACCTATTCCTGTATACGACAAACTCTTTGACCAAATGTTGACAGACTGTGTGGGACCACTACCCAAAATCAAGCCCAGTCAACCAATGAGTATTTGCCAGAGGGTGGAAATACCTGCGAGCAGCCAGGAGGAGTCAGTCGAGGAGGAGACGACCCCGGTTGAACCCCCGGCTACCAGACTGGCAAACGCAGAAGTCTTAAAAGACTTTACCACTCAGCTGACACATTGAATACAAAAGCAGTGAGAGGACGTGTCCTTGCTAAAAAAATTCAAAGAGATCTGGAAAGATCAGACAGGGTGCACCACCCCAACAGTTTGCAGTGTGAAAGTGGGTGGGGGGGGGTGGGGTGGGGGGGGGGGGGGTGCGTACCACTAGTCAGGCAGGATCCCTGCTGGCTGAGCTCTGACAAGCTGCTCAAGTTAGACAGGAAATGCAAAACATGCTGGATAAGGATGTAGTCAAACCTGGCCAAAGTGGTTGGAGCTCCCCTGTTGTCCTGCTTCCAAAGCTGAATGGACCCACACCACCTGCTATTCCCCTGCAGACTCCTTACCACCCTGCAGAGCATAGGTCTACAGTCCAAGGTGTGCATCTGACCAGTTATCAGATTAGCACTCATACAGCAAATACAACATTAATGGTCAGTCAGAAAGTGAAACCAGTATCCATTGTCTAGAATTTACCAGAGCCGTGTGAAAACACTCCTACTAAGATCACACTATCAAGGCTTTCCCCAGGTGATCCTGATTTGCTGTCCAGTGAAACAATATTTGTAATTAGAGCTGTGCTTCAAGAGGAATTCGGGGACTCGTACAAATAGGGAGTACCCGAAGCAGGAGTACATTCACCAGAAGCCCGTTCATCTTCTGTTCCTACCTGAGATGGAGGTGGATCTGAATCAATGAGTTCACCCGGCTTGGTGAATCTGCTTGTACATACAGCCACAGAAAGAACACAGACCTACCTGAATTTCATCAGAATAGTGTCAAGTAATCAGAACAGAAATAGAAGACATTGAACCAAGAGAAAAATGGGATTCGCTCCTTCCCTGCTAGTTTTGTCCCTGTATCTGTACCTGACACTAATCAGGAAGAAATGCTGAAACCAGGAAGGTCTGCTGAGAACTTGCCTTCCAAAAATTATTCCACTATACTAGACACTAATGTTCTGCAGCTTGGAGATTCCATACGGTGCTGTATTGATTACCAAATGTTGGTCCCAAATTTTAGCACCCAAGCCATCCCATTGATAAGAACATAAGAAACAGGAGCAGGAGGAGGCCATTCAGCCCCTCGAGCCTGCCCCGCCATTCAGTAAGATCATGGCTGATCTGTCCCAGGCCTCAACTCCTCTTTCGGGCCTGCTCCGCATACCCCTCAACTCCGAGATTTCAAAAATCTATCTACCTCCTCCTTAAATACATTTAGTGATCTAGCCTCCACAACTCTCTGAGGCAGAGAATTCCAGAGATTCACCACCCTGAGAGAAGAAATTCCTTCACATCTCAGTTTTAAATGTGTGCCTCCTTATTCTGTAATTATGTGCCCTAGTTCAAGATTCCCTCACTAGTGGAAACATCTTCTCAACATCTACCCTGTCAAGCCCCCTTATATGTTTCAATAAGATCACCCCTCATTCTTCTAAACTCCAATGAATAAAGGCCTAACCTGTTTAGCCGTTCCTGATAAGTCAACCCCTTCGTCCCAGGAACCAGCCGAGTGAAACTCTTTTGAACTGCCTCCAATGCCAGTATATCCTTTCTTAAATACGGGGACCAAAACTGTACGCCGTACTCCAGGTGTGGCCTCACCACCACCCTGTACAGTTGTAACAAGACTTCCCTATTTTTAAACTCTAATCCCCTAGCAATAAAGGCCAAAATTCCATTTGCCTCCAGAATTACTTGCTGCACCTGCACGCTAACTTTTTGTGTTTCATGTACAAGAACACCCAGATCCCTCTGTACTGCAGTATTTTGTAGTCTTTCTCCATCTAAATAATAATCTGCCTTTTTATTCTTCCTACCAAAGTGGATGACCTCACACTTTCCCACATTGAACACCATCTGCCAAGTTTTTGTCCACTCACTTAATCTATCTATATCCCTTTGCAGATTCTGTGTCCTCATCACAACATGCCTTCCCACCTATTTTTGTATCATCAGCAAATTTGCATACACTACACTCTGTCCCTTCCCTACTAAAGGAGATTATGAAAGGAAACTTGCAAGGGACATCAAAATCAATAAGAAGAAATTTTATAGTTACATAAAGGGAAAGCGGGTGGTCAAGAGCAATGTCGGCCCACTAAAAGCTGAAAATGGAGATATTGTCATTGATAATGGGGAAATGGCAGACATGTTGAACAATTACTTTGCCTCAGTATTTACAGTTGAAAAGGAGGATAACTTGCCGGAAGTCCCGAAAATATTAATAGCCGATCGGGGACAGGGACTTAATACAATTAACGTAAGTAAATCATCAGTAACAAGGAAATTAATGGAACTAAAGAGTGAGAAATCCCCAGGACCTGACGGTTTCCATCCGAGGGTGTTAAAGGAAGTAGGGGACCACATTGTAGATGCCCTAACTATAGTCTTTCAGAGTTCCCTAGATTCAGGAGTGGTCAGTCCAGCACAGGAACAGGCCATTGAGCCCTCCAAGTCCCTCTGGATTGGAAAGTTGCACATGTCACTCCACTTTTTAAGAAGGGTGAAAGGGGGAACCAAGGAAATTACAGACCAGTTAGCCTGACATCTGTGGTGGGCAAGTTGCTGGAGTCTATAATCAAGGATAGGGTGACTGAACATCTGGAAAGATATCAGTTAATCAGGGACAGCCAGCATGGATTCACGACAGGAAGGTCATGCCTGACAAATCTCACTGAATTTTTTGAAGAGGTGACTAAGGTAGTGGACAGGGGAATGTCTATGGATGTTATTTATATAGACTTCCAGAAGGCATTTGATAAAGTCCCACATAAGAGACTGTTAACTAAGGTAGAAGCCCATGGAGTTGAAGGCAAATTATTGACATGGTTAGAAAGTTGATTGACTGGTAGGCGACAGAGAGTTGGGGCGGCACAGTGGCGCAGTGGTTAGCACCGCAGCCTCACAGCTCCAGCGACCCGAGTTCAATTTTGGGTACTGCCTGTGTGGAGTTTGCAAGTTCTCCCTGTGTCTGCGTGGGTTTCCTCCGGGTGCTCCGGTTTCCTCCCACAGCCAAAAGACTTGCAGGTTGATAGGTAAATTGGCCATTATAAATTGCCCCTAGTATAGGTAGGTGGTCGGGAAATATAGGGACAGGTGGGGATGTGGTAGGAATATGGGATTAGTATAAATGGGTGGTTAATGGTCGGCAGAGACTCGGTGGGCTGAAGGGCCTGTTTCAGTGCTGTATCTCTAAATCATAATGGGTAAGTACTCCGATTGGCAGGATGTGACTAGTGGTGTCCCGCAGGGATCTGTGTTGGGACCTCAATTATTCACATTATTCATTAACGACTTGGATGATGGCATAGTAAGTCATATATCCAAATTTGCTGATGATACAAAGTTAGGCGGCATTGTAGACAGTCTAGATGATAGCATAAAATTGCAGAGATATTGACAGACTAGGTGAATGGGCAAAACTGTGACAGATGGATTTCAATGCAGGCAAGTGTGAGGTTATCCATTTTGGACCAAAAAAGGATAGAGCAGGGTACTTTCTAAATGGGAAGAGGTTAAGTACAGTGGATGTCCAAACAGAACTGGGGGCTCAGGTGCATAGATCTTTAAAATGCCAGTTTCCTCTCCATCTAAAAGGTGACTTGAGCCAAATCAAGCTTCCTCCATTTACCTTTGAGAGTGCAAAGAAGAAATCTGTAGGAAAAGAGATATTTCCAACAGCTCCTCCCCTATTTGGCATTTCTAATCAGTGATCTCCAACGTTTGGACTTTTTCTGCTAATTTAACGGCATTAGTTTTAACTAAAATTCATGGTAGTTTAAGTTTATATTTAGTAAGTGTCCTTGCCTTTTTTGCACCTTTAACCTTTTCTTGAATGTTTGTAAGCATGTGTGGCAAAGTTAACCCCCCCCCTTTCCGAACTAAAGAGTGTGTTAATAAACCCTACTTCTTTGTTTTAACTTCAAAAATCGTGTTGTTGATGCAGTCATTTATTATCAGGGTTTAAGGCAGGGAAAGAAATTCAATCACTAATCGATTTACAGATAGGTGGTTGAAAAAACAGCGAAATTAGTTCTGAGAAAAAAAAATTAACTACCTATTCGTAACACCCCACGTGGATCCTGATCTGAACTGTTCCTGTGCCATCCCAGTCCAGATTGACCTCCAGAGTCACCTACCTCAATATTCTTCTGGTGGAGCTGATCATCCTGCAGCAGCTGGCTAGCCATGGAGTTCAGCCTCTCACATTCTCCCTGCAGCTGCAGAATATGATTCTGTATCTGGCTCTGCAGTTCCAGGTCCTACAACAATTGAAAGAGATGTAACTGTACACGTGGCAGCATCATGGAAGGAGGGAGGGAGAGAGGAGGAGAGGGAAGGGGAGAGGGAAGAGAGAGGGAGAGCTGGAGGGGGAGTGGAGAGAGGGAGAGGGGAGAGCGGGAGAGAGGTGTGTGGATGGGGGAGGGGACACTGGGTGGCAATGCAGTGCAGAGATGGATACAGGTACATCTCCCCAGTACTGGTTTATCTTATTGCTTCCACCCTGCTCAGGGCTTTACTGATTATCTCTGGGAAACAGAAAATCCATAAATGTGGTGCTAAACATCCAGCTAAAACAGTTAGGCAGCAGATGACAAAATGCCACTTAATTCATTTATCAGCAAAAAGTACAGTGGCAGCATAGATAGGCAATTGGCTAAGGGACAGAAAGCAGACAGTAGAGGCTTGCTTGAGGTTGGGAAAAAGAACTCGACCCGACCCCGTCACTACTCAGGACCCGAGCCCGAGCCGACCCCGTCACTGCTCAGGACCCGAGCCCGACCCGACCCGACCCCGTCACTACTCAGGACCCGAGCCCGAGCCGACCCCGTCACTGCTCAGGACCCGAGCCCGACCCGACCCGACCCCGTCACTACTCAGGACCCGAGCCCACCCCGTCACTACTCAGGACCCGAGCCGACCCGACCCCGTCACTACTCAGGACCCGAACCTGAGCCGACCCCGTCACTACTCAGGACCCGAGCCCGACCCGACCCCGTCACTACTCAGGACCCGAGCCCGACCCGACCCCGTCACTACTCAGGACCCGAGCCCGACCCGACCCGACCCCGTCACTACTCAGGACCCGAGCCCGACACGACCCCGTCACTGCTCAGGACCCGAGCCCGACCCGACCCGACCCCGTTACTACTCAGGACCCGTGCCCAGCACAACCCGACCCGACCCCGTCACTACTCAGGACCCGAGCCCGACCCGACCCCGTCACTCCTCAGGACTCGAGCCCGACCCGACCCCGTCACTCCTCAGGACTCGAGCCCGACCCGACCCGACCCAGTCACTACTCAGGACCCGAGCCCGACCCGACCCCGTCACTCCTCAGGACTCGAGCCCGACCCGACCCCGTCACTCCTCAGGACCCAAGCCCGACCCGACCCGACCCCGTCACTCCTCAGGACTCGAGCCCGACCCGACCCCGTCACTCCTCAGGACCCAAGCCCGACCCGACCTGACCCCGTCACTACTCAGGACCCGAGCCCGACCCGACCCCGTCACTCCTCAGGACCCGAGCCCGACCCGACCCCGTTACTACTCAGGACCCGTGCGCAGCACAACCCGACCCGACCCCGTCACTACTCAGGACCCGAGCCCGACCCGACCCCGTCACTCCTCAGGACTCGAGCCCGACCCGACCCGACCCCGTCACTCCTCAGGACTCGAGCCCGACCCGACCCGACCCCGTCACTACTCAGGACCCGAGCCCGACCCGACCCCGTCACTCCTCAGGACTCGAGCCCGACCCGACCCGACCCCGTCACTACTCAGGACCCGTGCCCGACCCGACCCAGTCACTACTCAGGACCCGAGCCCGACACGACCCCGTCACTACTCAGGACCCGAGCCCGACCCGACCCCATCACTACTCAGGACCTGAGCCCAACCCGACCCCGTCACTACTCAGGACCCGTGCCCGACCCGACCCAGTCACTACTCAGGACCCGAGCCCGACCCGACCCCGTCACTACTCAGGACCCGAGCCCACCCCGACCCCGTCACTACTCAGGACCCGAGCCCGACCCGACCCCGTCACTACTCAGGACCCGAGCCCGACCCGACCCCGTCACTACTCAGGACCCGAGCCCACCCCGACCCCGTCACTACTCAGGACCCGAGCCCGACCCGACCCCGTCACTACTCAGGACCCGTGCCCGACCCGACCCGACCCAGTCACTACTCAGGACCCGAGCCCACCCCGACCCCGTCACTACTCAGGACCCGAGCCCGACCCGACCCCGTCACTACTCAGGACCTGAGCCCAACCCGACCCCGTCACTACTCAGGACCCGAGCCCAACCCGACCCCGTCACTACTCAGGACCCAAGCCCGACCCGACCCCGTCACTCCTCAGGACTCGAGCCCGACCCGACCCCGTCACTACTCAGGACCCGAGCCCGACCCGACCCCGTCACTACTCAGGACCCGAGCCCGACCCGAACCCGTCACTACTCAGGACCCGAGCCCGACCCGAACCCGTCACTAATCAGGACCCGAGCCCGACCCGACCCCGTCACTACTCAGGACCCGAGCCCAACCCGACCCCGTCACTCCTCAGGACTCGAGCCCGACCCGACCCGACCCCGTCACTACTCAGGACCAGAGCCCGAGCCGACCCAGTCACTGCTCAGGACCCGTGCCCGACCCGACCCGACCCCGTCACTACTCAGGACCCGAGCCCACCCCGACCCCGTCACTCCTCAGGACTCGTGCCCGAGCCGACCCCGTCACTGCTCAGGACCCGTGCCCGACCCGACCCGACCCCGTCACTACTCAGGACCCGAGCCCGACCCGACCCCGTCACTCCTCAGGACTCGAGCCCGACCCGACCCGACCCCGTCACTCCTCAGGACTCGAGCCCGACCCGACCCGACCCCGTCACTACTCAGGACCCGAGCCCGACCCGACCCCGTCACTCCTCAGGACTCGAGCCCGACCCGACCCCGTCACTGCTCAGGACTCGAGCCCGACCCGACCCGACCCCGTCACTCCTCAGGACTCGAGCCCGACCCGACCCGACCCCGTCACTACTCAGGACCCGAGCCCGACCCGACCCCGTCACTCCTCAGGACTCGAGCCCGACCCGACCCCGTCACTGCTCAGGACCCGTGCCCGACCCGACCCAGTCACTACTCAGGACCCGAGCCCAACCCGACCCCGTCACTACTCAGGACCCGAGCCCGACCCGACCCCGTCACTACTCAGGACCTGAGCCCAACCCGACCCCGTCACTACTCAGGACCCGAGCCCAACCCGACCCCGTCACTACTCAGGACCCAAGCCCGACCCGACCCCGTCACTCCTCAGGACTCGAGCCCGACCCGACCCCGTCACTACTCAGGACCCGAGCCCGACCCGACCCCGTCACTACTCAGGACCGGAGCCCAACCCGACCCCGTCACTACTCAGGACCCGAGCCCGACCCGAACCCGTCACTAATCAGGACCCGAGCCCGACCCGACCCCGTCACTACTCAGGACCCGAGCCCAACCCGACCCCGTCACTCCTCAGGACTCGAGCCCGACCCGACCCGACCCCGTCACTACTCAGGACCCGAGCCCGAGCCGACCCCGTCACTGCTCAGGACCCGTGCCCGACCCGACCCGACCCCGTCACTACTCAGGACCCGAGCCCACCCCGACCCCGTCACTCCTCAGGACGTGCCCGAGCCGACCCCGTCACTGCTCAGGTCCCGTGCCCGACCCGACCCGACCCCGTCACTACTCAGGACCCGAGCCCACCCCGACCCCGTCACTGCTCAGGACCCGAGCCCGACTCGACCCCGTCACTGCTCAGGACCCGAGCCCGACTCGACCCCGTCACTACTCAGGACCCGAGCCCGACTCGACCCCGTCACTACTCAGGACCCGAGCCCGAGCCGACCCCGTCACTCTTCAGGACCCGTGCCCGACCCGACCCCGTCACTACTCAGGACCCAAGCCCGACCCGACCCGACCCCGTCACTACTCAGGACCCGTGCCCGACCCGACCCCGTCACTACTCAGGACCCAAGCCCGACCCGACCATCCCTTCGCTTACCTTCCTGACACTGAACCTGGAAGAAACTGCAGCACATGCGTGAGATGTCATAGTGATGTCACTCGCTCACTGTGCAGACTCAGTTTTGTCCCGGACTCCCAGCTCCGGTAAGTTTTTTTATTTTTAATACTTAGCCGCAGAGCAGTTACCGTGTGTGTCCGGCCCAACCCGACCCAACTCGATCTGGACTCGGCCCGACCCGAGCCCGACATGTCGTCGGGTCCCGTCAGGGTCAGGTCGGGTCCCAGGCCTCTAGCAGACAGTAGTCGTTAACAGTTGGTTTTCAAACTACAGGGAAGTATACAATGGGGTTCCCCACGGGTACATATTAGGACGACTGCTCTTTTTGATATATATTAATGTCCTGGACTTGAGTATACAGGGCATAATTTCAAAGTTTGCAGAAGACTCTAAATTTGGAAATGTAGTAAACAGTGAGGAAGATAGCAGCAGACTCCAGGAGGACTCCAGGAGACAGGCTGGTGGAATAAGCAGACGCATGGCAAATGAAATTTAATGCAGAGAAGTGCAAAGTGATGCTTTTTGGTAGGAAGAATGAGAGACAATATAAACCAAATGATGCAATTTTAAAGCAGGTGCAGGAACAGAGAGACCCAGGATGTATACAGAAATCTTTGAAGCCGACAGGACAAGTTGAGAAGCTGATAAAAAGCATAAGGGATCCTTGGCTTTATAAATAAAGGCAAAGAGTGCAAAAGCAAGGTGGTTATGCGAAAATAAAGGCAAAATACTGCAGATGCTGGAAACCTGAAATAAAAACAGAAAATGCGAGAAATACTCAGCAGGTCGGGCAGCATCTCTGGAGATAGAAGCAGAGTTAACATTTCAGGTCTATTACTGATCACCAGACCTGAAACGGTAACTGTTTCTCTCTCCACAGATGCTGCCTGACCTGCTGAGTATTTTTATTTGAGGTTATGCTAAACATTGCTAATTGTGGAGAGACTGTTCTCCAAGGAGCACAGAGGATTAAGAGAAGATTTGATGGAGGTGAATGGGTTTGTTGAGTAAATAAGAAGAATCTGTTTCTGTCAGCAGGAGAGTTGGTAACCAGAGGATACAGATTTAAGATAATTGGTAAAGAACCAAAGAGGGAGATAAGGAGATTGTTTTTACACAGTGAGTTGTTGTGATCTGGAATGCACTGCCTGGAAGGGCGATGAAACAGTAACTTTCAAAAGGGAAATGGATAAATACTTGAAGGGAAAAAGTTTTCAGGGCTACGGGAAAACAGCAGGGGGAAGTGGGACTAATTGAATAACTCTTTCAAAGAGCCAGCACAGACACGATGGGCCGAATGGCTCCCTCTGGGCCATCTCAGTCAATGATTCTTTAAACATGTATGGGTGTTTCACAGAATCGTTAGTGAAGGAGACCATTCGGCCCATCGTGTCTACACTGGCTATTCCAAAGAAAAATTCTCTCAGTTCCATTCCCCCGCCGTCTCCCCATAACCCTGCACATTCTTCCTTTTCATATAACTGTCTAATTCCCTTTTGAATGCTTCAATTGAACCTGCCTCCACCACGTTCTCAGGCAGCACATTCCAGACCTTAACCACTCGCTGTGTGAAAAAGTTTTTAGAACCATAGAAAAATTACAGCACAGGAGGAGGCCATTCAGCCCATTGTGTCTGTGCTGGCCGAAAAAACTAGCCACCCGATCGAATCCCACCTTCTAGCACCTGGTCCATAGCCCTGCCGGTTCCAGCACTTCAGGTGCAGGTCCAGGTACCTTTTAAATGAGTTGAGGGTTTCTGCCTCCACCACCGATCCAGGCAGTAAATTCCAGAACCCAGCACCCTCTGGGTAAAAAGGTTTTTCCTCATGTCCCCGCTAATCCTTCTACCAATCATCTTAAATCTGTGCCCACTGGTAATTGACCTCTCCACTAGGGGAAACAGGTCCTTCCTGTCTACTCTATCTAGGCCCCTCATAATTTTGTACACCTCAATTAAGTCACCCCTCAGCCTCCTCTGTTCTCGGGAAAACAACCCTAGCCTATCCAATCTTTCCTCCTAGATGCAATTTTCAAGCCCTGGCCACATTCTTGTAAATCTCCTCTGTACTCTCTCCAGAGCAATTATGTCCTTCATGTAATGTGGTGACCAGAAATGTACGCAATACTCCAGCTGTGGCCTAACCAGCGTTTTATACAGTTCCAGCATTACATCCCTGCTTTTGAATTCTATACCTTGGCTAATAAAGGAAAGCATTCCATTTACCTTCTTCTACCTGTCCTGTCACCTTCAGGGACCTGTGGACATGCACTCCAAGGTCTCTCACTTCTTCTACCCCTCTCAATATCCTCCCGTTTATTGTATATTCCCTCGCTTTATTTGTCCTCCCCAAATGCATTACCTCACACTTCTCCGGATTAAATTCCATTTGCCACTTTTCCGCCCACTCAACCAAACCATTGATATCATTCTGGAGTCTACAGCTATCCTCTTCACTATCAACTACACGGCCAATTTTTGTGTCATCAGCAAATTTCCCAATAATGCCTCCCACATTTAAGTCCAAATTATTAATATATACCACAAACAGCAAGGGACCCAACACTGAGCCCTGTGGAACACCGCTGGAAACAGCTTTCCATTCACAAAAACATCCATCGACCATTACCCTTTGTTTCCTGTCACTGAGCCAATCTTGTATCCAACCTGTCATATTGCTCTGTATCACATGGGCTTTCATTTTACTGACCAGTCTGCCATGTGGGACTTTGTCAAATGCCTTATAAAATCCATGTAGACCACATCCACTGCACTACCCTCATCAATCCTCCTTGTTACTTCTTCAAAAAACTCAATCAAGTTAGTAAGACATGACCTTCCCTTAACAAATGAATGTTGACTATCCCTGATTAACAAAGAACAGTACAGCACAGGAACAGGCCATTCGGTCCTCCAAGCCTTCGCCGATCTTGATGCCTGCCTGAACTAAAACCTTCTGCACTTCCGGGGACCGTATCCCTCTATTCCCATCCTATTCATGTATTTCTTAAGATGTCTCTTAAACGTCGCTATCGTACCTGCTTCCACCACCTCCCCCGGCAGCAAGTTCCAGGCACTCACCACCCTCTGTGTAAAAAACTTGCCTCGCACATCCCCTCTAAACTTTACCCCTCGCACCTTAAACTTATGTCCCCTAGTAACTGACTCTTCCACCCTGGGAAAAAGCTTCTGACTATCCACTCTGTCCATGCCGCTAATAACTTTGTAAATCTCTATCATGTCACCCCTCCACCTCCGTCGTTCCAGTGAAAACAATCAGAGTTTATCCAACCTCTCCTCATAGCTAATGCCCTCCAGACCAGGCAACATCCTGGTAAACCTCCTCTGTACCCTCTCCAAAGCTTACACATCCTTCTGGTAGTGTGGCGACCAGAATTGCACACAATATTCTAAGTGTGGCCTGACTAAAGTTCTGTACAGCTGCAGCCTGACTTGCCAATTTTTATACTCTATGCCCCGACCGATGAAGGCAAGCATGCCGAATGCCTTCTTGACTACCTTATCCACCTGCGTTGCCACTTTCAGTGACCTGTGGACCTGCACGCCCAGATCTCTCTGCATGTCAATACTCCTAAGGGTTCTGCCATTTACTGTATACTTCCCACCTGTATTAGATCTTCCAAAATGCATCACCTCACATTTGTCCGGATTAAACTCCATCTGCCATTTCTCCGTCCAAGTCTCCAACCGATCTATATCCTGCTGTATCCTCTGACAATCCTCATCACTATCTGCAACTCCACCAACCTTTGTGTCCTCCGCAAACTTACTAATCAGACCAGCTACATTTTCCTCCAAATCATTTATATATACTACAAAGAGCAAAGGTCCCAGCACTGATCCCTGCGGAACACCACTAGTTACATCCCTCCATTCAGAAAAGCATCCTTCCACTGCTACCCTCTGTCTTCGATGACCGAGCCAGTTCTGTATCCATCTTGCCAGCTCACCTCTGATCCCTTGTGACTTTACTTTTTTTTTTAAAGAGATACAGCACTGAAACAGGCCCTTCGGCCCACCGAGTCTGTGCCGACCATCAACCACCCATTTATACTAATCCTACACTAATTCCATATTCCTACCACATCCCCACCTGTCCCTATATTCCCCTACCACCTACCTATACTAGGGGCAATTTATAATGGCAAATTTACCTATCAACCTGCAAGTCTTTTGGCTGTGGGAGGAAACCGGAGCACCCGGAGGAAACCCACGCAGACACAGGGAGAACTTGCAAACTCCACACAGGCAGGACCCAGAATTGAACCCGGGTCACTGGAGCTGTGAGGCTGCGGTGCTAACCACTGCGCCACTGTGTCGCCCCCAGTCTGTACCAGTCTGCCATGCGGGACCTTGTCAAAGGCTTTACTGAAGTCCATATAGACAACATCTACTGCCCTTCCTTCATCAATCATCTTTGTCACTTCCTCAAAAAACTCAATCAAATTAGTGAGACACGACCTCCCCTTCACAAAACCATGCTGCCTCTCGCTAATAAGTTTGTTTCCAAATGGGAGTAAATCCTGTCCCGAAGAATCCTCTCTAATAATTTCCCTACCACTGACGTAAGGCTCACTGGCCTATAATTTCCTGGATTATCCTTGCTACCCTTCTTAAACAAAGGAACAACATTGGCTATTCTCCAGTCCTCTGGGACCTCACCTGTAGCCAATGAGGATGCAAAGATTTCTGTCAAGGCCCCAGCAATTTCTTCCCTTGCCTCCCTCAGTATTCTGGGGTCGATCCCATCAGGTCCTGGGGACTTATCTACCTTAATGCTTTGCAAAACACCCAACACCTCCTCCTTTTTGATAATGAGATGGCTGAGACTATCTACACTCCCTTCCCTCGGCACATCATCCACCAAGTCCTTCTCTTTGGTGAATACTGATGCAAAGTACTCATTTAGTACCTCGCCCATTTCCTCTGGCTCCACACAGATTCCCTCCTCTGTCCTTGAGTGGGCCAACCCTTTCCCTGGTTACCCTCTTGCTCGTTATATACGTATAAAAAGCCTTGGGATTCTCCTTAATCCTGTTTGCCAATGACTTTTCATGACCCCTTTTAGCCCTCCTGACTCCTTGCTTAAGTTCCTTTCTACTGTGTTTATATTCCTCAAGGGATTTGTCTGTTCCTAGCCTTCCAGCCCTTACGAATGCTTCCTTTTTCTTTTTGTCGAGGCTCACAATATCCCGTGTTATCCAAGCTTCCCGAAACTTGCCAAACTTATCCTTCTTCCTCAAAGGAACATGCTGGTCCTGGATTCTCATCAACTGACATTTGAAAGACTCCCACATGTCAGATGTTGATTTACCCTCAAACAGCCGCCCCCAATCTAAATTCTTCAGTTCCTGCCTAATATTGTTATAATTAGCCTTCCCCCAATTTAGCACCTTCACCCGAGGACTACTCTTATCCTTATCCACAAGTACCTTAAAACTTATGGAATTATGGTCACTGTTCCCAAAATGCTCCCCTACTGAGACTTCGACCACCTGGCCGGGCTCATTCCCCAATACCAGGTCCAGTACGGCCCCATCCCTCGTTGGACTATCTACTTATTGTTTCAAGAAGCCCTCCTGGATGCTCCTTACAAATTCTGCCCCATCCAAGCCCCTAGCACTAAGTGAGTCCAAGTCAATATAGGGGAAGTTAAAATAACCCACCACTACAACCCTGTTACCTTCACATCTTTCCAAAATCTGTCTACATATCTGCTCCTCTACCTCCCGCTGGCTGTTGGGAGGCCTGTAGAAAACCCCCAACATCGTGACTGAACCCTTCCTATTCCTGAGCTCCACCCATATTGCCTCGCTGCACGACCCCTCCGAGGTATCCTCCCGCAGTACAGCTGTGATATTCTCCTTAACCAGTAATGCAACTCC
Source organism: Heterodontus francisci (assembly GCF_036365525.1). Classification (NCBI taxonomy): domain Eukaryota; kingdom Metazoa; phylum Chordata; class Chondrichthyes; order Heterodontiformes; family Heterodontidae; genus Heterodontus; species Heterodontus francisci. Next base: position 295,625 of record NW_027140348.1, on the reverse strand, counting down.
CCCACCCCTTTTACATCCCTCTCCAAATCCTGCAACATTTAGCTGCCAATCCTGTCCTTCCCTCAACCAAGTCTCTGTAATAGCAACAACATCATAGTTCCAAGTACTAATCCAAGCTTTAAGTTCATCTGCCTTACCTGTTATACTTCTCGCATTGAAACAAATGCACTTCAGATCACCAGTCCCGCTGTACTCCGCAACATCTCCCTGCCTGCTCTTCCTCTTAGTCTTACTGGCCTTATTTACTGGTTCCCACCCCCCTGCCACACTAGTTTAAACCCTCCCGAGTGACGCTAGCAAACCTCGCAGCCAGGATATTAGTGCCATTCCAGTTTAGATGCAACCCGTCCTTCTTGTACAGGTCCCATCTGTCCCTGAAGAGATCCCAATGGTTCAGATATCTGAAACCCTCCCTCCTACACCAGCTGTTCAGCCACGTGTTTAGCTGCACGTGGCATAGTGAGTAATCCCGAGATTACAACCCTAATCCGTGCCTTTCTAAGTGGCAGTTTATCCTGACCCTCAGAATAGATTCTAACAATTTACTCACCACCGAGGTCAGATTGACCAGCCTATAATTATTTTTCCTCATGTTGCTTTTGCTTCTCTTACCAAATACTTTAAATCTGTGCCCTCTCGTTCTTGATTCTTTCCCGAGTGGGAACAGTTTCTCTCTATCTACTCTGTCCAGACCCCTCATGATTTTGAATACCTCTATCAAATCACCTCTCAGCCTTCTCTTCTCCAAGGAAAACACTCCGAACTTCTCCAATCTATCTTCATAACTGAAATTCCTCATCCCTGGAAGCATTGATCACTTTGTTCCCGAACAGCTCGCTGCACAGTGAGCAGATCACACCTCTACTGGGATTCAAAGCCTTCACCACAGGGATCAATTTTCCTGAATAATTGTCTTCATAATCTGGAATATTTCCACAGCTCTGCTGTGACAGAGTTCTCTTCACTAGCAAAATTCCTGGCCTCTACTCACAGGTATCCTGACTTGGCTGAGTGAGAAATAGTAGCAGTGGTGGTGCCTATAGTCTGTAGCGGAATGAGTAACAGTCAGTGCTGTTTAAAGCACTCTCCCTGCGCTCTGTGTCTCCCCTGGGCTCTGTGTCTCCCCTGGGCTATTGTGGAACTCTCCCTGAGCTCTGTGTCTCTCCTGGGCTATTGTGGAACTCTCCCTGCGCTCTGTGTCTCCCCTGGGCTCTGTGTCTCTCCTGTGCTATTGTGGAACTCTCCCTGAGCTCTGTGTCTCTCCTGTGCTATTGTGGAACTCTCCCTGAGCTCTGTGCCTCCCCTGGGCTATTGTGGAACTCTCCCTGAGCTCTGTGTCTCCCCTGGGATCTGTGTATCTCCTGGGCTATTGTGAAACTCTCCCTGAGCTCTGTGCCTCCCCTGGGCTATTGTGGAACTCTCCCTGAGCTCTGTGTCTCCCCTGGGCTCTGTGCCTCCCCTGGGCTATTGTGGAACTCTCCCTGAGCTCTGTATCTCCCCTGGGCTCTGTGTATCTCCTGGGCTATTGTGAAACTCTCCCTGAGCTCTGTGTCTCCCCTGGGCTCTGTCTCTCCTGGGCTATTGTGGAACTCTCCCTGAGCTCTGTGTCTCTCCTGGGCTATTGTGGAACTCTCCCTGAGCTCTGTGTCTCCCCTGGGCAATTGTGGAACTCTCCCTGAGCTCTGTGTCTCTCCTGGGCTATTGTGGAACTCTCCCTGAGCTCTGTGTCTCCCCTGGGCTCTGTGTCTCTCCTGTGCTATTGTGGAACTCTCCCTGAGCTCTGTGCCTCCCCTGGGCTATTGTGGAACTCTCCCTGAGCTCTGTGTCTCCCCTGGGCTCTGTGTATCTCCTGGGCTATTGTGAAACTCTCCCTGAGCTCTGTGTCTCCCCTGGGCTCTGTCTCTGCTGGGCTATTGTGGAACTCTCCCTGAGCTCTGTGTCTCCCCTGGGCTATTGAGGAACTCTCCCTGAGCTCTGTGTCTCCCCTGGGCTCTGTCTCCCCTGGGCTATTGTGGAACTCTCCCTGAGCTCTGTGTCTCCCCTGGGCTATTGTGAAACTCTCCCTGAGCTCTGTGTCTCTCCCTGAGCTCTGTGTCTCCCCTGGGCTATTGTGGAACTCTCCCTGAGCTCAGTGTCTCCCCTGAGCTATTGTGGAACTCTCCCTGAGCTCTGTCTCTCTCCTGGGCTATTGTGGAACTCTCCTTGAGCTCTGTGTCTCCCCTGGGCTAGTGTGGAACTCTCCCTGAGCTCTGTGTCTCCCCTGGGCTCTGTGTATCTCCTGGGCTATTGTGAAACTCTCCCTGAGCTCTGTGTCTCCCCTGGGCTCTGTCTCTGCTGGGCTATTGTGGAACTCTCCCTGAGCTCTGTGTCTCCCCTGGGCTATTGAGGAACTCTCCCTGAGCTCTGTGTCTCCCCTGGGCTCTGTCTCCCCTGGGCTATTGTGGAACTCTCCCTGAGCTCTGTGTCTCCCCTGGGCTATTGTGAAACTCTCCCTGAGCTCTGTGTCTCTCCCTGAGCTCTGTGTCTCCCCTGGGCTATTGTGGAACTCTCCCTGAGCTCAGTGTCTCCCCTGAGCTATTGTGGAACTCTCCCTGAGCTCTGTCTCTCTCCTGGGCTATTGTGGAACTCTCCTTGAGCTCTGTGTCTCCCCTGGGCTAGTGTGGAACTCTCCCTGAGCTCTGTGTTTTCCCTGGGCTATTGTGGAACTCTCCCTGAGCTCTGTCTCCCCCCTGGGCTATTGTGGAACTCTCCCTGAGCTCTGTGTCTCTCCCTGAGCTCGGTGTCTCCCCTGGGCTCTGTGTCTCCCCTGGGCTATTGTGGAACTCTCCCTGAGCTCAGTGTCTCCCCTGAGCTATTGTGGAACTCTCCCTGAGCTCTGTCTCTCTCCTGGGCTATTGTGGAACTCTCCCTGAGCTCTGTGTCTCCCCTGGGCTATTGTGGAACTCTCCCTGAGCTCTGTGTTTTCCCTGGGCTATTGTGGAACTCTCCCTGAGCTCTGTGTCTCCCCTGGGCTATTGTGGAACTCTCCCTGAGCTCTGTGTCTCTCCCTGAGCTCGGTGTCTCCCCTGGGCTCTGTGTCTCCCCTGGGCTCTGTGTCTCCCCTGGGCTATTGTGGAACTCTCCCTGAGCTCGGTGTCTCCCCTGGGCTATTGTGGAACTCTCCCTGAGCTCGGTGTCTCCCCTGGGCTATTGTGGAACTCTCCTTGAGCTCGGTGTCTCCCCTGGGCTCTGTGTCTCCCCTGGGCTATTGTGGAACTCTCCCTGAGCTCTGTGTCTCCCCTGGGCTATTGTGGAACTCTCCCTAAGCTCGGTGTCTCCCCTGGGCTATTGTGGAACTCTCCCTGAGCTCGGTGTCTCCCCTGGGCTCTGTGTCTCCCCTGGGCTATTGTGGAACTCTCCCTGAGCTCTGTGTCTCCCCTGGGCTCTGTCTCTCCTGGGCTATTGTGGAACTCTCCCTGAGCTCTGTGTCTCCCCTGGGCTATTGAGGAACTCTCCCTGAGCTCTGTGTCTCCCCTGGGCTCTGTGTCTCTCCTGGGCTATTGTGGAACTCTCCCTGAGCTCTGTGTCTCCCCTGGGCAATTGTGGAACTCTCCCTGAGCTCTGTCTCTCCTGGGCTATTGTGGAACTCTCCCTGAGCTCTGTGTCTCCCCTGGGCTCTGTGTCTCTCCTGTGCTATTGTGGAACTCTCCCTGAGCTCTGTGCCTCCCCTGGGCTATTGTGGAACTCTCCCTGAGCTCTGTGTCTCCCCTGGGCTCTGTGTATCTCCTGGGCTATTGTGAAACTCTCCCTGAGCTCTGTGTCTCCCCTGGGCTCAGTCTCTCCTGGGCTATTGTGGAACTCTCCCTGAGCTCTGTGTCTCCCCTGGGCTATTGAGGAACTCTCCCTGAGCTCTGTGTCTCCCCTGGGCTCTGTCTCCCCTGGGCTATTGTGGAACTCTCCCTGAGCTCTGTGTCTCTCCCTGAGCTCGGTGTCTCCCCTGGGCTCTGTGTCTCTCCTGGACTATTGTGGAACTCTCCCTGAGCTCTGTCTCTCTCCTGGGCTATTGTGGAACTCTCCCTGAGCTCTGTGTCTCCCCTGGGCTATTGTGGAACTCTCCCTGAGCTCAGTGTCTCCCCTGAGCTATTGTGGAACTCTCCCTGAGCTCTGTCTCTCTCCTGGGCTATTGTGGAACTCTCCTTGAGCTCTGTGTCTCCCCTGGGCTATTGTGGAACTCTCCCTGAGCTCTGTGTTTTCCCTGGGCTATTGTGGAACTCTCCCTGAGCTCTGTCTCCCCCCTGGGCTATTGTGGAACTCTCCCTGAGCTCTGTGTCTCTCCCTGAGCTCGGTGTCTCCCCTGGGCTCTGTGTCTCCCCTGGGCTATTGTGGAACTCTCCCTGAGCTCAGTGTCTCCCCTGAGCTATTGTGGAACTCTCCCTGAGCTCTGTCTCTCTCCTGGGCTATTGTGGAACTCTCCCTGAGCTCTGTGTCTCCCCTGGGCTATTGTGGAACTCTCCCTGAGCTCTGTGTTTTCCCTGGGCTATTGTGGAACTCTCCCTGAGCTCTGTGTCTCCCCTGGGCTATTGTGGAACTCTCCCTGAGCTCTGTGTCTCTCCCTGAGCTTGGTGTCTCCCCTGGGCTCTGTGTCTCCCCTGGGCTCTGTGTCTCCCCTGGGCTCTGTGTCTCCCCTGGGCTATTGTGGAACTCTCCCTGAGCTCGGTGTCTCTCCCTGAGCTCTGTGTCTCTCCCTGAGCTCTGTGTCTCTCCCTGAGCTCGGTGTCTCTCCCTGAGCTCGGTGTCTCTCCCTGAGCTCGGTGTCTCCCCTGGGCTCTGTGTCTCCCCTGGGCTCTGTGTCTCCCCTGGGCTCTGTGTCTCCCCTGGGCTATTGTGGAACTCTCCCTGAGCTCGGTGTCTCCCCTGGGCTATTGTGGAACTCTCCCTGAGCTCGGTGTCTCCCCTGGGCTGTGTCTCCCCTGGGCTATTGTGGAACTCTCCCTGAGCTCTGTGTCTCCCCTGGGCTATTGTGGAACTCTCCCTGAGCTCGGTGTCTCCCCTGGGCTATTGTGGAACTCTCCCTGAGCTCGGTGTCTCCCCTGGGCTCTGTGTCTCCCCTGGGCTATTGTGGAACTCTCCCTGAGCTCTGTGTCTCCCCTGGGCTATTGTGGAACTCTCCCTGAGCTCTGTGTTTTCCCTGGGCTATTGTGGAACTCTCCCTGAGCTCTGTGTCTCCCCTGGGCTATTGTGGAACTCTTCCTGAGCTCTGTGTCTCCCCTGGGCTATTGTGGAACTCTCCCTGAGCTCGGTGTCTCTCCCTGAGCTCGGTGTCTCCCCTGGGCTATTGTGGAACTCTCCCTGAGCTCGGTGTCTCTCCTGGTCTAACACAGTACTCTACCTTAGCACTGTTTCCTGTTGAGTCAATCAGGGTGTTCACTGTGTCCTGCAGTTTCTGAAATCGCTGACACAGGTTGCTGGCATCTTGGCTGACATCTAAACTGCAGACAGGACAGGTAGCCTCAGTCTCCAGGCCAAGGCTCATTCCAAGCAAAGCACAGGAAGAGCTCATGATTTTCTCCAGGACTGGCCCTAACTTGTCTAACTGTGGAAGAAAAACAGAATCAGGTTACACCCACATCTCGCAACTGAGCAGCAATTAAACACGGGATTGGTACCTGTGTAGCGGAATGGAGGATGTCCAGGTCTGGGAGTCTGGACACACCGGCATTCCTCCAATATTCAGTACTGTGAAACTGCTACTTGACTGAACCAGAGGAGGCTGAACAGATGCTGTACCAGTGATACTCAGACATCAGATACAGACAAGGAGCTTGTCAGGACATATGCAGCATCATTCAATTGTACATGCAGCTTCCCTCCTTTCCCCCCTAACCCAGGGGTCACTGGCCAATGATCAAGAGCAGGAACCCTGGCTGATTTCCCCTCAAATAACATAAGGCAATACAGGTTCCTTTGACTCAGCAATGTGCTGAGATGGAACCTGGGATTTTTCTGGTGTTTGGGAATGTTACCGACTGGATAAACCCAATGACCGTTTGAGGACTATTATGTGTTTGCACACTATGCGATTGGTGAGCTGGGGACTTTAACGATCTACACACAGGTCTTAAGACAGCAGTATCCAACAGGTATGGATAGACAATCTTTCAGTCTCTCACCAGTGCTCATTGGAGCCTTGACAGTGAGTTGGCAGCTAAATTGAATCTTGTAGTCTAAGTTGGAGAGTGGTATAAGTTGCAGAGTGGGGTTTGTGGAATAAAGCTGTGTGAGGGCAAAAAAGCAGTTTATATATGCAGCGATATATACCCAGATAAACAGACAATATAAAATCACCATGGAGATAATCATATTGGCAACTTATCAAACACTTGAATATCCAGTGCCCCATACCCTCAACCAAATCTCTCTGCCTTCCCCCATCCTGCAAATCAACAGCATGTCTGCGCTGCACCCCACACAATCCCCATGTACCCCCAACATATCCCACACTTCCCCATATACCCCCAACATATCCCACACTTCCCCATATACCCCCAACATATCCCACACTTCCCCATATACCCCCAACATATCCCACACTTTCTCCATGTACCCCCAACATATCCCACACTTCCCCATATACCCCCAACATATCCCACACAATCCCCGTGTACCCCCAACATATCCCACACTTCCCCATATACCCCCAACATATCCCACACTTCCCCATATACCCCCAACATATCCCACACTTCCCCATATACCCCCAACATATCCCACACAATCCCCATGTACCCCCAACATATCCCACACAATCCCCATGTACCCCCAACATATCCCACACAATCCCCGTGTACCCCCAACATATCCCACACTTCCCCATATACCCCCAACATATCCCACACAATCCCCATGTACTCCTACCATATCCCACACTTTCTCCATGTACCCCCAACATATCCCACACAATCCCCATGTACTCCTACCATATCCCACACTTTCTCCATGTACCCCCAACATATCCCACACAAACCCCGTGTACCCCCAACATATCCCACACAATCCCCATGTACTCCTACCATATCCCACACTTTCTCCATGTACCCCCAACATATCCCACACAATCCCCATGTACTCCTACCATATCCCACACTTCCCCATATACCCCCAACATATCCCACACTTCCCCATATACCCCCAACATATCCCACACTTCCCCATATACCCCCAACATATCCCACACTTCCCCATATACCCCCAACATATCCCACACTTCCCCATATACCCCCAACATATCCCACACTTCCCCATATACCCCCAACATATCCCACACTTCCCCATATACCCCCAACATATCCCACACAATCCCCATGTACCCCCAACATATCCCACACAATCCCCGTGTACCCCCAACATATCCCACACTTCCCCATATACCCCCAACATATCCCACACAATCCCCATGTACCCCCAACATATCCCACACAATCCCCATGTACCCCCAACATATCCCACACAATCCCCATGTACCCCCAACATATCCCACACAATCCCCATGTACCCCCAACATATCCCACACAATCCCCATGTACCCCCAACATATCCCACACAATCCCCATGTACCCCCAACATATCCCACACTTCCCCATATACCCCCAACATATCCCACACAATCCCCATGTACCCCCAACATATCCCACACAATCCCCATGTACCCCCAACATATCCCACACAATCCCCATGTACCCCCAACATATCCCACACAATCCCCATGTACCCCCAACATATCCCACACAATCCCCATGTACCCCCAACATATCCCACACTTCCCCATATACCCCCAACATATCCCACACAATCCCCATGTACTCCTACCATATCCCACACTTTCTCCATGTACCCCCAACATATCCCACACAATCCCCATGTACTCCTACCATATCCCACACTTTCTCCATGTACCCCCAACATATCCCACACAATCCCCGTGAACCCCCAACATTTCCCACACTTTCTCCATGTACCCCCAACATATCCCACACAATCCCCGTGTACTCCCACCATATCCCACACTTTCTCCATGTACCCCCAACATATCCCACACAATCCCCATGTACTCCTACCATATCCCACACTTTCCCCGTTTCCCCCAACATATCCCACACTTCCCCATATACCCCCAACATATCCCACACAAACCCCGTGTACTCCCACCATATCCCACACTTTCTCCATGTACCCCCAACATATCCCACACAATCCCCATGTACTCCTACCATATCCCACACTTTCCCCGTTTCCCCCAACATATCCCACACTTCCCCATATACCCCCAACATATCCCACACAAACCCCGTGTACTCCCACCATATCCCACACTTGCCCCATGTACCCCCAACATATCCCACACTTTCCCCATGTACCCCCAACATATCCCACACTTTCCCCATGTACCCTACCATATGCCACACAATCCCCATGTACCCCCAACATATCCCACACTTGCCCCGTGTACCCCCAACATATCCCACACAATCCCCGTGTACCCCCAACATATCCCACACTTCCCCATATACCCCCAACATATCCCACACTTGCCCCGTGTACCCCCAACATATCCCACACAATCCCCGTGTACCCCCAACATATCCCACACAATCCCCGTGTACTCCCACCATATCCCACACTTTCCCCGTGCACCCCCAACATATCCCACACAATCCCCATGTACTCCCACCATATCCCACACTTTCTCCATGTACCCCCAACATATCCCACACAATCCCCATGTACTCCTACCATATCCCACACTTTCCCCGTGCACCCCCAACATATCCCACACTTTCCCCATGTACCCCTACCATATCCCACACTTTCCCCGTGCACCCCCAACATATCCCACACTTTCCCCATGTACCCCTACCATATCTCACACTTTCCCCATGTCCCAACATATCCCACCCTCTGCGCAAAGAACTTTCCACGCATATCCCCCCTAAACTTTTCCCCTCTCACTTTGAACTCGTGACCCCTAGTAATTGAATCCCCCACTCTGGGAAAAAGCTTCTTGCTATCCACCCTGTCTATACCTCTCATGATTATGTACACCTCAATCAGGTCCCCCCTCAACCTCCGTCTTTCTAATGAAAATAATCCTAATCTGCTCAACCTCTCTTCATAGCTAGCGCCCTCCATACCAGGCAACATCCTGGTGAACCTCCTCTGCACCCTCTCCAAAGCATCCACATCCTTATCCCAATCTTGTGTACCCCACCATATCCCAGTCTTCCCTGTGTACCCAACCATATCCCAGTCTTCCCTGTGTACCCAACCATATCCCAGTCTTCCCTGTGTACCCAACCATATCCCAGTCTTCCCTGTGTACCCCACCATATCCCAGTCTTCCCTGTGTACCCCACCATATCCCAGTCTTCCCTGCATACCCCACCATATCCCAGTCTTCCCTGTGTAACCCCACCATCTCCACTTCCCCCATACATCCCCACCATATCCCAGTCTTCCCCGTGCACCTCCATGATATTTCACATTTCCCCATATATCCCTACCATATCCCACTCTTCTGTGTTCACCCACCATATTCCACACTTCCCCCGTATATCCCTACTTTATCCCATTCTTCCCCGTGTATGCCACCATATCCCACTCATCCCCCATACATCCCTACAATATTCCACCCTTCCCTGTGTATAACCCTATCATATCCCATGCTTCCCTGCATAACCCCACCATATCTCACTCATCCCCGTGCACTCCCAGCATCTCCCATACTTCCCCGTGTACCCCTACCATATCCCACACATCTCCTGCATTTCCCCACCACATCCCTCACTTCCTGTGCATATCCCTACCATATCCCATCCTTCCCCGTTTAACCCCACCATATCCCACACCTCCCCGTGTTCCCCCAAAATATCCCACATTTCCTGCGTATATCCCAATTGTATCCCACTCTCACCCATGTAACCCCACCATATCCCAAACATCCCGCATATATCCCTATCATATCCTACTCGTCCCCATGTTGCCCCACCATATCCCACTCGTCCCCGTAAACCCTACCATATCCTACTCTTCCCAGTATACCTCCAACATACCCCACACCATATACCACTCTTCCCCGTGTACCCCCAAAAATTCCCACACTTCCCCACATACCCTACCATATCTCACACTTCCCCGTGTATCCACACCGTATCCCACTCTTCCCCGTGTACCCCCACCATATCCCACTCTTCCCCTGTATATCCCCACCTTATACCACTCTTCCCCATGTACCCCTACCATATCTCACACTTCCCTGTGTACCCCTACCATACCCCATACTTCTCCATATGCCCCCAGCATATCCCACACTTCCCCATGCATCTCCATGATATCTCACATTTCCCCAAATACCCTACCATATCTCACACTTCGCCGTGTACCCCCACCATATCCCACTCTTCCCCATGTAACCCCACTATATCCCACACTTTCCCGTGTAACCCCACTACATCCCACACTTTCCCGTGTTCCCCCACCATATCCCACACTTTCCCGTGTTCCCCCACCATATCCCACACTTTCCCGTGGAACTCCACCATATCCCATTCTTCCCAGTGTAACCCCACCATATCCCATTCTTTCCTGTGTTCCCCTACCATCTCCGACACTTCCCCATGTATCCCCACCATATCCCACACATCCCCCGTATATCCCTACCATAGGGCTCTGCTGCACAGGGGAGGAAAAGGGGTGGAACAGCTGTAGTGATAGGGGATTCTATCGTAAGGGGTGCAGATAGGCGTTTCTGTGGCCACAAACGAGACTCCAGGTGCTAGGGTTAAGGATGTCTCGGAGCAGCTGCAGGACATTCTGAAAGGGGAGGGTGAGCAGCCAGAGGTCGTGGTCCATATTGGTACAAACGACATAGGCAGGAAGAGAGATGAGGTCCTGCAAAGTGAATATAGGGAGTTAGGCAGAAGGTTAAAAAGCAGGACCTCTAGGGTTGTAATCTCATGATTACTCCCTGTGCCACGTGCTAGTGAGGACAGGAATAGGAGGATTATGCAAATGAATGCGTGACTGAAGAGCTGGTGTAGGCGGGAGGGCTTCAGCTACTTGGATCATTGGGATCTCATCTGGAGCAGAGGTGACCTGTACAAGGAGGACGGGTTGCATATGAACTGGAAGGGGACCAATATCCTTGCGGGGAGGTTTCCTAGTAATACTCAGGAGGATTTAAACTCGGCTTGCAGGGGGGTGGGACCCAAAGTAGTAGTCTCTCAGATGGGATAGTTAAGGCAAAAGTAGAGGTTAAAGCAAGCAGGTCCAGTAGGCAGGCTGGGCAGGGGTAGGACAGGGAGCGTGGAACGGTCTGGTAGGCTAAACTGCATTTACTTTAATGCAAGAAGCCTTACAGGTAAGGCAGATGAACTCGGTGCATGGGATTGTGATATTATAGCTATTACGGAAACGTGGTTGAGGGATGGGCAAGACTTGCCGTTCAATGTTCCGGGGTACCGATGCTTCTGGCGTGACAGAGGTGGAGGTAAGAGAGGAGGGGGAGTTACACTATTGATTAGGGAGGACATCACGGCAGTACTTAACGAGGATATCCCGGAGGGAATGTCCAGCGAGGCAATATGGGTAGAAGTTAGAAATAAGAAAGGGGTGATCACTTTGATGGGATTATACTATAAGCCCCCAACAGTCAGAGGGAAATGGAGGAGCATATATGTAGGGAAATCACAGATAGGTGTAGGAATTATAGGGTTGTAATAATAGGTGATTTTAACTTCCTTAATATTGACTGGGACTACCTTAGTGCTCAGGGATCAGATGGGGAAGAATTTGTTAAGTGTGTCCAGGATAGTTTTCTGAAGCAGTATGTGGATGGCCCGACTAGAGAAGGGGCTACACTCGACCTCCTCTTAGGAAATGAGGATGGGCAGGTGGTTGATGTGTCAGTGGGAGAGCACGTTGGGACCAGTGACAGTAACTCTATTAGCTTCAAGATAGTTATGGAAAAGGATAGGACTGGTCCTCAGGTTGAAGTCCTAAATTGGGGGAAGGCTAATTTCAATGGCATCAGACAGGAACTCTCAAAAGTTGAATGGGAGAGGCTGTTTACAGGTAAAGGGACGTCTGGCAAGTGGGAGGCTTTTAAAAGTGAGGTAGGAAGAGTTCAGGGTCGGCATGTTCCTGTTAGATTGAAGGGCAAGGCTGGCAAGTTTAGGGAACCTTGGTTGAGGAGGGATATTGAGGGTCTGGTCAGGACAAAGAAGGAGGCATATGTCAGGTATAGGCAGCTGGGATCAAGCGAGTCCCTCGAGGAGTATAGGGGATGTAGGAGTACACTTAAGGAGGAAATTAAGAGGGCAAAAAGGGGCCATGAGATTTCCCTGGCAGATAAGATAAAGGAGAATCCTAAAAGATTCTATAAGTATATGAAGAGTAAAAGGGAAGCTAGGGAGACAGTAGGTCCCCTTAAGGATCAGTGTGGCAATCTATGTGTGGAGCCACGGGAAATGGGCGAGGTCTTAAACGAATATTTCTCGTCCGTATTTACCGTGGAGAAGGTCATGGAAGCTAATGAGTTCAAGGGAGGGAACACCGATATCCTGGAGCATATCAACATTACAAAGGAGGAGGTGTTGGAGGTCTTGAAGTGCATTAAGGTGGATAAATCCCCAGGGCCTGACCAGGTGTATCCTAGGATGCTATGGGAAGCAAGGGAGGAGATTGCTGGGGCCCTGGCAGAGATTTTTGTATCATCGTTAGCCACGGGTGAGGTACCGGAAGACTGGAGGATAGCTAATGTTGTGCCTTTATTTAAGAAGGGCAGCAGGGATAAGCCAGGGAACTACAGGCCGGTGAGCCTTACATCAGTGGTGGGAAAGATATTGGAAGGAATTCTGAGACACAGGATGTATATGCATCTGGAAAGGCATGGTCCGATGAGGGATAGTCAGCATGGCTTTGTGCGTGGGAAATCATGTCTCACGAATTTGATTGAGTTTTTCGAGGAGGTGACCAAGAGGATTGAAGAGGTCAGGGCGATGGACGTTGTCTACATGGACTTTAGCAAGGCCTTTGACTAGGTCCCACATGGTAGGCTGGTCCAGAAGGTTCCCACACATGGGATCCAGGGTGAGCTAGCAAATTGGATACAAAATTGGCTTGGTGATAGGAGGCAGAGGGTGGTAGTGGAGGGTTGTTTTTCAGATTGGAGGCCGGTGACCAGTGGTGTGCCGCAGGGATCGGTGCTGGGCCCTCTGTTGTTTGTCATATATATTAATGACTTGGATGTGAATGTAAGGGGCATGATTAGTAAGTTTGCAGATGACACCAAAATTGGTGGTATAGTGGACAGTGAAGGTGGTTGTCTAAGGTTACAAGAGGATATAGATCAACTGGGAAAGTGGGCAAGGGATTGGCAAATGGAATTTAACACAGACAAGTGTGGAGTGATGCATTTTGGGAAGTTAAACTAGGGCAGGACATATACAGTGAATGGCAGGGCCCTGGGGAGTGTTGTTGAGCAGAGAGACTTTGGGGTGTAAGTACATAGTTCCCTGAAAGTGGCAACACAGGTAGACAGGGTGGTGAAGAAGGCGTATGGCATGCTTGCCTTCATCGGCCGAGGCATTGAGTACAAGGGTTGGGACGTCATGTTACAGTTGTACATGACGTTGGTTAGGCCGCATTTGGAGTACTGTGTGCAGTTCTGGTCACCGCACTCCAGGAAAGATATAATTAAGCTGGAGATGGTGCAGAAAAGATTCACAAGGATGTTGCCTGGTTTGGAATGCTTGAGTTATATAGAGAGATTGGATAGGCTGGGTCTGTTTTCCCTGGAGTGAACGAGGCTCAGAGGGAACATGATAGAGGTATATAAAATTGAGAGGCATAGATAGGGTAGATAGCCAGAGTCTGTTTCCCATGGTAGGGGTGAGTAAAACTAGAGGGCATAGATTTAAGGTGAGAGGGAGGAGGTTTAAAGGGGATCAAAGGGGTAAATGTTTCACACAAAGAATAGTGGGTATCTGGAATGAGCTGCCTGAGGTGGTGGTGGAGGCAGGAACAGTAGCAACATTTAAGAGGCATCTGGACAGGTACTTGAATGAGCAAGGCATAGAGGGATATGGAATTAATGCAGGCAGGTGGGATTAGTATAGATAGGCATTATGGTCGGCATGGACGTGGTGGGCCGAAGGGCCTGTTTCTATGCTGTACGACTCTATCCCAATCGTCCCCGTGCACCCCTACCATATCCCACAGTTCCCCGTATATCCCCATCATATCCTACTCTTCACCGTGTACACCTACCATATCCCATACTTTCCCCGTGTACCCCCATGATATCCCACACTTTTCCCATGAACCCCCATTTCCCACTCTTCCCTGCGCACCTCCACGATATCCCATATTTTCCTGCGTACCCCCATCATACCCCACACTGCCCCGTGTACCCCCACCATACCCCACACTGCCCCGTGTACCCCCACCATACTCCACACTGCCCCGTATACCCCCACCATACCCCACACTGCCCCGTATACCCCCACCATACCCCACACTGCCCCGTGTACCCCCACCATATCCCACACTGCCCCGTGTACCCCCACCATATCCCACACTGCCCCGTGTACCCCCACCATATCCCACACTGCCCCGTGTACCCCCACCATATCCCACACTGCCCCGTGTACCCCCACCATATCCCACACTGCCCCGTGTACCCCCACCATATCCCACACTGCCCCGTGTACCCCCACCATATCCCACACTGCCCCGTGTACCCCCACCATACCCCACACTTCCCCTTGTACCCCCACCATACCCCACACTTCCCCGTGTACCCCCACCATATCCCACACTGCCCCGTGTACCCCCACCATATCCCACACTGCCCCGTGTACCCCCACCATACCCCACACTTCTCAAGTTGTTAAATTTGTACTTTGCTTGAATCCTGACCTGTTGCTGCATCCGCCCTCCTCCATTGCTTCTTGTTTCCTGGAATTTGCGCATTTCTTTCAATTCTTCATCAATATTCTTCACCATGTCTCTGATCAGAAAAATGGATATTAAATGATTAAACAATGCGGGCACCAAAAGCTTTTTCAAACAGATTATAATCAGGTTAATATGGATTTAAAATCGAAAACAGCACTCAACTACAACAACTTATATTTATATACTACCTTTAACAGAAGAGAGTCATAAAGTCATTACGGCGCAGCAAGAGGCCATTCAGGCCATCGCATCCATGCCAGCCCTCAGTCCCATTCCCCTGCTCTAACCCCATAGCCCTACATGGTTATTTCTCTCTAATTTCCTTTTGGTATCGTTGATCGTCTCAGCTTCCACCACCCTCATAGGCAGCAATCCTGCCAAATCATTTCCAAGGAGTAGATCAATTCCCTTTACTGGTAAACTGTGGACAACACCTATGGTTACTATCCCAGATATTAAGTCACTCTCGAAGCATACGTTGTACAAAGGTACAGGTATACACACACCGCCAATTCCATTTACTAAAAATTTAGCGTTCAAGGCACTCTCTGGAACCCTCATCTTTCCCCAACAAGAGTTTCGGTTGCTCCTGTGTCCGAGTATCGTGATGGGTTTTCTTGCCTCGCTTACAGGATATGGATTTACTCTCCCTTTTAACAAAAAATCATTATAACTCTCAGGTATTTTATTCTTAACCTCTACACTCCTTTAAGTTTTAGTATCTAGTTTCACATTCACAGCTGTCGTTAAAGCTATAGCCTGGTCTGCTATACTCTGTCAGAGTCTTTTTTCCTTTGCACTAATTTTGCATACCCCAACAAGTCCTACGGGTTTACCTCGCAATTTCCAGCACTCTGAATGAAGATGACCCGTTTTGTTGCAGTGATAACACTTTGGCTTGCGAACCTCACCTTCTACCCTCAGCACCTTCCTTTCTGACCTGAGGAGGTGATCCTGGGGTAATCCCAGCTGTTCTTTCTTGTCCCCGGCTACTTGCCTTCCTTTCACTCTCCCACTTGCTATCCTTGGATTTATGGGGTGACGGACAAAATAAGTTGGCTTGTTCATAACTCATTAGCAATCTTTGATGCTTGCTTAGCTTTCAAAACTTTCAGGTTATCTGAGTTCTCACTGCTGAAGGAATAGAGTTTTTAAACTCTGAGAATCAATTCTTGAAGGTTCTCATATGTGGTTTCTATCTTTAATGCCCATATCCAACAGTCAAAATTCATTTGCTTCACCTTCTCAAATTCTAAATATGTCTGCCCAGTCAATCTCGGTAAGTTCCTAAATTTCTGATGGTAAGCTTCAGGGACTAACTCATATGCAGCGAGAATAGCCTTTTTTGCCATCTCATAATCAGCAGAAGCCTCTTAGCATGGCATAGCCTTCATGAGCTCTGCCTACCAGCCTGCCCTACATGAGCAATGTCCAGCTTTCTTTTGGCCATTTCATCTGTTTGGCTATTTTTTCAAAAGATATTAAAAATGCCTTTATATCCCTTTCTTCGAACTTGGGAAGCGCCTGTATAAATTTAAACAACTTCTCGCTGGGTCCTGATCTAAATTCAAATTCTTCCTGACCCGAGTTTTCCCAGGATTTAAGACTACCCCTTTGTCTTAGTTCCATCTCTTTTAACCTAAATTCCCCCTCTTCTCTTTCACTTTCTCTCCGAAATGCTCTCTCTTTCTCCCTTTCCTCCAATTCAAGTTTTCTTATTGCTATTGCTTTTTCTTTTTCCTGCTGAAGCTCCAGTTTTTTCATTTCTAACTGCATCCTAGCCAATTCCACTACATCACTCTCGGACCTACTACCTTAATGTCTTTCGTATTCGCTTTCTTGTTCTTCATATTGCCCTTCATCTGTAATATCATCATCTTCTACCAATTCCAGATGTTCGGCTATCATTTCAATTATCTCTGCTTTTTTGGCACCTGATTTCAATTCCAACCCCAATTTTGCTGCCAATTCATTTAATTTGTTCTTAAAGTTATCGAGTCACTCAGGGAAACATTCTGCTTTCTCAAAAACTCTGCTACAACCACTAATGCCATAACAATGGTATAGACTGTCCCTTATTATACAAGAAACCTGTTTCTTTTAATTTCTTTGTAATTGGTGTCAGATTTAGATCCCAACAATCAAGTTTCCAATGGATAAGATCCCAGACTCGGAGCAATTAATCTGATGCCAAACGCAGGACCCCAATTTAAATGCGTTATCCCAGAGATGAGTAATTACTATAATTCCAAATGTGAGCCCTCCAGATTAGTCTGATTCTGATAGAAACATAGAAAATAGGAGCAGGAGTAGGCCATTCGGCCCTTTGAGCCTGCTCCACCATTCATTATGATCATGGCTGATCATCCAACTCAGTAACCTGTTCTCCCCATATCCTTTGACCCCTTTCGCTCCAAGAGCTATATCTAACTCCTTCTTGAAAATGTACAATGTTTTCGCCTCAACTGCTTTCTGTGGTAGTGAATTCCACAGGTTCACCACTCTCTGGGTGAAGAAATTTCTCCTCATCTCAGTCCTGAAACGTTGACCCCGTATCCTTAGACTATGATCCCTGGTTCTGGACTCCCCCACCATCGGGAACATCCTTCCTGCATCTACCCTGTCAAGTTCTGTTAGAATTTTATAGGTTTCTATGAGATCCCCCCTCACTCTTCTGAACTCCAGCAAATATAATCCTAACCGACTCAATCTCTCCTCATACGTCAGTCCCACCATCCCAGGAATCAGTCTGGTAAACCTTCACTGCACTCCCTCTATAGCAAGAACATCCTTCCTCAGATAAGGAGGCGAAAACTGCACACAATATTCCAGGTGTGGCCTCACAAGGCCCTGTATAATTGCAGCAAGACATCCCTGCTCCTGTACTCGAATCCTCTCGCTATGAAGGCCAACATACCATTTTCCGTTTTTACCGCCTGTTGCACCTGCATGCTTACCTTCAACGACTGGTGTACGAGAACACCCAGGTCTTGTTGCATTGTTGCATATTCCCCTCTCTCAGTTTATAGCCGTTCAGATAATAATCTGCCTTCCTATTTTTCTACCAAAGTGGATAACCTCACATTTATCCACATTATACTGCATCTGCCTTGCATTTGCCCACTCACCCAACTTGTCCAAATCACCCTGAAGCCTCTCTGCATCCTCCTCACAACTCACCCTCCCACCCAGTTTTGTGTCATCTGCAAATTTGGAGATATTACATTTAGTTCCTTCATCTAAATCATTAATGTATATTGTGAATAGCTGTGGTCCGAGCACCGATCCCTGCAGTACCCCACTAGTCACTGCCTGCCATTCGGAAAAAGACCCGTTTATCTCTACTGTTTCCTGTCCGCCAACCAATTTTCTATCCATTGCAATACATTACCCCAATCACATGCGCTTTAATTTTACACACTAAGGTCTTAAGTGGGACTTTGTCAAAAGCCTTCTGAAAGTCCAAATAAACCATATCCACTGGCTCCCCCTCATCAACTCTACTAGTTACATCCTCGAAGAATTCTGGTAGATTTGTCAAGCATGATTTCTTTTTCATAAATCCATGCTGACTCTGCCCGATTCTACCACTGTTCTCTAAGTGCTCTGCTATAAAATCTTTTATAATGGACTCTAGAATTTTCCCCACTACCGATGCCAGACTGACTGGTCTATAATTCCCTGCTTTCTCTCTACCTCCCTTTTTAAATAGTGGGGTTACATTAGCTACCCTCCAATCTGGTAGGAACTGTTCCAGAGTCTATAGAATCTTGGAAGATGACCACCAATACATCCACTATTTCTCGGGCCACTTCCGTAAGTACTCTGGGATGCATACCATCAGGCCCTGGGGATTTATCGGCCTTCAATCCCATCAATTTCCCCAACACCATTTCTCTACTAATACTGATTTATTTCAGTTCCTCTCTCTCACTAAGCCCTGTGTTCCCTGACATTTCTGGTATGATATTTGTGTCCTCCTTTGTGAAGACAGAACCAAAGTATGCATTTAGTTGGTCAGCCATTTCTTTATTCCCCATAATAAATTCCCTTGTTCCTGTAAGGGACCTACATTTGTCTTCACCAATCTTTTTCTCTTCACATACCTATAGAAACTTTTACAGTCAGTTTTTATGTTCCCCGCAAGCTTACTCTCGTACTCTATTTTCCCCTTCTTAATCAATCCCTTGGTCCTCCTTTGCTGAATTCTAAACTGCTCCCAATCCTCAGGTCTGTTGTTTTTTCTGGCAAATTTGTATGCCTCTTCCTTGGATCTAATGCTATCTCTAATTTCCCTTGTTAGCCATGGTTAGCTACCTTTCCCGTTTTACTTTTGCGCCAGACAGGGATAAACAATTGTTCCAGTTCATCCATGCGCTCTTTAAATGTTTGCCATTGCCTATCCACCGTCATCCCTTTAAGTAACATTTCCCAATCCATCATAGCCAACTCGCGCCTCATACCTTCGTAGTTTCCTTTACTAAGATTCAGAACCCTGGTCTCAGAATCAACGACATCACTCTCCATCTTGATGAAGAATTCTATATTAAGGTCGCTCATCCCCAAGGGGTCTCGCACCACTAGATTGTCAATTATTCCCCTCTCATTACACAATACCCAGTCTAGGATGGCCTGTTCTCTAGTTGGTTCCTCAACGTATTGGCCCAGAAAACCATCCCTTATATACTCCATGAATTCCTCATCTATGGTATTGTGACTAATTTGATTTGCCCAATCTATTTATGGGTGGCACAGTGGCGCAGTGGTTAGCACTGCAGCCTCACAGCTCCAAGGACCCGGGTTCAATTCTGGGTACTGCCTGTGTGGAGTTTGCAAGTTCTCCCTGTCACCGCGTGGGTTTTCGCCGGGTGCTCCGGTTTCCTCCCACAGCCAAAGACTTGCAGGTGATAGGTAAATTGGTCATTGTAAATTGCCCCTTGTGTAGGATAGTGGTAGGGAATATGGGATTACTGTAGGGTTAGTATAAATGGGTGGTTGTTGGTCGGCACAGACTCGGTGGGCCGAAGGGCCTGTTTCAGTGCTGTATCTCTAAATAAATAAAAATAAATAAATGTAGATTAAAGACACCCATAATTACAGATGTTCCTTAATCGCATGCATCCCTAATTTCTTGTTTAATGCCTTTCCCAACATCACCACTACAGTTTGGGGGTTTATATACAACCCCCACTAATGTTTTTTGCCCCTTAGTGTTTCTCAGCTCTACCCATACAGATTCCACATCGTCAGAGCTAATATCTTTCCTCACTATTGCATTAATTTCCTCTTTAACCAGCAATGCAACTTCACCGCCTTTTACTTTTTGCCTGTCCTTCCTAAATACTGAATATCCCTGGATGTTCATTTCCCATCCCTGGTCACCTTACAGCCATGTCACCATAATCCTGACTATATCATACCCGTTTACATCTATTTGCACGATTATTTCATCCACTTTATTGCGAATGCTCCGCGCGTTAAGGCACAAAGCCTTAAGGCTTCTCTTTTTAACATTCCACTATTTTTCACTGTGGCCCTGTTTGATTCTGGCCCTTGATTTCTCTGCCTATCACTTTTCTTATTCCCCTTACTGTCTTTTGTTCTTGTCTTTGATCCCCCCTCCTCTGACTCCTTGCAAAGGTTCCCATCCCCCTGGCATTTTAGTTTAAACCCTCCTCAACCACTCTAGCAAATACTCCCCCTTGGACATCAGTCCCGGTCCTGCCCAGGTATAACCCGCGCAGTTTGTACTGGTCCCAACTCCCCCAGAACCAGTCCCAATGCCCCAGGAATCTAAAACCCTTCCCCTCACACCATCTCTTCAGCCACGTATTCATCAGATATATCCTGTTGTTTCTACTCTGACTAGCACGTGGCACCGGTAGTAATCCTGAGATCACTACCTTTGAGGTCCTACTTTTCAACTTACTTCCTAGCTCCCTATATTCTGCTTTCAGGACCTCATCCTTTTTTTAAACCTACGTCATTTGTACCAATGTGTACCACGACCACTGGCTGTTCACCCTCCCCCTTCAGAATGTCCTGTAACAGCTCTGAGGCATCCTTGACCCTAGCACCAGGGAGGCAACATACCATCCTGGAGTCTCTTTTCCGGCCACAAAAACACCTATCTATTCCCCTTACAATTGAATCCCCTATAACTATTGCATTCCCACACTTTTTACTCCTCCCCTGTGCAGCAGAGCCAACTGTGGTGTAATGAATTGGGCTGCTGATGCTTTCCCGAGAGGCCATTCCCCTCGACAGTATCCAAAGCAGTATATCTGTTTTTGCGTGCAATTCTGGTCGCCACACTACCAGAAGGACATGGAGGCTTTGGAGAGGGTACAGAGGAGGTTTACCAGGATGTTGCCTGGTCTGGAGGGTATTAGCTATGAGGAGAGGTTGGATAAACTCGGATTGTTTTCACTGGAACGACGGAGGCGGAGGGGTGACATGATAGAGGTTTACAAAGTTATGAGCGGCATGGACAGAGTGGATAGTCAGAAGCTTTTTCCCAGGGTGGAAGAGTCAGTTACTAGGGGACATATGTTTAAGATGAGAGGGGAAAAGTTGAGGGGATGTGCGAGGCAAGTTCTTTACACAGAGGGTGGTGAGTGCTTGGAACTTGCTGCCGGGGGAGGTGGTGGAAGCAGGTACAATAGCGACGTTTAAGAGGCATCTTGACAAATACATGAGTAGGATGGGAATAGAGGGATACGGGCCTCGGAAGTGCAGAAGGTTTTAGTTTGGACAGGCATCAAGATCGGCGCAGGCTTGGAGGGCCGAATGGCCTGTTCCTGTGCTGTACTGTTCTTTGTTCTTTGTTTTGCAGGGGAATAGCCACAGGAGATTCCTGAACTGCCTGCCTAGTCCTCTTGCTCTGCCTGGTGGTCACCCATTCCCTTCCTGCCTGTGGAGTCTAAGCCTGCGGTGTGACCACCTCTCTATACATTATATCCACGATACTCTCCGCCTCGTGGATGCTCCACAGTGTCCCCAGCTGCTGCTCCAGTTCCGAAACCCGGGCTTCCAGGAGCTGCAGCTGGAGACACTTCCTGCACACATGCTGGTCCCGGGCACTGGAAATGTTCCCTGCTTCCGACATGGAGTACGAGGAGCACACCACAGCTTTGAGCTCTCTTGCCATGACCTAACCTTTTAAATTAACCTTTTGGAAGATCTTAATATCAAATAATATCAGTAACTCTAGGGCCCTTCTTTCCTGGTTCTCGTTACTACAGAACTCCCTAAATAAAAACACTTACTATATATGAAATAAACTGTAAACCTTTCTTACCTTATATACTTACCCTATTTAGCTATTTAGAGCTATTCCCTAACAAGGCACAGTGGCGCAGTGGTTAGCACCGCAGCCTCACAGCTCCAGCGACCCGGGTTCGATTCTGGGTACTGCCTGTGTGGAGTTTGCGAGTTCTCCCTGTGACTGCGTGGGTTTCCTCCGGGTGCTCCGGTTTCCTCCCACCGCCAAAGACTTGCAGGTTGATAGGTAAATTGGCCGTTGTAAATTGCCCCTAGTGTAGGTAGGTGGTCGGGAATATGGGATTACTGTAGGGTTAGTATCAATGGGTGGTTGTTGGTTGGCACAGACTCAGTGGGCCAAAAGGCCCTGTTTCAGTGCTGTCTCTCTAAATAAATAAATAAATAAAAGATAAACAGTGACTCACCAACCAATCACCTTGCAGCTTTCCTGTGATGTCACTGTTGGCTTTGTTTTTTTCTTTTTTTTTCAAAACTCCGGCGCGCTGCAAGAGGTCCGACTGCTCCCACACAGGTCCGACTGCTCCCACACAGGTCCGGCTGCTCTCCGCTCCATAAGGTAAGTGAAGGCCCTGAGCCCCGCGCTGGATTTATCCACTCCCGGTTCTGGTCGTTTCCACACAGGTCCGACTGCTCCCACACAGGTCCGGCTGCTCTCTGCTCCATAAGGTAAGTGAAGGCCCCAAGCCTCGTGCTGGATTACCATGTGCTCTAATTTTGTTTACTAACCTCCTGTGTGAGACCTTATCAAAAGCCTTCTGAAAATCCAAATACACCACATCCACTGGTTCTCCTGTATCTCTGCTACAAGTAACATCCTCAAAAAACTCCAACAGGTTTGTCAAACATGATTTCCCTTTCATAAATCCATATTTGCTCTGTCCAATCATATCATTATTTTCTAAATATCTAGTTATCACATCCTTCATCACAGATTCTAACACTCCACCCGTGGTCATTCAATTAGGAACTTTCCAGAGGCTTCAGATACTTCTGAGTCTGGGCCGAAATTGCAAAAGTCACCTGACCCTCAGCAGCCATCTTACTGCAGCATTTTAATGTCCATTGCAGTTCATTTAAAAAGAAAATTCGGTTCCAGAAGATTCTATGCTGAATACAGTCCATGTTTAAAGTTATGAATGGGACTTGCCTTAACTGGACATGACACTCCTCTATCCCATTCTTACTTCCTACCCTTTCAATCGTTTGAGGCTCTCAAAAGACTTTCAGAATTTTGGATAACTTATTGTCATATGCCCTATAACTGGCACCATCCCTTTAAATTTCACTCCCAATTTTTTACAGCCACAGTGAGCGAGCTGCTCACACCTAGAGCTGTGATAATGAGCTGACCTCAATCTCTGTCTAAAACAAGCCACCGGTTAACACACCAAACCCAAACTAACTTGTTCATTGGCCAAAGTTTCAACAGGAAAGGATTTCAATTAATCTGTTACAAAGAAGCCGCTAGCATGTGATGGAAATTGCACTGGACCCTGTGGAGCAGAAGCTGCGTAGTGAGGGAGGCAGAATTTAAACACAGGGATCCTCTGGGCCATTCCAGTCTGTGATCTTCTCGGAGATATTGGCAGGAACACAAGGAGGTCTTTCAGTCCCCCAATGAACTTGTTTTGTCATTTAATTAGAACACATCCGATCTGCACCTTAACTCCATTCACCCACCTTTGACCCACATCCCTTCCATGTCTGCTTCACAACATCAGTGCAATCTGTATCACTCTTCGAAAACCAATTGATTCTAGTTTCCTGCATGTTCTTCACAGACTATCCTCCCACATGATCGATACCTGTACCATATGATCTACGCCCTTATCACATGATCTTTATCCTTTGCCCTCCTTAATGCCGTGCCCTTACCTGAGATAGGACACCTGCGCTCTCACATCATCACCTGACTTCAGGCCATCAACATCCCCTGGGGACTAAGGACAAAGACGAAGGTTAAGGGCGTCACAGCCAGACCGGCCTCATTGCTGAGGGCCACAGGCAGTCAAATCCTCCTCACATCACACAATAATGATAGAAAACTCTTTGTCAATAACATTTACAAGGTACACACAAATCCCAATGCATCACTCAAACACCGTACCCCCTCTACCCACCCCCCCAAACATTGTACCCCTTCTCCACCCCCCGAATATTCAACACCTTCCCCACCCTCCCAAACAATCTACCCCCTCCCCCAAATATTGTAACTGTTCCCCACCACCCCCCCAAAACAGTCTAACCCCTTCCCCACCCCCCAAATATTCTACCTCCTCCTGACCCCCCCAAACATTCTGCTCCCTCCTGGACCTGCAGTATAAAACCAGCAGTATAACACTGCAGTTTGAGTCCTTGAGAAGGACAGTGAGGGTCGAGTTAGGTGTTATCAGCATTCATATGAGAGCTGTACCTGTAACTACAGGAATGTCACTGAGCAGCAGGATGCAGACAGGGAAGAGGAGCAGATGGTGCAGCTAAGAGAAAGTCAGTCTTGGCTCAGTAGTAACTCTCCACCTCGGACTCAGGAGGTCGAGCACCACTCAAGTGACTTGACCATGTAATCTAGACTGAAACTCCCAATACAGTACTGAGGGAGCGCCGCACTGTCGGAGGATCAGCACTGAGGGAGCGCCGCACTGTCGGAGGGTCAGCACTGAGGGAGCGCCGCACTGTCGGAGGGTCAGCACTGAGGGAGCGCCGCACTGTCGGAGGGTCAGCACTGAGGGAGCGCCGCACTGTCGGAGGGTCAGCACTGAGGGAGCGCCGCACTGTCGGAGGGTCAGCACTGAGGGAGCGCCGCACTGTCGGAGGGTCAGCACTGAGGGAGCGCCGCACTGTCGGAGGGTCAGCACTGAGGGAGCGCCGCACTGTCGGAGGGTCAGCACTGAGGGAGCGCCGCACTGTCGGAGGGTCAGCACTGAGGGAGCGCCGCACTGTCGGAGGGTCAGCACTGAGGGAGCGCCGCACTGTCGGAGGGTCAGCACTGAGGGAGCGCTACGCTGTTGGAAGGTCAGTACGGACAGAGCGCTACAGTGTTGGAGGGACAGTACTGAGGGAGCGCTGAGCTGTCAGAGGGTCAGCACTGAGGGAGTGCTGCACCGTCGGAGGGTCAGTACTGAGGGAGTGCTGCACTGTGAGAGGGTCAGTACTGAGGGAGTGCTGCACTGTCGGAGGGTCAGTACTGAGGGAGTGCTGCACTGTCGGAGGGTCAGTACTGAGGGAGTGCTGCACTGTCGGAGGGTCAGTACTGAGGGAGTGCTGCACTGTCGGAGGGTCAGTACTGAGGGAGTGCTGCACTGTCGGAGGGTCAGTACTGAGGGAGTGCTGCACTGTGAGAGGGTCAGTACTGAAGGAGTGCCGCACTGTTGGAAGTTCTGTCTTTCAGATGAGACATTATATATTGAGGCCCCATCTGCCCTCACAAGGGGATTTTCTACCACAGAAAGCAGTTGAGGCCAAAACATTCTATGTTTTCAAGAAGGAGTTAGATATAGCTCTTGGGTCTAAAGGGATCAAAGGGTATGGGGTGAAAGCAGGAACAGGTTACTGAGTTGGATGATCAGCCATGATCATAATGAATGGCACAGCAGGCTTGAAGGGCCGAATGGCCTACT
This sequence comes from Heterodontus francisci, assembly GCF_036365525.1. Classification (NCBI taxonomy): domain Eukaryota; kingdom Metazoa; phylum Chordata; class Chondrichthyes; order Heterodontiformes; family Heterodontidae; genus Heterodontus; species Heterodontus francisci. Next base: position 269,733 of record NW_027140348.1, on the reverse strand, counting down.
TCTGCTCCTATTTTCTACGTTTCTATGATTTAAAAATCCCTCAGCACTATTCAAAGAACATAGGAGTTCTTCCACAATCATCAGCAAAATGTATCCTTCAACCAACACCACTAAAAACAGAATTTTTTTAAAATTAATTATTGGGATGTGAACATCACTGGCCAGGCCAGCATTTATTGCCCATCCCTAATTGCCTTGAGAAGGTGGTGGTGAGCTGCCTTCTTGAACTGCTGCAGTCCATGTGGGGTAGGTACACCCACAGTGCTGTTAGGAAGGGAGTTCCAGGATTTTGACCCAGAATAACTGGACATACAGCTCACTGTTGCTTACAGGATCTTGCTTTGTGCAAACTAGCTACTAGGGTTACCTATAAAACCACAGTGAGTTGAACAGAAAGTTTCAGAAGAGCTGGGCTCAGAGATGGAATGCAAGTTCAGGTTCCAAGTTTTGAGAGATTGGCAATGAGGTGATGTTGGAAGTGGACAGGTAGGAGAAGGGTGGATTTTGGAGGGGAACAGTGATGCCTCCTGTTTTGAAGGTGGGAAGAATGGTGTCTGATGAAATGAAACCATTGACAATGTCAGCTGGTGCTTGAATCAGAACTGGGATCAGGTGAGGGGGGTGGATCAAGGGATCAGGAGATGGATTTCATGGATGAGTTTTGAGGACATGGCAGGGGGAGGGGATGGAAAAGAGGGTTCTAGATTGGGTGGGACACTGCAGTTTGGTGATTGGTGCTGTGAATGAGAGGAAGGAGGCTTCAGTTAGTTATAGCTTTGGAGATGAAGAAATCGCTGAGCTTCTCACATCACTTTTGCAGGGAAGCAGGTATCAGCTCCAGAGGGTCTGTGAACTTGCACTGAATAGCAAGGCATCAGAAATAATATCCACGTCGCCATGAGGACTCTTTTTATTAACCTATTGTCTCAATGACAAAGTTGGGAGAGCTGTCCCACAGACTAGTCAAGCAACAGCCTGACAGTCATACTCACAAAATCATACCTTACAGACAATGTCCCAGACACTGCCATCACCATCCCCGGGTATGTCCTGTCCCACCGGCAGGACAGACCCACCAGAGGTGGTGACACAGTGGTATACAGTAGGGAGGGAGTTGCCCTGGGAGTCCTCAATATCGACTCGGGACCCCATGAAGTCTCATGGCATCAGGTCAAACATGGGCAAGGTAACCTCCTACTGATTACCACCTACTGCCCTCCCTCAGCTGATGACTCAGTACTCCTCCATGTTGAACACCACTTGGAGGAAGCACTGAGGGTGGCAAGGGCACAAAATGTACTCTGGATGGGGGACTTCAATGTCCATCACCAAGAGTGGCTCGGTAGCACCACTACTGACCGAGCTGGCCGAATCCTAAAGGACATAGCTGCTAGACTGGGTCTGCGGCAGGTGGTGGGGGAACCAACACGAGGGAAAAACATACTTGACCTCGTCCTCACCAATCTGCCTGCCGCAGATGCTTCTGTCCATGACAGTATTGGTAGGAGTGACCACCGCACAGTACTTGTGGAGACGAAGTCCCGCCTTCACATTGAGGATACCGTCCATCGTGTTGTGTGGCACTACCACCGTGCTAAATGGGATAAATTTCCAACAGATCTAGCAATGCAAAACTGGGCATCCATGAGGCGCTGTGGGCCATCAGCAGCAGCAGAATTGGACTCAACCACAATCTGTAACCTCATGGCCCGGCATATCCCCACTCTAACATTACCATCAAGCCAGGAGACCAACCCTGGTGCAATGAAGAGTGCAGGAGGGCATGCCAGGAGCAGCACCAGGCATACCTCAAAATGAGGTGTCAACCTGGTGAAGCTACAACCCAGGACTACTTACATGCCAAACTGCGTAAGCAGCTTGCAATAGACAGAACTAAGCAATCCCATAACCAACGGATCAGATCTAAGCTCTGCAGTCCTGCCACATCCAGCCATGAATGGTGGTGGACAATTAAACAACTAACTGGAGGAGGTGGCTCCACAAATATCCCCATCCTTAATGATGGGGGAGCCCAGCACATCAGTGCGAAAGATAAGGCTGAAGCATTTGCAACAATCTTCAGCCAGAAGTGCCGAGTTGATGATCCATCTCGGCCTCCTCCTGAAGTCCCCAGCATCACAGATGCCAGACTTCAGCCAATTCAATTCACAAGTGTTGCCAAGAACAGCAAAAGTACAAGCATTGGTGGAGTTCCCTGCCCCTACAACTAAGCGACAAATCATGAGGTTTTTGGGGATGTGTGGTTTCTACCACAAGTTTGTACCAAATTTTAGTACTATTGTTACTCCACTGACAGATTTACTACAAAAAAAAGAAAACCAAGGCAGTGTGGTCAGGGGAGTGCCAAGCATCTTTTGAGGGGCTGAAAGCCATTTTGATTAATAAACCAGTGTTGGCTGCTCCAAATTTCACTAAGCCCTTCGAGGTAGCCATTGATGCTCGTGACCTGGGGGTCGGTGCAGTCCTGTTACAAGACGCTGAATCGGGCATAGAAAGGCCAGTGAGATACTTTTCCAAAAAACTAACTCAACACCAAAAAAGATATTCAACAGTGGAAAAAGAAACCCTGGGTTTATTACCAGCTCTTAAACATTTTGAAGTCTATGTCCACCACGGCTACAGAGAGACACTGGTATATACTGATCGAGCCCCCTAGCCTTTGTGGAAAAATTGAAAAACCAGAATGCCAGAATATTTCATTGGAATGTACTACTGCAACCTTATCACTTAAGGATTATCTGCACTATGGGATAAAACAACATAACTGCGGATACTTGGTCTAGGATTTAGCTTTGCTTTGAGTTATCCGAGTAAAAAGATGGTACAAAGCAGAACTGTATTAGCTACAGGTACAGAGTGAATGAGAATGAAAATGTTAATGTGTTTTCATATTTTTCACCTGTTTTTTTCTCCATTCTTTGTAATGAAATGCATTTAAAAACAGTGTCTCATTCTTCCAAGGATGGAGGCTTTACGAAAGCACTTCCATTTTTTGTTACATTTAGAGGACTTGTGTTTTAAAACTGAAAAGGATTCCACAGATGCTGGACTTGTTTTTTTAGAAAAAAGAGGTCATTGGAAGGTCTTTTAGACTTGGTTTATAAACAACCCTTACTGGAAGTCACCTATCTTCAGATAAGTACCCAGTGGCGACTTTTTGACCTGGGAAAGATGTTTACAGAGAAGTGACAGGTCAAGATTTATAGGGGTCAAGAGCCTTGACTCTTGGGATATTGTTTTGATTTCACTTTGGACAGACCGTTGTGGTGTGTTCAGTATTTTGAGAGGAGTTAAAAAAATCAACCTGCCAAGGACAAAACCCCAGCTCAGCCTTTTCCATCCCTTTGACAAGCTCTTAGAAGTGAGTATAAGAAATAGAGAAATTGATGCTACATTCCTCCTGAAAGGCCTTCCAGAAATCCCTGTTGCCTCATTTCTCCTGGAAAGTCTGCCAAACTGATCTTCACCTGAAAAGAACTGTTCTAGGAAGATCCCAGTGACAGCCGTCTACACGTATTTGGGACACCAGAATAAAGGGGCAACTGACATCTTTCCACATTTTTTTTTTTTTTAAAAGGATTAGCAAGTATTTGGACAAAGTATTATTTTTTTGTAATAGAGCTCTAAAGAGGAAATCTCTTTATTTTTCGATTAACCGGTGGCGCAGTGGTTAGCACCGCAGCCTCACAGCTCCAGTGACCCGGGTTTAATTCTGGGTACTGCCTGTGTGGAGTTTACAAGTTCTCCCTGTGTCTGCGGGGGTTTCCTCCGGGTGCTCCGGTTTCCTCCCACATGCCAAAGACTTGCAGGTTGATAGGTAAATTGGCCATTAGCAATTGCCCCTAGTATAGGTAGGTGGTGGGGGAATATAGGGACAGGTGGGGATGTGGTAGGAATATGGAATTAGTGTAGGATTAGTATAAATGGGTGGTTGATGGTCGGCACAGACTCGGTGGGCCGAAGGGCCTGTTTCAGTGCTGTATCTCTAAAAAAAAATGTGTGTGTGTGAGGGGCTAAGGTAAAAAGGGGAACTTTCATACTTCAATCTGTGTGTTAATGCTTTGCTTCATTACTGGTTAAGTCTTGTTTTTAATAACCAACAAAATTATCAGTTCTGTGGGAACGAGAGAGACTCACGGTTGGTATGTTGCCTCCCAGGTGCCAGGGTTCGTGATGTCTTGGATCGTGTTTTTGGGATCCTTAAGGGGGAGGGGGAGCACCCCCAAGTCGTGGTCCACATAGGCACCAACGACATAGGTAGGAAGAGAGATGGGGATTTAAGACAGAAATTCAGGGAGCTAGGGTGGAAGCTTAGAGCGAGAACAAACAGAGTTGTTATCTCTGGGTTGTTGCCCGCACCACGTGCTAGCGAGAGAGGAATAGGGAGAGAGAGGAGTTGAACACGTGGCTGCAGGGATGGTGCAGGAGGGAGGGTTTTGGTTTCCTGGATAATTGGGGCTCTTTCTGGGGTAGGTGGGACCTCTACAAACAGGATGGTCTTCACCTGAACCAGAGGGGTACCAATATCCTGGGGGGGAGGTTTGCTAGTGCTCTTCGGGGGGGGGTTTAAACTAATTCAGCAGGGGAATGGGAACCTAAATTGTAGTGCCAGTGTACAGGATGTTGAGAGTAGTGAGGTCAGGGATATGGTTACAAGGACGCAAGAGGGCACTGGCAAGCAAGAACCTGGTTTAAAGTGTGTCTATTTCAACGCCAGGAGCATCCGGAATAAGGTGGGTGAGCTTGCAGCATGGGTTGGTACCTGGGATCTCGATGTAGTGGCCATTTCGGAGACATGGGTAGAGCAGGGGCAGGAATGGATGTTGCAGATTCCGGGATTTAGATGTTTCAGTAAGAACAGAGAAGATGGTAAAAGAGGGGGGGGGGGGGGTGTGGCATTGTTAATCAAGGAGAGTATTACAGCGACAGAAAGGACGTTTGAGGACTCGTCTACTGAGGTAGTATGGGCCGAGGTTAGAAACAGGAGAGGTGAGGTTACCCTGTTGGGAGTCTTTTATAGACCTCCGAATAGTTCCAGAGATGTAGAGGAAAGGATAGCGAAGATGATTCTCGACAGGGGCGAGAGTAACAGGGTAGTTGTTATGGGGGACTTTAACTTTCCAAATATCGACTGGAAATACTATAGTTCGAGTACTTTAGATGGGTCAGTTTTTGTCCAGTGTGTGCAGGAGGGTTTTCTGACACAGTATGTAGACAGGCAAACCAGGGGCAATGCCACATTGGATTTGGTACTGGGAAATGAACCCGGCCAGGTGTTAGATTTAGATGTAGGTGAGCACTTTGGTGATAGTGATCACAATTCGGTTAGGTTTACCTTAGCGATGGGCAGGGACAGGTATATACCGCAGGGCAAGAATTATAGCTGGGGGAAAGGAAATTATGATGCGATTAGGCAAGATTTAGAATGCGTAGGATGGGGAAGGAAACTGCAGGGGATGGGAACAATCGAAATGTGGAGCTTATTCAAGGAGCAGCTACTGTGTGTCCTTGATAAGTATGTACCTGTGAGGCAGGGAGGAAGTTGTCGAGCGAGGGAGCCGTGGTTTACTAAAGAAGTTGAAGCGCTTGTCAAGAGGAAGAAGGCGGCTTATGTTAGGATGAGACGTGAAAGCTCAGTTAGGGCGCTTGAGAGCTACAAGCTAGCCAGGAAGGATCTAAAGGGAGAGCTAAAAAGAGCAAGGAGAGGACACGAGAAGTCATTGGTGGATCGGATCAGGGAAAACCCTAAGGCTTTCTATAGGTATATCAGGAATAAAAGAATGACTAGAGTTAGATTAGGGCCAATCAAGGATAGTAGTGGGAAGTTGTGTGTGGAATCAGAGGAGATAGGGGAAGTGTTAAATGAATATTTTGCGTCAGTATTTACAGTAGAGAAAGAAAATGTTGTTGAGAATACTGAGATTCAGGCTACTAGGCTAGATGGGATTGAGGTTCACAAGGAGGAGGTGTTAGCAATTTTGGAAAGTGTGAAAATAGATAAGTCCCCTGGGCCAGATGGGATTTATCCTAGGATTCTCTGGGAAGCTAGGGAGGAGATTGCAGAGCCTTTGTCCTTGATCTTTATGTCGTCATTGTCGACAGGAATAGTGCCGGAAGTCTGGAGGATAGCAAATGTTGTCCCCTTGTTCAAGAAGGGGAGTAGAGACAGCCCTGGTAATTATAGACCTGTGAGCCTTACTTCGGTTGTGGGTAAAATGTTGGAAAAGGTTATAAGAGACAGGATTTATAATCATCTTGAAAAGAATAAGTTCATTAGAGATAGTCAGCACGGTTTTGTGACGGGTAGGTCGTGCCTCACAAACCTTATTGAGTTTTTCGAGAAGGTGACCAAACAGGTGGATGAGGGTAAAGCAGTGGATGTGGTGTATATGGATTTCAGTAAGGCGTTTGATAAGGTTCCCCACGGTAGGCTATTGCAGAAAATACGGAAGTATGGGGTTGAAGGTGATTTAGAGCTTTGGATCAGAAATTGGCTAGCTGAAAGAAGACAGAGGGTGGTGGTTGATGGCAAATGTTCATCCTGGAGTTTAGTTACTAGTGGTGTACCGCAAGGAACTGTTTTGGGGCCACTGCTGTTTGTCATATTTATAAATGACCTGGAAGAGGGTGTAGAAGGGTGGGTTAGTAAATTTGCAGATGACACGAAGGTCGGTGGAGTTGTGGATAGTGCCAAAGGATGTTGTAGGGTACAGAGGGACATAGATAGGCTGCAGAGCTGGGCTGAGAGATGGCAAATGGAGTTTAATGCGGAAAAGTGTGAGGTGATTCACTTTGGAAGGAGTAACAGGAATGCAGAGTACTGGGCTAATGGGAAGATTCTTGGTAGTGTAGATGAACAGAGAGATCTTGGTGTCCAGGTGCATAAATCCCTGAAGGTTGCTAACCAGGTTAATAGGGCTGTTAAGAAGGCATATGGTGTGTTAGCTTTTATTAGTAGGGGGATCGAGTTTCGGAGCCACGAGGTCATGCTGCAGCTGTACAAAACTCTGATGAGGCCGCACCTGGAGTATTGCGTGCAGTTCTGGTCACTGCATTATAGAAAGGATGTGGAAGCTTTGGAAAGGGTGCAGAGGAGATTTACTAGGATGTTGCCTGGTATGGAGGGAAGGTCTTACGAGGAAAGGCTGAGGGACTTGAGGTTGTTTTCGTTGGAGAGAAGGAGGAGGAGAGGTGACTTAATAGAGACATATAAGATAATCAGAGGGTTAGATAGGGTGGATAGTGAGCGTCTTTTTCCTTGGATGGTGATGGCAAACACGAGCGGACATAGCTTTAAGTTGAGGGGTGATAGATATAGGACAGATGTCAGAGGTAGTTTCTTTACTCAGAGAGTAGTAGGGGCGTGGAACGCCCTGCCTGCAGCAGTAGTAGACTCGCCAACTTTAAAGGCATTTAAGTGGTCATTGGATAGACATATGGATGAAAATGGAATAGTGTAGGTCAGATGGATTCACAGGTCGGCGCAACATCGAGGGCCGAAGGGCCTGTACTGCGCTGTAATGTTCTAATTCTAATTCTAATTCTTTATTATAAGAAACCTGGTTGGTGTATATTATTCAGGGATAAACAGTATATGATTGATTGCATCAGTATCTGGGTAAACATTTAAATAGTGACCTGTGCAGCAGTGGGACTAGAAAAGACAATGCACTCCTCCTGCTTTGGTCTTAACAAGAGACTGATTACTGTGATAAGTCAAAAACTCCATTATTGTGCATCATGTGACTACCAGGATGGTATCAGCTGCACTCAATGAACCCTGATCTCATCCTGTCTTGCGATTCCTCTGTTCCTGCCTGTGAATGATCATGATGCCAATGCCTTCATTATGCAGTAGTCCAATTTGTCTGCTTTATCACAAGGTTCACAGTGTCTGACTGGGTAGACAGTTGCTAAGAGACCAAGACTATCTACTGCAGACTAGACTGCTGACCCCATTGTGAAATACCAGAGATCTAATGAGGTACATGCTCCAACCAGTATCACAGTAAACAAAGCATGGGGCACGCTGAAACAAAGATCTCTCAGTGTTGGCCTCTCAGATAGTGCAACAATCTATCAGCAAAGGAGCAGCAAGGCAATCATCAATGGTCTTCTGCTTGTTCCATTACTTTCCAATTTGAAAAGCAAGAAGGAAATGGAGGAAACCAAAATGTAGCTTCAAAAATGGATGCTGCAGGCACCCACTTTCAGCCCCTGCACATCTTCTGCTAATGAATGAAACAAGCTGTAGTTTTCTAAAAACCTTTCCATTTACTGTAATTTTCTGCCGTGTTACATCAGCCTACCTTAACATGCCCCTCCAACAAAAAACGTCTGCACAATGCAATAAAATGTGGTTTATTTATGACATGATCTTTACATGTTTCTATTATCTTGCCTGGAAGGTGTGCATCTCACATGCCCTAACCTAATGCTCCATCCGAGTACTCTGAGTGGGGGGTGGGGAGACAGGCTCTGAGTGAGGGGGGGGGGGGGGCGGGGGCGGGGGACAGGTGTGGTGGTTGTTCAGTGAGGACCTCACAGAATGGAGGTCCTGTTGCACTCCTGGGCAGAGTGTTCTGAGATGCACTGGCTTAGCGGGAGACGGCCCAAGCAGGCATTGGCTGGCACAGCTGGTTTCACTGGCATCTGACAAATTCTTTGAGGGGGCAGATCGAGTGTGGTGGGCATTCCTGCAGGACCATGAGTGATCTCAGTGAGAGGAGGCTCGTTCTCTATGTCTCTCTCTCGAGCTGGTCCCCCCATCTGTCCAGCCTTCAGCTAGTACCTCGACAAGTAACATTACAGAATCACAGAATCGTTACAGTGCAGAAGGAGGCCATTCGGCCCATCGTGCCCACACTGGCTCTCTGAAAGAGCAATTCACTCAGTTCCATTCCCCTGCCTTCTTCCCATAACCCTGCACATTCTTCCTTTTCATAATGGTCTAATTCCCTTTTGAATGCTTCAATTGAACCTGCCTCCACCACGTTCTCAGGCAGTGCATTCCAGACCTTAACCACTCGCTGTGTGAAAAAGTTTTTCCTCATGTCACTTTTACTTCTCTTACCAAATACTTTAAATCTGTGCCCTCTCATTCTCGATCCTTTCACGAGTGGGAACAGTTTCTCTCTATCTACTCTGTCCAGACCCCTCATGATTTTGAATACCTCTATCAAATCACCTCTCAGCCTTCTCTTCTCCAAGGAAAACAGTCCTAACTTCTCCAATCTATCTTCATAACTGAAATTCCTCATCCCTGGAAACATTCTCCTGAATCTTTTCTGTACTCTCTCCAATGCCCTCACGTCTTTCCTCAAGTGCGGTGTCCAGAACTGAACACAATATTCCAGCTGAGGACGAACTAGTGTTTTATACAAGTTCAACATAACTTCCTTGCTCTTGTACTCTCTGCCCCTGTTAATAAAGCCCAGGATACTGTATGCTTTATTAACCGCTCTCTCAACCTGTCCTGCCACCTTCAATGATTTATGCACATATATACCCAGGTCCCTCTGCTCCTGCACCCCCTTTAGAATTGTATCCTTTATTCTATATTGTCTCTCCATGTTCTTCCTATCAAAATGAATCTCTTCACATTTCTCTGCATTGAACCTCATCTGTCACCTGTCTGCCCATTCCACCAACTGGTCTATGTCCTTTTGAAGTTAGAGTCATACAGCACAGAAACAGGCCCTTCAGCCCATTGTGTCTGTGCTGGCCATCCAGCACCCAACTATTATAATCCCATATTCCTGCACTTGGCCTGTAGCCTTGTATGCTGTGGTGTTTCAAGTGCTTATCTAAATAACTTCTTAAATGTTGTTCCTGCCTCCACCTCTTCAGCCAATGTGTTCCAGATTCCAACCACCTGCTGGGTGAAAAGGTTTTTCCTCAAATCCCCTCTAAGCCTCCTGCCCCTTACCCTAAATCTATGCCCCCTGGTTATTGACCCCTCTGCTAAGGGAAAAAGTTTCTTCCTATCTCACCTATCAATGCCCCTCATAATTTTGTATACCTCAATCATGTCTCCCCTCAGCCTTCTCTGCTCGAAGGAAAACAACCCTAGCCTTTTCAGTCTCTCTTCATAGCTGAAATGTTCCAGCCCAGGCAACATCCTGGTGAATCTCCACTGCACCCTCTCCAGTGCAATCACATCCTTCCTATAGTGTGGTGTCCAGAACTGTACACAGTACTCCAGCTGTGGCCTAACTAGCATTTTATACAGCTCCATCTTAACCTCCCTGCTCTTATATTCTATGCCTCGGCTAATAAAGGCAAGTATCCCATATGCCTTCCGAACCACCTTATCTACCTGTGCTGTTGCCTTCAGTGATCTATGGACAAGCACCCCAAGGTCCCGCTCACCTTCTGTACTTCCTAGGGTCCTACCATCCATTGTATATTCCCTTGCCTTGTTAGTCCTCCCAAAATGCATCACCTCACACTTCTCAAGATTAAATTCCATTTGCCACTGCTCCGCCCATCTATATCATCCTGTAATCTAAGGATTTCCTCCTCACTATTTACAGCACCACCAATTTTCGTGTCATCTGCAAACTTACTGATCATATCTCCTATATTCACGTCTAAATCATGAATGTACAGTAAAAACAGCAAGGGTCCCAGCACCGATCCCTGTGGTACACCACTGGTCACAGGCTTCCACTCGCAAAGACAGCCCTCGACCATTACCCTCTGCCTCCTGCCACTAAGCCAATTTTGGATCCAATTTGCCAAATTGCCCTGGATCCCATGGGCTCTTACCTTCTTAACCAATCTCCCATGCGGGACCTTATCAAAAGCCTTACTGAAGTCCATGTAGACTACATCAACTGCTTTACCCTCATCAACACATCTGGTCACAAAGAACGAACAAAGAACAAAGAACAGTACAGCACAGGAACATGTCATTCGGCCCTCCAAGCCTGCGCCGATCTTGATGCCTGCCGAAACTAAAACCTTCTGCACCTCGGGGGTCCGTATCCCTCTATTCCCATCCTATTCATTTATTTGTCAAGATGCCTCTTAAATGTCTCTATGGTACCTGCTTCCACCACCTTCCCCAGCAACAAGTTCCAGGCATTCACCACCCTCTGTGGAAAGAACTTGCCTCGCACATCCCCTCTAAACTTTGCCCCTCTCACCTTAAACCTATGTCCCCTAGTAACTGACTCTTCCACCCTGGGAAAAAGCTTCTGACTATCCACTCTGTCCATGCCACTCATAACTTTGTAAACGTCTATCATGTCGCCCCTCCACCTCCGTCGTTCCAGTGAAAACAATCCGAGTTTATCCAGCCTCTCCTCATAGCTAATACCCTCCAGACCAGGCAACATCCTGGTAAACCTCTTCTGTACCCGCTCCAAAGCCTCCATGTCCTTCTGGTAGTGTGGCGACCAGAATTGCACGCAATATTCTAAGTGTGGCCTAACTAAAGTTCTGTACAGATGCAGCATGACTTGCCTATTTTTATACTCTATGCCCTGACCGATGAAGGCAAGCATGCTGTACGCCTTCTTGACCACCTTATCCACCTGCGTTGCCACTTTCAGTGACCTGTGGACCTGTACGCCCAGATCTCTCTGCCTGTCAATACTCCTAAGGGTTCTGCCATTTACTGTATACTTCCCACCTGCATTAGACCTTCCAAAATGCATTACCTCACATTTGTCCGAATTAAACTCCATCTTGCCATTTCTCCGCCCAAGTCTCCAACCGATCTATATCCTGCTGTATCCTCTGACAATCCTCATCACTATCCGCAACTCCACCAACCTCTGTGTCGTCCACAAACTTACTAATCAGACCAGCTACATTTTCCTCCAAATCATTTATATATACCACAAACAGCAAAGGTCCCAGCACTGATCCCTGCGGAACACCACTAGTCACATCCCTCCATTCAGAAAAACACCCATCCACTGCTACCCTCTGTCTTCTATGACTGAGCCAGTTCTGCATCCATCTTGCCAGCTCCCCTCTGATCCCATGTGACTTCACCTTTTGTATCAGTCTGCCATGAGGAACCTTGTGAAAGGCTTTACTGAAGTCCATATAGACCTAACAGCCTGGGATACAATCATCTGGGCCTGGGGATTTATCCACTTTTAAGCCCGCTAAAACAGCTAATACTTCCTCCCTTTCAATGTTAATATGTTCAAGTATATCACAATCCCCCTCTCTGATCTCTACACCTACATCGTCCTTCTCCATAGTGGACACAGATGAAAAGTAATCATTTAAAACCTCACCTATGTCCTCCGGCTCCACACACAAATTGCCACATTGGTCTCTAATGGGCCCTACTCTTTCCCTGGTTATCCTCTTACCCTTAATATACATATAAAATGCCTTAGGATTTTCCTTTATCTTGCCCACCAGTGTTTTTTCATGTCCCCTCTTCGCTCTCCTAATTACTTTAAATACCTCCCTGCACTTTCTATATTCCTCTACTGCCTCTGCTGTTTTCAGCGCTCGGGATCTGCCACAAGCCTCCTGTTTTTTCCTGATCCAATCCTCTATATCCCTCGACATCCAGGGTTCCCTGGGCCTGTTAGTCCGACCCTTCACCTTAACGGGTACATGTTGACTCTGGACTTTCACTATTTCCTCTTTGAATGACTCCCACTGATGTGATATAGACTTTCCTACAAGTAGCTGTTCCCAGTCCACTTTGGCCAGATCCTGTTTTATCATATTGAAATCTGCCTTCCCCCAATTCAGTACCTTTATTTCTGGTCCATCTTTGTCCTTTTCCATAACTACCTTATATCTGAGAGTTATGGTCACTATCCCTGAAATGCTCCCCCACTGACACTTCTACCACTTGTCCGGCTTCATTCCCTAGGATTAGGTTCAGTATTGCCCCTTCTCTTATAGGACTTTCTACGTACTAGCTCAAAAAGCTCTCCTGTATGCATTTTAAGAATTCCGCCTACTTTAAGCCTTTTGCACGAAGACTATCCCTAGTTAATATTGGGGTAGATGAAATCCTCTACTATTATTACCCTATTATTTTTACATCTCTGTGATTTGCCGACATATCTGCTCCTCTATCTCTTCCTGATTGTTTGGAGGTCTGTAGTACACTCCCAGCCAAGTGATTGCCCGCTTTTTGTTTTTAAGTTCTACCCATATGGCCTCATTTGAGGAACCTTCTAAGATATCATCCCTCCTTACTGCAGTAATTGACTCCTTGATCAACAGTGCAATACCGCCTCCTCTTTAACCCCTCCCCTGTCTCGCCTGAAGGTTCTATACCCTGGAATATTGAGCTGCCAGTCCTGTCCCTCCCTCAACCATGTCTCTGAGAGCAATAATATCATAATCTCATGTGCTAATCAATGCCCTCAATTCATCTGCCTTACTAGTAAGACTCCTTGCATTAAAATAAATGCAATCCAGCCTTGCATTTTTCACTTGTGCCTTAATAGGTTTATATTTGCTCTGCCTTCCAGACAGACTCACTTTCTGTTCTACATCACCCCCTACTGTACCTCCACTCTGTATCCCATCCCCCTGCCAAATTAGTTTAAACTCCCCTAAACAGCACTAGCAAACTTCCCAGCAAGGATGCTTGTCCCATTCCGGTCCAGGTGCAACTTGTACAGGTCCCAACCTTTGCCTGAAACAGACCCAGTGATCCAGGAAACTAAATCCCTCCCTCCTGCACCATCTCCTCAGCCACACATTCATTTGCTCTATCCTCCTATTTCTAAACACACTAACACATGGCACCGGGAGTAATCCAGAGATTACAACCTTAGGGGTCCTGCTTTTTAATCTACTATCTTGCTCCCTAAGTTCTTGTTGCAGGACCTCATCCCTTTTTCTACCTAAGTTGTTGGTATCAATGTGTACCACGACCTCTGACTGTTCATCCTCCCCCTTCAGAATGTCCTACAGCCGCTCTGACATCCTTGACCCTAGCACCAGGGAGGCAACATACCATCCTGGAGTCACGTTTGTGACCACAGAAACGCCTATCTGTACCCCATACGATAGAATCCCTTATCACTATAGCTCTTCCACTCCTTTCTCCCCCCTGCTGTGCAGTTGAGCCAACCTTGGTGCCATGGACCTGGCTGTTGCTGCTTTCCCCTGGACAGTGTTATCAAGCAGAACTTGCTTAGCAATAACCTGCTCAGTAACGCTCAGTTTGGGTTCCGCCAGGGCCACTCAGCTCCTGACCTCATCACAGCCTTGGGCCAAACATGGACAAAAGAGCTGAACTCAAGAGGCGAGGTGAGAGTGACTGCCCTTGACATCAAGGCAGCAGTTGACCAAATATGGCATCAAGGAGCCCTAGCAAAACTGGGATCAATGGAAATCAGGGGGAAATTTTCCACTGGTTGGAGTCATACCTAGCACAAAGGAAGATGGTTGTGGTTGTTGGAGGTCAATCATCTGAGCTCCAGGACATCACTGCAGGAGTTCCTCAGGGTAGTGTCCTAGGCCCAACCATCTTCAGCTGCTTCATCAATGACCTTCCTTCAATCATAAGGTCAGAAGTGGGGATGTTCGCTAATGATTGCACAATGTTCAGCACCATTCGCGACTCCTCAGATACTGAAGCAGTCCGTGTAGAAATGCAGCAAGACCTGGACAACATCCAGGCTTCGGCTGATAAGTGGTAAGTAACATTCGCGCCACACAAGTGCCAGGTAATGACATTCTCCAACAAGAGAGAATCCAACCATCTCCCCTTGATGTTCAATGGCATTACCATCGCTGAATCCCCCACTATCAACAGCCTGGATGTTACCATTGACCAGAAACTGAACTGGAGTAGCCATATAAATACCGTGGCTACAAGAGCAGGTCAGAGGCTAGGAATCCTGAGGCGAGTAACTCACCTGACTCCCCAAAGCCTGTCCACCATCTACAAGGCACAAGTCAGGAGTGTGATGGAATACTCTACACTAGCCTGGATGGGTGCAGCTCCAACAACACTCAAGAAGCTCGACACCATCCAGGACAAAGCAGCCCACTTGATTGGCACCCCATCTACAAACATTCACTCCCTCCACCACAGACAAACATTGGCAGCAGTGTGTACCATCTACAAGATGCACTGCAGCAATGCACCAAGGCTCCTTAGACAACACTGTCCAAACACACGACCTCTACCACCTAGAAGGACAAGGGCAGCAGATGCATGGGAACACCACCACCTGCAAGTTCCCCTCCAAATCACACACCATCCTGACTTGGAACTATGTCACCCTTCCTTCGCTGTGTTACGAGGATTTTGTTTGTATTAAATCTTAGGATTGTGTTTTTAAAAATTGGAAAAGGATTTCAGTGGACATTGAGATATCTGCAAACAGTTGAACTTTATGGATGTTTTGAAAGGAAGTTCAACTAAAGCTGAACTGGTAAACAAGGACTGGAATGCAGGTAATATCAAGGAAACCAGCAGGGGGTTGACCTCAGAGCTACCCTCTGTTATGACAAGAGAAAATTTATGACTGGGCATGTGACCTGTTTCAGGAAGGTTTTGGTTTCAGTTTGGAACTTTAAATAATCTGTGGGTTTAGACCAAATGCAGGCATTTGAAATTTGATTTTGACCTGCCTGGAGATCAGAAGAAGACCCAGAAAAAGGATTACCTCTCTGTAAAGGAATCCTGTATCTCAAGAAGAAACCCTGTATTTCAAATGTGGCAAATTCCTATTGCCTCCTGTCTCTGAAGAATCCCTGCATCAAGCTGTACTGTTACCTCCTGGGTTTAAAAAATCTAGAATATTGGAAGAAACCTTTTACTGCTAGAGTGCTGCTGTAAGACCAAAGAAGATCCTTGTTGCTGCACACCTGATGGAAGACCTTATGTGAAGCCTTCTGCTGTTGAAATTCTTTGAATGCTTACCCATCACAGACTGTTCATCAACCTCGCCGGGAAAGGCTGAGTGGCATCCAACTATTTGACTTTGGGACACCTCACCAAACCAAAGAACTCCCTTCCAGATTGTGACAGCATAAGTGTTTTATTATTCCTTACGTTCCTATGAAATAGCTGTGAACAAAAATCCTTTTTTCCCCCCCCAGTTAACCGGTTTTTGGATGTATGTGCATGAGGGCGAGGGAAAATAAGGAGCTTTAATATCTCAATTCATATATAGATTTACTTCATTATTGGTTAAGACTTGGTTTTATAACAAAACCTGGTTGGTGTGCTTTATTCTGGGGACAAATAGAGTTTCTAATTGGATGTTTCGGTAAGTAGGAAAATTTATTGATATACTGTGACCTGTGGAGAAGTGGGACCGAATTAACAGTACACTCCTCCCACCTCGGTCGTAACAACCGTCACTGGGTCAACATCCTGGAACTCCCTTCCTAACAGCACTGTGGATGTACCTCACACGCCACTCTTAAACAAAACATTTCAGGTACCTAAATGATGGTAGAACATTCTTTCCACCGAAACTGAAATGGGATCATGTTGAATAGGTGAGACACCAAACCTCACACCATTCTCATAACACCTTCACCTACCTTAACACCATGCTGAACATCAGTTCCCTTCTCCACTTCACGGTCTGACACTGCAACAGATTAAACAGAAATAAACAATTATCACAGAATTGTTACAGTGCAGAAGGAGGCCATTCGGCCCATCGTGTGCACACTAGCTCTCTGAAAGAACATTTCCCTCAGTCCCATTCCCCCGCCTTCTCCCCGTAACCCTGCACATTCTTCCTTTTCAGATAACTGTCTAATTCCCTTTTGAATGCTTCAATTGAACCTGCCTCCACCACGTTCTCAGGCAACACATTCCAGACCTTAACCACTCGCTGTGTGAAAAAGTTTTTCTTCATCTCACTTTTGCTTCTGAGTTAAAATGAAGCAATAGACAGCGAGAAGGACACGACCTAATGGGCATGGTCACATCAACCAGTCCTAAAGACAGAATGATATATAGCAACAACTTACACAAAATGGCTGAGGGGTGGGGGGGAAACGGGGAATATTGCGATATGAAAAGGCAGCATTGCTATATGATCAGGGCATCAATACAATATAATCAGACTTGGTGAGGGAGAGCCACAGGGTAAAAATAGTATCCCTGCATTAATGGAAATGATAGTCTGGGATGTTTAATGATATTCTGTCATCCTAGCCCCTCGCCTGAAGAAAGGCAGACCGTTCTTTTTAAAACAGTGCGCCGTGGCAATGATGTATTTTATATTTTTATCTTCCAATTATTAAGGGGTGGCCATTCTGTCCTAAGGTTTAGTTCCACCAGGATAACAATCATTTTTACATATCTAGGATAGGGGGCAGTCTCTTCACTGAACACAAACCCCTTTCCCCAAACTCTTAAAAATGCTTTGAACTTTGCAACTTTCCCCTTGGTATGTGGTGATTGTTGGTCTTTAACTAGTGACTCGCACTTAACTGGAGCTTCACACCGGACTGTCTCAATAATATTATTGAGATTGGGCAGAGGTGGGAGGACATCAACCTTGAAGAGTGCAACATCCAAGAGAAAGAACATTTTGGTGCAGTGTCTGGGGAAAATCTCCAATAGCTCTGGACTAATGATCAGCCTGATGAAAATATCGAGGGTAAAGGCAGATGCCAGTGTTCTGAATGAAGAAAGAATCTTTTATCCCTTTGAAATGGCAATAGGAATGGAGATAATCAAATGCCCAACACAAAAAGCCTTAAAAATGAATTCATCAAATTGATTACCTGAATAATGTCATGTTTACAAATCTGGTCTACTAGGATGTACAAATGATATTCGGAAAATGTACAATAATCTTTTTCCGTTTGCTTTATTCCCTAGTCCCCATTCCTGGGTCCCAGCTCAGCACACACCATGTAACCTAAGGGTACATAAGCCTATTTACAGTGGGACCATGTGGAAATGACCAAAAGGTGGTTGTCACCCAGTATCACCCCAAAACAGCAGAGCCAAGGCAGGGGAGTGAATGAGGAAGGGAGGCTGGACACCAATCGACAAATTTCCAGCATTTTGCATCACCATTCTGAAAGATTACATACAGCCCTTAATCACTCCATTACTCTATTCCCAGGTGAAAAAGACAAGGTGGACTCTGGAACTGTGATCTGCTCTAAAACTCACCTAATTCTGATAAGGCTTTTTCAAGAGCAGATATCCGCTGAATTAAAGCAGGTTGGCTGTCAGATGTATGTCGAATACGTTGAAGAGCTAACACAGCATCTGGATGCATCTGAGCTTCACCATCAGAGACCACAAATGAGGTTGTTTCCATCAGTTCAACCTCAAGTTTTCCCAAAGGCTCAAGTTTTTCAGTTGAATGTGCTTCAGCTGAAAATGTGGCAGGCGAAGGTTCATGTATCCTGGAGGGAGTCTGCACTTTGCTGCCTGTCTCTTGGGGCAGAGCAATTTTACCTGAAGTTTCAACATTGATATCTGATGCCTGCATTGGGCCAACTGGAGCCTTGGCCTCAACACTTGGTGCCTGGACAGTATTGACAGGAACTTGGGTTGTTGGAGATAATGTAACCTGCTCAAAATGAACAGAACAAAAATGTTTCAGAAATAAGTCATCTTTAACCAGCAGAGAGAACTTTAAAAGAAAACTGAAACACTTTTCTTTTACATCATGTGCAGAATCATCCAGGGGATCCACGAGAGTGTTATGGAGAATCTTCCAACTGACAAACTGCTGTAATTGCTCAGGAGTTTTATTCTAAAGACAATATAGAATAATAATTCAGTTTTATACAAGTGAATTAGTCAATATCTATCATTACTACCCTTGCCATCTTAACCAAACACATTACTACATTCCAAATTATCTCCTTTCACCTGCATCTCTTTAAATTACCATGAATTTAACATGTGTGCAAGGTGTGAAAAACACAGAGATGAGATCCAGGGGTGGGGCCTATGGGAAATCATGAACGATTTGACAGTGCTGTAGTATTGCACCCTTTTTTCCCATAGGAATCCTGCGCCCTTTCAGAGAAGTCAATATGTCCCAATGATCTCAGCTCCTTTTCCCCTAGCTTTACAGAAATCTGAAATCCAACTCACCAAGGCTCCTTCGACAGCACCTTTAAAACCTGCAACCTCTACCACCTAGGACAAGGGCAGCAGACACATGGGAACACCACCAACTCCGAGCCACACAACATCCTGATTTGGAAATATATCGCTGTTCCTTTACCAAGAGAATGGTGAGAATGTGGAACTCACCTCCATGAGGAGTGGTTGAAGTGAATAGTATAGATGCTTTTAAGGGGAGGATAGATAAGCAGGAGGGAGAGGAGAATAGAGGGTTATGCTGAGTTAGATGAGCAAATACGGGAGGAGACTTGAGTGGTGTATAAACGCCAGCATGGACTAGTTGGGCCAAATGCCCTGTTTATGTGCCATATATCCTATGTAATTCCTTCATCACTGCTAGGACAAAATTCTGGAACTCCCCCCACCCCACTACAGCATTGTGGGTGTACGCCAAGGATTGCCACAGTTCAAGAAGGCAGCTCACCACGACCTTCTCAAGGGCAATAAGGGATGGGCAATAAATGCTGGCCTGGCCAGCGATGCTCAGATCAAACGAACAAATGAAAAAAAATATTGGCATGTGAATGCGTAAAGTGTGAGATGAACAAAAATTTGAAAATTGGTGGCATCAGACACCATTCTGATTTAGCACATCAGGTATTTCTTACCTGCTATTTAAAAGTTAGCAGACTCACCTGGCTCAATGTTGAGGTACATCTACAAATTAACCAGCTAAACATCACAAAGAGAGTTGTTTGGTCGGACAGAACTTGAGTATTGCTGAAAATAAAGACATGTTGTCGAAGCTTTTCATCTTGCACTCATCAGGACAATCCACAAGAATACCAATGTAAGAGAAAATAACTTTATACTGTATAAGAAGACAGTGCTGATTGGTTGGCAAATGAACTCTCATTGGTAGATGCGTTGCCATGGAGAATGCACCGGTTTATGGTGATTTGACAGTTAACTGTCAAGCTTTGTTTGAAATTTAAACCAGGTAGCTTGACTCTAATTGGTCAAGGCATTGCTGAGGAATGAACTAGCGAATAGTTGTCACTTATTTTGTTCAGCTGAAACAGGCACAATGTGTGTACATGTTCTTTCTGTCTGCAAAGAACAAGGCCCTGTGTATTAATATATGTAGCTTCCAGTGTGTGCAAATGCGCCAAACTGCGAGCCCTACTGACAATCTTAAATTTGTTGTCAGCGTAATTCTTAGCACACTGAGGATTATTTAGCAAATGTTGTCCAATCTCGGAATCACATCTATTGAGGGACACTGTTTTGAGTTATTCAATCACGGGGGCTGGTTGGGTACGGCCTGTACCTCGCCCGTTGTGAACAGCGGAAGGGAGATGTTGTTTGATATGATCTGCCAGTCTTTGGGATGTACGGTCTATATACCTAGCATCACACTGGCACTGAAATTCATAGATCACATTACTCATTTGTCTTTTTGGCTCAACGGCAGCATCCTGTTAGTGGCAAACACCACATGTGTTGCTACTGCATAGCAGCAGCGTGAAACAGCTAGCTTCACCTGTTGCTCAAATTTTGGGATACATTACCCTGAAAAGTGCCCAGTCTACCACAGATTACCCTGGCACTAACAGGATGCTGCCGACAAGCCAAAAAGACATCCTGCCTATCACACAAATGAGTAATGTGATATATGAATTTCAATGCCAGTGTGATGCTAGGTATATAGACCGTACGTCCCAAAGACTGGCGGATTTGATCAAACATGTCCCCTCTGCTGTTCACAACGGGCGAGGTACAGGCCGTACCCAACCAGCCCGTGTTTGCATAACTCAAAACACAGTGTCCCACATTAGATGCGATTCTGCAGTTGGACAATGTTTGCTAAATACTCCTCATTGTGCTAAGAGTTACGCTGACAACCAATTTAAGAGTATCAGTAGGGCTCACAGTGTAGTGCATTTGGGTGCACTGGAAGCTACATATATTAACACACAGGGCCCTGCTCTTTGCAGACAGAAAGAACATGTACACACATTGCGCCTGTTTCAGCTGAACAAAATGCCTTGACCAATCAGAGTCAAGCTGCCTGGTTTAAATTTCAAACAAAGCTTGATAGTTAACTGTCAGTCATCATAAACTGGTGCATTCTCCATGGCAATGCCTCTACCAATCAGAGTTCACTTGCCAACAAATCAGCAGTCTCTTCTCTTACAGTATAAAGTTGTTGCTTCCCCTTACATTGGTATTCTTGTGGATTGTCTTGATGAGTGCAAGACATAAAGCTTTGACAACATGTCACTATTTCCAGCAATCACAGAGATTCAGAGGTGAGCACAGCAAATCACTTTTATACAAGTTAAAATCCACAATTTTTTAAAACAAAAGCTAACTATTTACTGCTATTTTTATGCAATATTATTACAGTATTTACTTTAGTAGTTAATCTATGAAGATACTGCTTACACGACAGAGTAGAATCTTCAAGTGAAGTGAAGGTTAGATGCTGGGAGAGTAATTGTGCTAGAGGATGTCTCCATAAACCAGCTCGAATATTAAACTCATACATTCTGCCTTTTTTGATAGATTTTGATTATCATGCTCCACGTAGACATTTACAATATAAACAGCTTTGATAAACTTTGATAATCCTGCCAGTAATGCTGCTGCAGTGCTGCCATTGGTGACGGTGCAGTTACAGCATGACAAGATTACACAGGCAGATATAAAATGCAGACACTGGGATTCCTAATGGAAAAAGTTGGCAAGAACTGTGCACAGAGGCAACATTTTTAATGCATCATGGATACAAGCATCAAGAGGACACCAAGTATTCAGAGTCAAATAATCACTACAGTTCTCCAAGATATATGTGCTCCTCTAATTCCAGCGTCCTGTGCATTCAAAATTTTAATTGCTCCACCATTGGTGGCTGTGCCTTCAGCTGCCTGGGCCCCAAGCTCCATAAGTCCCTTCCTAAACCTCTCCGCCTCTCTTTCCTCATTTAAGATGCTTCTTAAAATGTACCTCACCTGTCCAAATATCATCTTCTGTGGCTCAGTGTCAACATTTTTGTCTGATTTACACTCCTGTGAAGCACCTTGGGATGTTTTACTACATTAAAGGCACTATATAAATGCAAGTTGAGTGATCAGGGGTGGGGGCCAGGACGGCAGGCGATCAAGGACATGGGAACAGATCCAAAGATAAGTTTCAAAAGGGAACTGGATAAATTTTTGTAAGGCTATGGGGAAACAGTAGGGGAGTGGGACAAATTGGATAGCTCTTTCAATGAGCTGGCACAGGTACAATGGGCTGAATGGCCTCCTTCTTTGTTGTATCATTCTATGATTCTATGCTTTCCTACAATCATTGGCTTTATAATGTTGCGAATTCCTGCTACTTGTCTCTACATTAATGGGATTCATGTCTGAAAACATTGCTACACTGGGTTCACCACACCCTACAGCCCCTAGCTTTCAGCTCACCACCACCTTCTCAGGGGCAATTAGGGATGGGCAACAAATGCTGGCCTTGCCAGTGACACTCACATCCAATGAAAGAATTTAAAAAAGTTCCCTCCTGCTCCTTGTTCATAGTTGTCGTCTGCCTGTAACATATTCAGAGGCATCGACTTGAGTGAGAAAAGCTGTGAAATTGTAAGGATTAAACAAAAGCACATTTGTCAGTATTTAACCAGTAATTCCTTCTTATATCTGAAAACATCATCGATTGTTCAGTATAAAGAACATAGAACAAAAGAATGTGAAATGAATATTGAGGCATGAATGCTGTCCTCACCAGTAGCTCATTTATCAAACTTATGTGATTCGACACCTGAAACACACAAGAGAAAAAAAGGTGAATGAGCACAGGTTCATGAAGCAGAGCTTCCCAATGTCATAGAGATCACATTAACATACTGGTAAGTTTGGCTTTTCTCAGAAGACTTAAACTTTCACTTTGGACTTCATTCTCCAATTACAATATAATTCCAGATTCATCTAACACAGCCCATAATACCCAATACCCTACAGAGTGAGGCAGTGTGAACTCAGTGTTGCGCTGAGATTTTAATTGAGTGTGATCGGCACAGTGCAGAGGGGTAAAGCATGGAAAGACAAGAGCTCCTTCAATCTTGAGTAGTGATGAAGGGCGACAATGGTGTTGATTCTCCTGGTGTTGGTAGGTTGGTAATAGAACCATGCTGCTGCCACCAACCCACAGAGACTTGCTGTTGTCAATATATATGCAGGGCAGCTTTGGAGCAATATCATCATTCCTGATAAGTTTATTGCAGCTGGGAAGGAGGGAAATTCAGAGCTGCAGTGTTCAAACTCTGCAGCAATTTCAAGGGGTGCAGGTGTTGCTGCTGAACATTCTGAAGGGGGAGGGTGAACAGTCAGAGGTCGTGGTTCACATTGGTACCAACAACATAGGTAGAAAGAGGGATGAGGTCCTGCAACAAGAATTCAGGGGGCTAGGTAACAGATTAAAAAGGACCTCAAAGGTTGTAATCTTTGCATTACTCCCGGTGCCACTTGCTAGCGAGTGTAGGAATAGCAGGATAGAGCAGATGAATGCGTGGCTGAGGAGATGGTGCAGGAGGGAGGGCTTTAGTTTCCTGGATCACTGGGTCTGTTTCTGGCAAAGGTGGGACCTGTACAAGTTGGACGGGTTGCACCTGAACTGGACCAACATCCTTGCTGGGAGGTTTGCTAGTGCTGTTGTGGGGGAGGGTTTAAACTAATTTGGCAGGGGGATGGGATACAGAGTGGAGGTACAGTAGGGGGTGATGCACAGTCAAATATAAAAGAGAAACTGAGTCAGTCTGGAAGGCAGAGCAAATATAGACCTGTTAAGGCACAAGTGAAAAATGCAAGGCTGGATTGTATCTATTTTAATGCAAGGAGTCTTACTAGTAAGGCAGATGAATTGAGGGCATTGATTAGCACATGGGAAAATGATATTATTGCTATCACTGAGACATGGTTGAGGGAGGGGCAGGACTGGCAGCTCAATATTCCAGGGGATAGAATCTTCAGGGTGACAGGGGAGGGTGTAAAAGAGGAGGTGACATTGCACTGTTGATCAAGGAGTCAATTACTGCAGTCAGGAGGGATGATATCTTAGAAGGTTCCTCAAATGAGACCATTTGGGTAGAACTTAAAACCAAAAGGGGGCAATCACTTGGCTGGGTGTGTACTACAGACCTCAAAACAGTCAGGGAGAGATAGAGGAGCAGATATGTAGGCAAATCACAGACAGATGTAAAAATAATAGGGTAATAATAGTAATAAAGGCGTCTGCAAACGCGACATGAAGTCCTGTGACATTGATCACAAGTCGTGGGAGTCAGTTGCCAGCGTTCGCCAGAGCTGGCGGGCAGCCATAAAGGCGGGGCTAAAGTGTGGCGAGTCGAAGAGACTTAGCAGTAGTCAGGAAAAAAGACAGAGGCGCAAGGGGAGAGCCAACTGTGTAACAGCCCCGACAAACAATTTTATCTGCAGCACCTGTGGAAGAGTCTGTCACTCTAGTATTGGCCTTTATAGCCACTCCAGGCGCTGCTCCACAAACCACTGACCACCTCTAGGTGCTCTCGAGACAAGGAGGCCAAAGAATAATAGTCGGGGATCTCAACTTCCCCAATATCAACTGGGATAGTCTTAGTGCAAAAGGCTTAAAGGGGGTGGAATTCTTAAAATACATACAGGAGAGCTTTTTGAGCCAGTATGTAGAAAGTCTTACAAGAGAAGGGGCAGTACTGGACCTAATCCTAGGGAATGAAGCCGGACAAGTGGTAGAAGTGTCAGTGGGGCAGCATTTTGGGGATAGTGACCATAACTCTAAGATTTAAAGTAGTTTATGGAAAAGGACAAAGATGGACCAAAAATAAAGGTACCGAATTGGGGGAAGGCCGATTTCAGTATGATAAAACAGCATCTGGCCAAAGTGAACTGGCAGCAGCTACTTGTAGGAAAGTCTACATCAGACCAGTGAGAGTCAAAGAGGAAATAGTGACAGTTCAGAGTCAACATGTACCCGTTAAGGTGAAGGGTAGGACCAACAAGTCCAGGGAACCCTGGATGTCGAGGGATATAGAGGATTGGATCAGGAAAAAAAAGGAGGCTTACGGCAGATCCAGACCACTGAAAACAGCGGAGGCAGTAGAGGAGTATAGAAAGTATAGGGTGGCACTTAAAAAAGTAATCAGGAGAGTGAAGAGGGGACATGAAAAAACACTGGTGGGCAAGATAAAGGAAAATCCTAAGGTGTTTTATAAGTATATTATGGGCAAGAGGATAACCAGGGAAAGAGTAGGGCCCATTAGGGACCAACGTGGCAATGTGTGTGTGGAGCTGGAGGACATAGGTGAGGTTTTAAATGATTACTTTTCATCTGTGTTCACTATGGAGAAGGATGATGTAGGTGTAGAGATCAGGGAGGGGGATTGTGATATACTTGAACAAATTAACATTGAAAGGGAGGAAATATTAGCTGTTTTAGCGGGCTTAAAAGTGGATAAATCCCCAGGCCCAGGTGAGATGTATCCCAGACTGTTATGCGAGGCAAGGGAGGAGATAGCAGGGGCTTTGACACAAATGTTCAAATCCTCTCTGGCCACAGGAGAGGTACCTGAGGATTGGAGGACAGCGAATGTGGTACCATTATTTAAGAAGGGTAGCAGGGATAAACCAGGTAATTACAGGCTGGTGAGTCTAACAGCAGTGGTTGGGAAACTATTGGAAAAAAGTCTGAGGAACAGGATTAATCTCCACTTGGAGAGGCAGGGAATAATCAGGGATAGTCAGCATGGCTTTGTCAGGGGGAGATGGTGTCTAACTAACTTGATTGAATTTTTCAAGATGGTGTCTAGATGTGTAGATGAGGGTAAAGCAGTTGATGTAGTCTACATGGACTTCAGTAAGGCTTTTGATAAGGTCCCGCATGGGAGATTGGTTAAGAAGGTAAGAGCCCATGGGATCCAGGGCAATTTGGATCCAAAATTGGCTTAGTGGCAGGAGGCAGAGGGTGAAGGAGGACGAACAAGGCAAGAGAATATACAATGGATGGTAGGACCCTAGGAAGTACAGAGGGTCAGAGGGACCTTGGTGTACTTGTCAATCGATCACTGAAGGCAGCAGCACAGATAGATAAGGTGGTTAGAAAGGCATATGGGATACTTGCCTTTATTAGCTGAGGCATAGAATATAACAGCAGGGAGGTTATGATGGAGTTGTATAAAACAATAGTTAGGACACAGCTGGAGTACTGTGTACAGTTCTGGTCACCACACTATAGGAAGGATGTGATTGCACTGGAGAGGGTGCAGAGGAGATTCACCAGGATGTTGCCTGGGCTGGAGCATTTCAGTTATGAAGAGAACAAAGAACAAAGAACAAAGATAATTACAGCACAGGAACAGGCCCTTCGGCCCTCCAAGCCTGCGCCGATCCAGATCCTCTCTCTAAACATGTCGCCTATTTTCTAAGGTTCTGTATCTCTTTTCTTCCTGCCCATTCATGTATCTGTCTAGATACATCTTAAAAGACTCCATCGTGCCCGCATCTACCACCTCCGCTGGCAATGCGTTCCAGCTGCCCACCACCCTCTGCGTAAAGAACTTTCCACGCATATCCCCCCTAAACTTTTCCCCTTTCACTTTGAACTCGTGTCCTCTAGTAATTGAAACCCCCACTCTGGGAAAAAGCCTCTTGCTATCCACCCTGTCTATACCTCTCATGATTTTGTACACCTCAATCAGGTCCCCCCTCAACCTCCGTCTTTCTAATGAAAATAATCCTAATCTGCTCAACCTCTCTTCATAGCTAGCGCCCTCCATACCAGGCAACATCCTGGTGAACCTCCTCTGCACCCTCTCCAAAGCATCCACATCCTTTTGATAATGTGGCGACCAGAACTGTACGCAGTATTCCAAATGTGGCCGAACCAAAGTCCTATACAACTGTAACATGACCTGCCAACTCTTGTACTCAATGCCCCGTCCGATGAAGGAAAGCATGCCGTATGCCTTCTTGACCACTCTATTTACCTGCGTTGCCACCTTCAGGGAACAGTGGACCTGAACACCCAAATCTCTCTGGACATCAATTTTCCCCAGGACTTTTCCATTTACTGTATAGTTCACTCTTGAATTGGATCTTCCAAAATGCATCACCTCACATTTGCCCTGATTGAACTCCATCTGCCATTTCTCTGCCCAACTCTCCAATCTATCTATATTCTGCTGTATTCTCTGACAGTCCCCTTCACTATCTGCTACTCCACCAATCTTAGTGTCGTCTGCAAATTTGCTAATCAGTCCACCTATACTTTCCTCCAAATCATTAATGTATATCACAAACAACAGTGGTCCCAGCACGGATCCCTGTGGAACACCACTGGTCACACGTCTCCATTTTGAGAAACTCCCTTCTACTGCTACTCTCTGTCTCCTGTTGCCCAGCCAGTTCTTTATCCATCTAGCTAGTACACCTTGGACCCCAAGCGCCTTCACTTTCTCCATCAGCCTGCCATGGGGAACCTTATCAAACGCCTTACTGAAGTCCATGTATATGACATCGACAGCCCTTCCCTCATCAATCAACTTTGTCACTTCCTCAAAGAATTCTATTAAGTTGGTAAGACATGACCTTCCCTGCACAAAACCATGTTGCCTATCACTGATGAGCCCATTTTCTTCCAAATGGGAATAGATCCTATCCCTCAGTATCTTCTCCAGCAGCTTCCCTACCACTGACGTCAGGCTCACCGGTCTATAATTACCTGGATTATCCCTGCTACCCTTCTTAAACAAGGGGACAACATTAGCAATTCTCCAGTCCTCCGGGACCTCACCCGTGTTTAAGGATGCTGCAAAGATATCTGTTAAGCCCCAGCTATTTCCTCTCTCGCTTCCCTCAGTAACCTGGGATAGATCCCATCCGGACCTGGGGACTTGTCCACCTTAATGCCCTTTAGAATACCCAACACTTCCTCCCTCCTTATGCCGACTTGACCTAGAATAATCAAACATCTGTTCCTAACCTCAACATCCGTCATGTCCCTCTCCTCGGTGAATACCGATGCAAAGTACTCGTTTAGAATCTCACCCATTTTCTCTGAGTCCAAGCATAACATTCCTCCTTTGTCCTTTAGTGGGCCAATCCTTTCTCTAGTTACCCTCTTTCTCCTTATATATGAATAAAAGGCTTTGGGATTTTCCTTAACCCTGTTTGCTAAAGATATTTCATGACCCCTTTTAGCCCTCTTAATTCCTCGTTTCAGATTGGTCCTACATTCCCGATATTCTTTCAAAGCTTCGTCTTTCATCAGCCGCCTAGACCTTATGTATGCTTCCTTTTTCCTCTTAGCTAGTCTCACAATTTCACCTGTCATCCATGGTTCCCTAATCTTGCCATTTCTATCCCTCATTTTCACAGGAACATGTCTCTCCTGCACGCTAATCAACCTCTCTTTAAAAGCCTCCCACATATCACATGTGGATTTACCTTCAAACAGCTGCTCCCAATCTACATTTCCCAGCTCCTGCCGAATTTTGGTGTAGTTGGCCTTCCCCCAATTTAGCACTCTCCCTTTTGGACCACTCTCGTCTTTGTCCATGAGTATTTTAAAGCTTACGGAATTGTGATCACTATTCCCAAAGTAGTCCCCTACTGAAACTTCAACAACCTGGCCGGGCTCATTCCCCAACACCAGGTCCAGTACGGCCCCTTCCCGAGTTGGACTATTTACATACTGCTCTAGAAAACCCTCCTGGATGCTCCTGACAAATTCTGCTCCATCTGGACCTCTAACACTAAGCGAATCCCAGTCAATGTTGGGAAAATTAAAATCTCCTATCACCACCACCCTGTTGCTCCTACATCTTTCCATAATCTGTTTACATATTTGTACCTCTATCTCACGCTCGCTGTTGGGAGGCCTGTAGTACAGCCCCAACATTGTTACCGCACCCTTCCTATTTCTGAGTTCTGTCCATATTGCCTCACTGCTCGAGTCCTCCATCGTGCCCTCCTTCAGCACAGCTGTGATATCCTCTTTGACCAGTAATGCAACTCCTCCACCCCTTTTACCTCCCTCTCTATCCCGCCTGAAGCATCGATATCCTGGGATATTCAGTTGCCAATCATACCCTTCCCTCAACCAAGTCTCAGTAATAGCAATAACATCATACTCCCAGGTACTAATCCAAGCCCTAAGTTCATCTGCCTTACCTACTACACTTCTTGCATTAAAACAAATGCACCTCAGACCACCAGTCCCTTTATATTCATCATCTGCTCCCTGCCTGCTCTTCCCCTTAGTCACACTGACTTCATTATCTAGTTCCTTACAGGCTTTTGTTACGACCTCCTTCCTGTCAACTGACCTCAATTGGTTCCCATCCCCCTGCCACATTAGTTTAAACCCTCCCCAACAGCGTTAGCAAAAGCACCTCCAAGGACATTGGTTCCAGTCCGGCCCAGGTGTAGACCGTCCAATTTGTAATAGTCCCACCTCCCCCAGAACCGGTCCCAATGTCCCAAAAATCTGAAACCCTCCTTCCTGCACCATCTCTCAAGCCACGCATTCATCCTGACTATTCTTTCATTTTTACTCTGACTATCACGTGGCACTGGTAGTAATCCTGAGATTACTACCTTTGAGGTCCTACTTTTTAACTTGGCTCCTAACTCCCTAAACTCTGCATGTAGGACCTCATCCCGTTTTTTACCTATATCATTAGTGCCTATGTGCACAATGACAACTGGCTGTTCACCCTCCCCCTTTAGAATGTTCTGCAGCCGATCTGAGACGTCCCTGACCCGTGCACCTGGGAGGCAACATACCATTCGGGAGCCTCGTTTTCGACCACAGAACCGCCTATCTACTCCCCTTACAATCGAATCCCCTACGACTATAGCCCTTCCACTCTTTTTCCCGCCCTTCGGAACAGCAGAGCCAGCCACGGTGCCATGAACCTGGCTACTGCTACCTTCCCCTGGTGAGCCATCTCCCTCAACAGTATCCAAAACGGTATACTTGTTTTGGAGGGAGATGACCGCAGGGGACTCCTGCGCTGCCTTCCTGCTCTTTCTCTGCCTTTTGGTCACCCATTCCCTTTCTCCCTCAGCAATCCTAATCTGCGGTGTGACCAATTCACTAAACGTGCTATCCACGACCTCCTCAGCATCGCGCATGCTCCAAAGTGAGTCCATCCGCAGCTCCAGAGCCGTCATGCGGTCTAACAAGAGCTGCAGCTGGACACACTTCCTGCACGTGAAGGAGTCAGGGTCATCAGCCATGTCCCTGAGCTCCCACATTGAGCAAGAGGAGCGTGATACGGGTCTGAGATCTCCTGCCATTTTTAATCTTAAGTTTAAACTTAGTTAAATGAAAAAGGAACGAAAAGTTTCTACCAATCACAATAAAACCAGAGAAATCGAAAAAGCCTTACCTTATAAACACCCCACCGAGTCCTTTTTTTTTGGTTAGAGGAGGAGGGCGGGTGGGAGACACTACAAGTGTGGTGTCTCGGGTTCAGAAACCGCCCAAATATATAGTGTTTTACTTACCCAGCAGCCCCCTGGCCTCCGCCGAAAAACAAAAGGAAATTAAATTTACTTTCAAACGGACTTTCCCAGCTGCTCACTCGCTCACAAGCTGCTCCCGAAAAAGCTGCTGCAGAGACTGGATAGGCTAGGGTTGTTTTCCTTAGAGCAGAGAAGGCCGAGGGGGACCTGATTGAGGTGTACAAAATTATGAGGGGCATTGATAGGACAGATAGGAAGAAACTTTTTCCTTTAGCGGACAGGTCAATAATTCGGGGGCATAGATGCAAGGTAAGGGGCAGGAGGTTTAGAGGGGAATTGAGGAAAAAAATTTTCACCCACAGGGTGGTTGGAATCTGGAACGCACTCCTGAAGAGGTGGTGGAGGCAGGAACCCTCACAACATTTAAGAAGTATTTAGATGAGCACTTGAAACGCCATAGCATACAAGGCTATGGGCCAAGTGCTGGAAAATGGGATTGGAATAGTTAGATGCTTGATGGCCGGTACAGATACGTTGGGCCGAGGGGCCTGTTTCTGTGCTGTATAACTCTATGACAGACAGCAGTGGCCAAAGCGTCTGACAGAGCAACAGCCTCGAAAGCATCAGCAGCTGCAAGGCTCCCCAATTATTGGATACGTCAGTGGAGATCCTGTTGACAGATGATGTTTAGAAGGTTATATTTTCGTGCTCTGTGGACAGCAAGCTTCACACACGGTGTATCAGGCAGTCTAGCCAAAACCACTAAACACTGTCAATGAAGGAGGAGCTTCAATGATCTCACTAAACTGCCCATATTGTTTACAGCTCAGATACTAATCCATGTTTTCTGCCACCAAACACAGCCGTCACTCACCTTCTTACTCCTCATATACTCCTCCTCTCTCAACACCTGCGGGTCAGCAAAATTCACTGATGCAAAGGGAACCTTCTGCAAATGCTCAAGCACCACCTTAACTTACAATCACTGCCGAACCACAGGGCATCTGCTTATTTTCAAGGAACTCCAAATAAAGGAAAAATGCAGTGGCTTCCCTCAACATGGTAGAAAGTTAAATAGGACAAGAGCACATTCCAGACAAGGGCCTTCAATATTTTCGTCACTCCCTGCAACAAAAGAAACCTCATCCATACCTATCATTCAGGATGTGGAATCAGGGAGGAATAATACATCACTCAAAACTCAGAGCCCACTAGAAGACAAAGCTTTAGATGTTGTAGGCAGACAGGAACACCTGTGTAACAGTGAGACAGACAGGAGAGGGCGTGGGAGACAGTGGGACAGACATGAGAGGCTGTGGGAGACAGTGAGACAGACAGGAGAGGCTGTGGGAGACAGTGAGACAGACAGGAGAGGCTGTGGGAGACAGTGAGACAGACAGGAGAGGCTGTGGGAGACAGTGAGACAGACAGGAGAGGCTGTGGGAGACAGTGAGACAGACAGGAGAGGCTGTGGGAGACAGTGAGACAGACAGGAGAGGCTGTGGGAGACAGTGAGACAGACAGGAGAGGCTGTGGGAGACAGTGAGACAGACAGGAGTGGGCGTGGGAGACAGTGAGACAGACAGGAGTGGGCGTGGCAGACAGTGAGACAGACAGGAGTGGGCGTGGGAGACAGTGAGACAGACAGGAGTGGGCGTGGGAGACAGTGAGACAGACAGGAGTGGGCGTGGGAGACAGTGAGACAGACAGGAGTGGGCGTGGGAGACAGTGAGACAGACAGGAGTGGGCGTGGGAGACAGTGAGACAGACAGGAGTGGGCGTGGGAGACAGTGAGACAGACAGGAGTGGGCGTGGGAGACAGTGAGACAGACAGGAGAGGATGGGGACAACGAGCATTTGGAGGTGAGATAACACAGAAAGATGGTAAATGCTGAGAAGTACTCATCATCGGACATCTCAGCTCGGAGGGCTGAATGCCTGAAGGAGATTACAGAGATAGGGAGGGGCGAGGCCATGGAGGGATTTGAAAACAGGGATGAGAATTTTAAAATCAAGGTATTGCTTGACCGGGAGCCACTGTATGTCAGTGAGCACAGGGGTGACAGGGCAATGGGACTTGCTGCCAGTTAAAATACAGGGCAGTGGAACTTTGAATGAACTCAAGATTTCAGACAGTCGAATGTGGGAGACCAACCAGAAGTGTTTTGGAATAATCAAGTCTAGAGGTAACAAAGGCATGAATGAGGGTTTCAGCAACAGATGAGCTGAGGCAGGGGCGAAGTCAGGTGATGCTACAGAGTTGGAAATAGGCAGTCTTAGTGATGGGACAGCTATGTGGTTGAAAGCTCATCTTGAGGTCAAATATGACACCAAGTTTGTGAACAGACTGGTTTAGCCTCAAACAGTTTCCAGAGAGAGAGATGGAATTGGAAATCAGTGTGCACTTTGACACAAGTTCTTTTCTGTTTAACATTCCTGCCACCCTGATCATTACGAGAGCACATCCAGACACATTCCTGCCACTTCACACAATCTCACCTGCCCACAGACACCTATTCAGGAGGGAGTAGTAAGTCAGGAGGGTTTCCGCAGGGTGATACACTGAGCACTAGTGAAAATAAGGAGCTGTAAGTGGAACAGAGTCATTGATCCACAAATCTAGTGAATCAGAATCTGTGGACCCTGGAACCCAGATCACAGGCCCAGGTTATGGAAACTACGAAGGTATGAGGTGCGAGTTGGCTATGACGGATTAAGAAACGTTACTTAAAGGGATGACGGTGGATAGGCAATGGCAAACATTTAAAGAGCACATGGATGAACTGCAACAATTGTTTATCCCTGTCTGGCGCAAAAGTAAAACGGGAAAGGTAGCTAACCATGGCTTACAAGGGAAATTAGAGATAGCATTAGATCCAAGGAAGAGGCATATAAATTTGCCAGGAAAAACAACAGACCTGAGGATTGGGAGCAGTTTAGAATTCAGCAAAGGAGGGCCAAGGGATTGATTAAGAAGGGGAAAATAGAGTATGAGAGATGACTAAAAGTTTCTATAGTTATGTGAAGAGAAAAAGATTGGTGAAGACAAATATAGGTCCCTTACAGTCAGAAACAGGGGAATTTATTATGGGGAATAAAGAAATGGCTGACCAACTAAATGCATACTTTGGTTCTGTCTTCACAAAGGAGGACACAAATATCATACCAGAAATGTTTAGTGAGAGGGAGGAACTGAAGGAAATCAGTATTAGTAGAGAAATGGTGTTGGGGAAATTGGTGGGATTGAAGGCCGATAAATCCCCAGGGCCTGATGGTATGCATCCCAGAGTACTTAAGGAAGTGGCCCGAGAAATAGTGGATGCATTGGTGGTCATCTTCCAAGATTCTATAGACTCTGGAACAGGTCCTACAGATTGGAGGGTAGCTAATGTAATCCCACTATTTAAAAAGGGAGGTAGAGAGAAAACAGGGAATTATAGACCAGTCAGCCTGACGTCGGTAGTGAGGAAAATTCTAGAGTCCATTATCAAAGATTTTATAGCAGAACACTTAGAGAACAGTGGTAGATTCAGACAGAGTCAGCATGGATTTACAAAAGGAAAATCATGCTTGACAAATCTACTAGAATTCTTCGAGGATGTAACTAGTAGAGTTGACGAGGGGGAGCCAGTGGATGTGGTTTATTTGGACTTTCAGAAGGCTTTCGACAAAGTCCCACATAAGAGAATAGCGTGTAAAATTAAAGCGCATGGGATTGGGGGTAGTGTATTGCGATGGATAAAAAATTGGTTGGCAGAAAGGAAACAAAGAGTGGGGATAAACGGGTCTTTTTCCGAATGGCAGGCAGTGACTAGTGGGGTACCGCAGGGATCGGTGCTCGGACCCCAGCTATTCACAATATATATTAATGATTTAGTCATAGAGTCACAGAGAGATACAGCACCGAAACAGGCCCTTCGGCCCAACGAGTCCATGCCCACCATCAACCACCCATTTATACTAATCCTACATTCATCCCATTTTTTACCTCACACACCCCACCTTCCCTCAATTCTCCTACCGCCTACCTACACTAGGGGCAATTTACAATGGCCAATTTACCTATCAACCCGCAGGTCTTCGGCTGTGGGAGGAAACCGGAGCACCCAGAGGAAACCCACGCGGTCACAGGGAGAACTTGCAAACTCCGCACAGGCAGTACCCAGAATTGAACCCGAGTCACTGGAGCTGTGAGGCTGCGGTGCCTCATTTAGATGAGGGAACTAAATGTAATATCTCCAAATTTGCAGATGACACAAAACTGGGTGGGACGGTGAGTTGTGAGGAGGATGCAGAGAGGAGTCAGGGTGATTTGGACAAGTTGAGTGAGTGGGCTAATGCATGGCAGATGCAGTATAATGTGGATAAATGTGAGGTTATCCAATTTGGTAGCAAAAACAGGAAGGCAGATTATCTGAACGGCTATAAACTGAGAGAGGGAAATCTGCAGCGAGACCTGGGTGTTCTCGTACACCAGTCGCTGAAGGTAAGCATGCAGGTGCAACAGACAGCAAAAAAGGCAAATGGTATGTTGGACTTCATAGCGAGAGGATTCAAGTACAGGAGCAGGGATACCTTGCTGCAATTATACAGGGCCTTGGTGAGGCCACACCTGAATATTGTGTGCAGTTTTGGTCTCCTTATCCGAGGAAGGATGTTCTTGCTATAGAGGGAGTGCAGCGAAGGTTTACCAGACTGATTCCTGGGATGGTGGGGCTGACGTATGAGGAGAGATCGAGTCGGTTAGGATTATATTCGCTGGAGTTCAGAAGAGTGAGGGGGGATCTCATAGAAACCTATAAAATTCTAACAGGGCTTGACAGGGTAGATGCAGGAAGGATGTTCCCGATGGTGGGGGAGTCCAGAACCAGGGGTCGTAGACTAAGGATACGGGATAAACCTTTCAGGACTGAGATGAGGAGAAATTTCTTCACCCAGAGAGTGGTGAGCATGTGGAATTCACTACCACAGAAAGCAGTTGAGGCGAAAACATTGTATGTTTTCAAGAAGGAGTTAGATATAGCTCTTGGGTGTAAAAGGATCAAAGGATATGGGGGGAAAGCGGGAACCCGTTACTGAGTTGGATGATTAGCCACAATCATAATGAATGGCAGAGCAGGCTTGAAGGGCCGAATGGCCTACTCCTGCTCCTATTTTCTATGTTTCTATGGAGCATGGATCTCAAAAGCAGGCACTATCAGATAGCTTTCATGCAAATGGATGAATGACAGACAAATGGAAGGAATCTATTACCTACAATGCACCACATTATAGTTAGTGTCCCACTGGCCTGGAGGCTGCAAAAAGCTAAACGTTCTGCTACAGCTGCTCTGAACAGGAGAGGGAGAAATGATTGAATTATTGCATGTCTTTCAAGTCCTCAGGATATCTGAAGTAGTCACTACTGTAATAGGGGCAAATGCAGCAGCAAATGCCCACAGTGTGATAAATGATCAGGTAATCTTCCATAGTGCTTCTGGCCAGGTCACCTTCTTCTACATTTCTCCAAATAGACTCAGCTCGAAACTCACATAGTGGGAACAGAATATGCTAGCTAATCGCAGCAGAGACAAAGTGTTAAGAAGTCATTGTTGGAAGTGATTGGAATTTTAGGCACTTTTTGGTGAATGATGTTCACAGTTTGAACACAGAGAGCTGTGAATTAATTTCTGCCTATTGTCTCCCATCTTTTGGATGAGACATTAAACTGAGACCCTGTCTACCCCCTCAGGTGGACTATAAGATTCCATGACACTACTGGAAGAAGAGGAGGGGAGTTCTCCCCAGTATCCTGGCAAATATTTACCCCTAAATCAACATCACAAAAGCAGATTATCTGGTCATTATCACAATGCTGTTTGTGGGAGCTTGCTGTGCACAAATTGGCTGCTTCATTTCCTACATTACAACAGTGACTGCACTGCATTGGCCGTAAAGCACTTTGGGATGTCCTGTGCTCAGGAAAGGCACTATAGAAATGCAAGGTTGTCATTCTTTTTCTATGTTTTCATGTTCTGGGAGTTGGATGATGACATGGTAAGTGGTAAAAAGGCACGTGGCAGAAAACTTTCTGATGAAAGGTCCCAGACCTGAAACATTAACTCTGCTTCTCTCTCCACAGATGCTGCCGGACCTGCTGAGTATTTCCAGCATTTCTTGTTTTTATTACAGCAGAAAACTTTGTTCGTGTGAGATTTTGTGAGGAGATGGAGAGGGGGAGGAGGCAGCAGGCAGGTGCATTTTGGTTTCATTTGGTGAGGCCACTTATATTTACTGAATGTACTGGTCTATCAGCCATGCCCTTCTTTCTCGGGTTGCTGGCTGTCCTCTCCTTCCCGCACACTCTCCACATGCTGTGTGGACATTCAACCATCACCTGTTCATCTTCATTGCCTTCAACTTCCTGTAGCAAGCTTACCTGGGGGACTGGAGAGGCAGTCTGCGGAGCTGGGAGGAATCGGAACTAGAGAGGGAGAGTATAAATCCAGCCCGTGGCTTGAGGCCCACATACATGGGGGACCGGAGAGACAGTCTGTGGCTGTAAGTCGACGCGCACTGGGCTTGAAGAGTGAAAAAAAAACTAACAGTGACATCATGGGAAAACCATAAGCTGATTGGTTGGTGAGTAACTGCTGTTAGAGTGCCTGTAAATAGTGGTAAAATCAGAAATAAATAGTTCTTTTTTTAAACCCTGAAATAGCTGCCTTATAAGTGGTAAGGTTAGTACTACTAAGGTTTTAGTTGGTGTAATTTATTAGTAATTATTAATTAGAAAGTGCTGCTTGGACAGAGTGTGAAGCTGTGAGTTTGGTGTGTGAGGGAGTTCAGTGACAAGGGGAAGGAGGTGCTACTTTGTCTCTTTCTTTTCTTTCCTGCCTTTTCAGCCTCCACTATTTGGATCTTACTTCGGTACAAGAGAGGAAGATGATTGGCAAGTAACTGTTAAGTTATTCTACTTATTACACTTACTTCACTAACAATAATTAGTTTAGTCATTTGGTAGTTATTTAGTCATTTGGGAGTATAGAACTTGAGCATTGCTGAAAACAGAGACATTTTGTCAAAGCTTTTTGTCTTGCACTCATCTGGTCAATTCACAAGAATACCAATGTAAGGGGAAGCAACAAATTTATACTGTATAAGAGAGTGCTGACTGGTTGGCAAGTGGACGCTGATTGGTAGAGGCGTTGCCATGGAGAATGCACCAGTTTATGGCGACTGACAGTTAACTGCCAAGCTTTGTTTGAAATTTAAACCAGGCAGCTTGAACCAGTGAATGGCTGTCACTTATCTTGTTTACCTGAAACAGGCGCAATTTGTGTACATGTTCTTTCTGTCTGTGAAGAACAGGGCCCTGTGTCTAAATATATGCAGCTTCTAGTACGCACAAATTTTCTCTGTTTTCAACAATAATAATTAGTTTGTAAAGGTTGGCAGGACAGCTCAGCCAAGTGGAATGTACATCCTGAGGTATGTTGGAAGTCATGGACGCACGATGTGTCCTTGACAAACACATCTGCAGGAAGTGTCACCGGCTGCAGAAGCTTGAGCTCCGGGTTTCGGAACTCGAGCGGTGGCTGGAGTCACTGTGGTGCATCCGTGAGGCAGAGAACTACGTGAATAGCACGGTTAAGGAGGTGGTCACACCACAGGTTAAGAATATGCAGGCAGAGAGGGAATCGGTGACTGCCAGACTGTCTAAGAGAACCAGGCAGGTAGTGCAGGAGTCCCCGGAGTCGATCTCTCTTGCTAACCAATTTTCCATTTTGGATACTGGTGAGGGTGATGGTTCCTCAGGGGTGTGCAGCAAGAGCCAAGTCCATGGCACCACAGGTGGCTCAGCTGCACAGGAGGGGAGGGAGAAGAGGGAAAGGCAATTGTGATAGGGGATTCATTAATTAGAGGAATAGACAGGTGTTTCTGCAGCCGCAGACGTGACTCCAGGATGGTATGTTGCCTCCCTGGTGCCAGGGTGAAAGATGTCACAGAGCGGCTGCAGGACATTCTTCTGGGAGAGGATGAACAGCCAGAGGTCATGGTCCACTTTGGTACCAATGACATAGGTAGGAAGAGGGATGAGATCCTGAAAGCAGATTTTATGGAGTTAGGAAAGTCATTAAAAAGCAAGACCTCAAAACAAGTAATCTCAGGATTACTTCCAGTGCCACGTGCCAGTGAGCACAGGAATAGGAGGATTAAGCGATTTAACATGTGGATGTAAAATTGGTGCAGGAGGGAGGGCATCAGATTTCTGAGGCATTGGGATCTGTTCTGGAGTACGTGAGACCTGTACAAGATGAATGGGTTGCACATCAGCAGGACCGGGACTAATATCCTTGCTGGGAGATTTGCTAGTGCTGTTGGGGAATGTTTAAACTAAATAGTCAGGGAGTTGGGAACCTGAGAGGGAGCTCAGATTGGAGGGAAGCAAAACTGGTAACAGGAAGGAGAAAAGTAGTAAGCAAAATTAGAAGGCAGACGAGACGAAGGCAAACATCAAACAGGTGCGGAATGAGGAAGAACGTTAAGACAAAGTTAAGGGCAGTCTATTTGAATGCATGCAGCATTCGCAACAAGGTAGATGATTTGAAGGCAGAAATAGAGGGAAATGGGTCTGATTTAATTGCCATTATAGAGACGTGGTTACAGGGTGACCAGGACTGGGAACTGAATATTCAAGGATATCCGTCATTTAGGAGGGATAGGCAGAGGGGAAAAGGAGGTGAGGTAGTGCTGTTAATAAGGGACGGGATCAGTACATTAGTGAGAGAGGATCTTAGATCGAAGGAGGAAGATGTAGAATCAGTTTGGGTGGAGCTAAGAAACAGCAAGGGGCAGCAAACATTGGTGGAAGTTGTTTATAGGCCACGTAACTATAGTGGTAATGTTGGGCAAAGTATAAATCAGGAAATTAGAGCTGGATATATCATGGACAATACAGTAATAGTGGGTGAGTTCAATTTGCCTATAGACTGGGTAAACGTAATTAGCACTAATGCTCTGGAGGATGAATTCCTGGAGTGTGTATGAGATGAGTTTCTAGCGCAGTATGTTGAAGAACCAACTAGGGATCGGGCTATTTTAGATTTAGTATTATGTAATGAGAAAGGGCTAATTAATAACCTTGCTGTAAAGGAGCCATTAGGAAATAGTGACCAAAATATGACAGAATTTTACATTAAGTTTGAAAGTGATATAGTTAATTCTGAAACTTGGATCCCAAATCTGAACAAAGGAAACTATGAAGGTATGAGGGGCAAGTTGGCAATGGAAGATTGGGAAAATACATGAAAAGATTTGACAGTAGACAGGCAATGGCTAGTATTTAAAGAAGTATTACATGGTCTACAACAAATACACAGTCCTTTAAGAGACAAAAACCCACCAGGAAAGGTGAATCAACTGTGGCTAACAAAAGAAGTTAAGGATTACATTAGGTTAAAGGAAGTGGCTTGTAAGGTGGACAGAAAAAGGGGTAAGCCCGAGGATTGGGAGCAATTTAGAATCCAGCAAAGGAGGACCAAGAAACTGATAAAGAAAGGGAAGAGAGAATATGAATGCAAGCTAGCTCGAAACATAAAGGTGGAATGTAAAAGCTTCTTTCGGTATGTGAAAAGGAAACAATTAGCAAGAACGAATGTGGGTCCATTACAGACAGAGACAGGAGAATATGTGGTGGAGAATGAGAAATGGCGGAGAGACTAAACAATTACTTTGTGTCTGCCTTCATGGAGGAAGACACAGAAAATCTCCCAGAAATACTAGGGAACCAAGGGACTTATAAAAATGAGGAACTGTAAGAAATTAGTATCAATAAAGCGGTAGTACTTGAAAAATTAATTTGATTGAAAGTTGATCGATCTCCTGGACCAGATGAACTACATCCCAGAGTATTGAAGGAGGTGGCTATAGAGATAGTGGATGCATCGGTGGTTATCTTTCAAAATTCTATAGATTCTGGAAGGGTTCCTGCAGACTGGAAAGTAGCAAATGTAACCTCACAATTTAAGAAGGGAGCGAGAGAGAAAACGGAGAACTACAGACCTGTTAGTTTGACGTCAGTAGTTGGGAAAATTTTAGAATCTATTATAAAGGATGAGATAATTGGACACATAAAATAATGATATAATGATTGAGCAGAGTCAACATGGATTTATGAAAGGGAAATAATGTTTGACAAACCTGTTGGCGTTTTTTGAGGATGTTACTTGTAGCAGAGATAAAAGAGAACTAGTGGGTGTGGTGTATTTGGATTTTCAGAAGGCTTTTGTTAAGGTCCCACAGAGGAGGTTAGTAAACAAAATTAGAGCACATGGGATTGGGGGTAATATACTGCAATGGATTGAGAATTGGTTAACAGACAGAAAGCAGAGAGTGGGAATAGATGAGTCATTCTCAGGATGGTAGGCTGTTACTAGTGGGGTACAGCAAGGATCAGTGCTTGGGCCACAGCTGTTCACAATCTATATTAATGATTTGGATATGGAGAACAGTTCTAACATTCCCAAATTTTCTGATGACACAAAACTAGGTGGGAATGTAAGCTGTGAGGAGGATACAAGGAGGCTTCTAGGGGATTTGGACAGGCTAAGTTGAATGGGCAAGAACATGGCATATGGAATATAATGTGAATAAGTGTGAAGTGATCCACCTTGGTAGAAAAAACAGAAAGGCAGAGTATTTCTTAAATGGAGAGAGGTTGGGAAGTGTTGATTTCCAAAGGGACCTGGGTGTCCTTGTTCATGAGTCACTAAAAGCTAGTCTGCAGGTGCAGCAAACAATTAGGAAGGCAAATGGTATGTTGGCATTCATTACAAGGGGATTTGAATAC
This sequence comes from Heterodontus francisci, assembly GCF_036365525.1. Taxonomy (NCBI): domain Eukaryota; kingdom Metazoa; phylum Chordata; class Chondrichthyes; order Heterodontiformes; family Heterodontidae; genus Heterodontus; species Heterodontus francisci. Next base: position 228,350 of record NW_027140348.1, on the reverse strand, counting down.
AGGAGTAAAGATGTCTTGCTGCAATTGTATAGATCCTTGGTGAGACTGCACCTGGAGTATTGTGTACAGTTTTGGTCTCCTTATCTAAGGAAGGATATACTTGCCATAGAGGGAGTGCAACAGAGATTCACCAGACTGATCCCTGGGATGGCAGGATTGTCTTATGAGGAGAGATTGCGGAAACTGGGCCTGTATTCTCCAGAGTTTCAAACAATGGGAGGTGATCTCATTGAAACTTACAAAATTCCTACAGGGTGTGACAGGGTAGATGTGGATAGGATGTTTCCCCTGGCTGGTGAGTCTAGAACCAGGGGACACAGTCTCAGAATAAGGGGCAGGCCATTTAAAACTGAGATGAGGAGGAATTTCTTCACTCAGAGGGTGGTGAGTCTGTGGAATTCTCTACCCCAGAGGGCTGTGGAAGCTCAATCATTGAGCATGCTCCAGACAGAAATCGATATGGGGATAGTGGGGAAAAATGGCATAGAGGTAGGTGATCAGCCATGATCTGTTTGAATGGCGGAGCAGGTTCGACAGGCCCAATGGCCTACTCCTGCTCCTATTTCCTATGATCCTAAGCAAATCTTCCCTTGCTGCAATGTTCTGGCTGGGCTGCTTTGCAGGCATCCTCCAAATGTACCTCCCACCTGAAAGAAGACTTGGGAAAGCCTATACTTTGCTGTAAGGCACTTCTCTAATGTGGCATTGGGCATCATGGATTCTGTTGTCCCCTATCTCTGCAGGTACTGTCACTGGTGTAGTAATCCAGAGGCCCAGGCTATTGCTCTGGGGGCATGAGTTCGAATCCCACCACAGCAGATGGTGACATTTGAATTTACATAATAATATCTGGAATTAGAAGTTGGTCTAAAGGTGACCATGAAACCATTGTCGATTGTTATAAAAACCCATCTGGTTCACTAATGTCCTTCAGGGAAGGAAATCTGTCGTCCTTACCTGTTCTGGCCTACAAGTGACTCCAGACCCACAGCAAATTGGTTGTCTCTTAACTGCCGTCTGAAATGGCCGAGCAAACCACTCAGCTCGAGAGCAATTAGGGATGGGCAATAAATGCTGGCCTAGCCAGCGATGCCCACATCCCATGAACGAATAAAAAAATATAAACGATCACCAACCAGCCAACCAGGTACATAGCAGTGAGACACAAGGGCTCTGATTGTAGATTATTGCATGATAAAAATGTAATGGCAGATCACTGAGTAACTACAGGATTTACACTGCACATGAGCTGGATCTTCATAGATAAAAGCATTTCCCCTGTTCATAAAACTGAGGGGATTTTCATTTGCATTATTGAGAATGGTTTGCAGGTCTGGCACTCTGCAGCTGGAGAATATATGCTCTCTCTCTCTCGGTTTCCCTAGTTCTCTTGGGAGGAATACGAATTGCACAGCCTTCTTAAAGAGAGCATCTATCACCTTCCAGGGTAATGATTAGTTAGGAAATGTGGCAAAGGTTACTTGTTGTTGCCTGGAAAAATCCAGTCACAAACAAACCAAGGTAGTTGCCTGGTATAGAAGGTGCTGCTTCCCCAGAGGGGAAGAGACCTAATGGCCTGTGCCCAGCAGTTTACACATTTCCCCAATTGCCTTTGGGGAGGGGGTTGGTGATAGGGGGAAGGGTGGGATGGAGGGAAGGAGGAGGCAGGGGAAGGGGTGGGATGGAGGGAAGGAGGGGGTGTGTGCCGCCTTCAGGATGATGATCTTATTGGTCTGTAGACAGCAGTCTCCCTTTCCTCCCCACCTTCCCCTTCACCATCCTCCCCACTTCTTCACTCCCCCTTCCCTTTCTCACCTTCCCCCTCCTTCTTCTCTCCTCCTTCCTTCTTGCCCCCTCCACCCCTTTCCTCTCCCCCCCCCACTTGCATCTTACCGTAGCTATATTTTTGTCAAGGTCGGTCATGCGATTTTCAACCGTATTTTTGAACTTCTTCAAAGTATTCACCTCCCGCACCATCTCCTCCATCAAAGACATAACCTGAAACACAGTCAACACTATTAGAAATATCTGTTTCAGAAACAAGATCGCAGGACAAAGACAAAGTGCACATCACAGAATCCCAGGATCACTGGCCACCCCGGGCTTAATTAGAGATCTCAGGCACGGTGGCACCTACAGCTGCTAAATCTGGTCGTGCGGTTCCAGGGTATCAATCCGGATCACTATCGACTGGCTCTGCTGGAAGCTGCATGTATATCAGGTGAGGACAGGCTCGGTGCTCCTGCCTCCACTGTGAGTACCTTGCTGACAAAACTCACCTGGTGAGAGTCAGTGCGTGTGCAACTGTCCCCCAGTGAGAGTCAGTGCGTGTGCAACTGTCCCCCAGTGGGAGTCAGTGCGTGTGCAACTGTACCCCAGTGAGAGTCAGTGCGTGTGCAACTGTCCCCCAGTGGGAGTCAGTGCGTGTGCAACTGTCCCCCAGTGGGAGTCAGTGCGTGTGCAACTGTCCCCCAGTGGGAGTCAGTGCGTGTGCAACTGTCCCCCAGTGGGAGTCAGTGCGTGTGCAACTGTCCCCCAGTGGGAGTCAGTGCGTGTGCAACTGTCCCCCAGTGGGAGTCAGTGCGTGTGCAACTGTCCCCCAGTGGGAGTCAGTGCGTGTGCAACTGTCCCCCAGCGTGAGTCAGTGTGTGTCGAACTGTATCCCAATCAGAGTCAATGTCTGTGGAACCCACATGCCAGTGAGAGTCTGCCTTCAAGAAAAGACAGGGAGAAGGGAATTGAAAAAATACAGAACTGACATAAAGATGAGCCAGTGGATGTAGTATATTTGGATTTTAAAAAAGCATTTATAAGGTGCCACAAAGAAGGCTGTTTCTCAAGGTAACAGCTCCTGGGGTTGGGGGTAATATATTAGCGTGACCAAGCCAGTGAGGCTCACATCCCATTAACCAATTAAAAAGGAATTAGGAGTCCGTGCCACTTTAATACTGCTCAGGAACAATGTTAGGGCTGAAAGTATAATGATGATCTGTGGAATTTTAATGTCAGTCAATTGAAGCAGGAACACTGTCAGTCCTAATACTTGCTTCACTGACTCCTGCTGAACAAGATTAATATCTACTCCGTGGGTGGAAGATGTGGAAATGCAATCGACCGTGTTGTGGCACTAAATGAAACATCAAACGCTCAGTAGCCATTGACCCAAAGCTGCAGTTAGTCAGAACAATGAAACAAGTCTCAACAGCTCAAACTGCTTTGTGCGAAAGCCAATCAGTGAGGCAGATCGACTGACAAACAATTAAAAAAGTACATTTTGTTCACATCGGAACCAGTGATAAACCGACAATATCCATTGTTGTGTTTCTGAACGAGAGACAACAAGCACAAACATGTAATGCAAGGGAAGCCTTTTCCCGAAAGTCCTCAGTGCCTCCGCAGTGAGCATCAACATTATGGCTCCTCACCTCAATAATACAGATCAAATCAACAGCCACAGCACAGGTGGGAAATTACTACCATAACCCCTAAAGGCTAAAATATTCGTTCAGGGTCTGGACGCCACTAAACCCTAGAGTATTGCCCTAACCCATCCTGCAAAGTCCTCCTCATTAACAAATGGGACTTGTGCCAAAGTTGGGAGAGCTATCCTGCAGACTAGTCATATTAACCGAATAATACCTTAAAACCACTGAAGCAGAGGGTAGCAAGGGCACAGAATATACTCTGAGTGCGGGACTTTTTCAATGTCTATCAGCAAGAGTGGCTTGGTAGCATCACTATTGACTGAGCTGGCTTAGCCCTGAAGGATATATCTGCCAGACTGGGCCTGCAGCAGGTGGTGAGAGAAGGAACACAAGGGAAAACACTACTTGACCTCATCCTCACCAATCTATCGGTCCATGACAGTACAGGGAGGAGTGGGGGCGACTGTTTGAGGGTAAATCAACATCTGACATGTGGGAGTCTTTCAAACGTCAGTTGATTAGAATCCAGGACCAGCATGTTCCTGTGAGGAAGACGGATAAGTTTGAGATTTTTGTATCATCGTTAGCCGCAGGTGAGATACCGGAAGACTGGAGGATAGCTAATGTTGTGCCTTTATTTAAGAAGGGCAGCAGGGATAAGCCAGGGAACTACAGGCCGGTGAGCCTTACATCAGTGGTGGGAAAGATATTGGAAGGAATTCTGAGAGACAGGATTTATATGCATCTGGAAAGGCATGGTCCGATGAGGGATAGTCAGCATGGCTTTGTGCGTGGGAAATCATGTCTCACGAGTTTGATTGAGTTTTTCGAGGAGGTGACCAAGAGGATTGACGAGGGCAGGGCGATGGACGTTGTCTACATGGACTTTAGCAAGGTCTTTGACAAGGTCCCACATGGTAGGCTGGCCCAGAAGGTTCAAACACATGGGATCCAGCATGAGTTAGAAAATTGGATACAAAATTGGTTTGGTGATAGGAAGCAGAGGGTGGTAGTGGAGGGTTGTTTTTCAGATTGGAGGCCGGTGACCAGTGGTGTGCCGCAGGGATCAGTGCTGGGCCCTCTGTTGTTTGTCATATATATTAATGACTTGGATGTGAATGTAAGGGGCATGATTAGTAAGTTTGCAGATGACACCAAAATTGGTGGTATAATGGACAGTGAAGAAGATTGTCTAAGGTTACAACAGGATATAGATCAACTGGGAAAGTGGGCAAGGGATTGGCAAATGGAATTTAATGCAGACAAGTGTGAAGTGATGCATTTTGGGAAGTTAAACCAGGACAGGACATATACAGTGAATGGCAGGGCCCTGGGGAGTGTTCTTGAGCAGAGAGACCTTGGGGGTGCAAGTACATAGTTCCCTGAAAGTGGCAACACAGGTAGACAGGGTGGTGAAGAAGGCGTATGACATGCTTGCCTTCATCAGCCGAGGCATTGAGTACAAGAGTTGGGACTTCATGTTACAGTTGTACGTAACGTTGGTTAGGCCGCATTTGGAGTACTGTGTGCAGTTCTGGTCGCCGCACTACAGGAAAGATGTGATTAAGCTAGAGAGGGTGCAGAAAAGATTCACAAGGATGTTGCCTGGTTTGGAGGGCTTGAGTTATAAAGAGGGATTGGATAGGCTGGGTCTGTTTTCCCTGGAGCGAAGGAGGCTGAGAGGGGACATGATAGAGGTATATAAAATTATGAGAGGCATAGATAGGGTAGATAGCCAGAGTCTGTTTCACTTGGTAGGGGTGAGTAAAACTAGAGGGCATAGATTTAAGGTGAGAGGGAGGAGGTTTAAAGGGGATCAAAGGGGTAAGTTTTTCACACAAAGAATAGTGGGTATCTGGAATGAGCTGCCAGAGGAGGTGGTGGTGGAGGCAGGAACAGTAGCAACATTTAAGAGGCATCTGGACAGGTACTTGAATGAGAAAGGCGTAGAGGGATATGGAATTAATGCAGGCAGGTGGGATTAGTATAGATAGGCATTATGGTCGGCATGGACGCGGTGGGCCGAAGGGCCTGTTTCTATGCTGTACGACTCCATGACTTCAGCCAATTCAATTCACTCCAAGTGATATCAACAAATGGCTGAAGGCACTGGATATTGCGAAGGTTATGGGCCCTGACAACATTCTAGCAATAGTATTGAAGACTTGTGCTCCAGAACTTCCCACACCTCTAGCCAAGCTGTTCCAGTACTGCTGCATTAGTGGCATCCACCCAGCAATGTGGAAAATTGCCCAGGTATGTGCTGTGCACAAAAAGCAAGATAAATCCAATCTGGCCAATTACTGCCCCTCTTTTGTCCCCAAGGACAAAAGAGCTCAGCTCAAGAAGAGTGACTGCCCTTGACTTCAAGGCAGCATTTGACCAAGTGTGGCATCAAGGAGCAGCCCAAGTCAAATTGAAGTCATTGGGATTCGGGGAAAACTCTCCACTGGTTGGAGTCATACCTGACACAAAGGAAGATGGTTGTGGTTTTTGGAGCCCAAACATCACTGTCCCAGGACACTGCCGAAGGAATTCCTCAGAGTAATGTCATAGGCCCAACCATCTTCAGCTGCTCCATCATAAGGTCAGAAGTGGGGATGTTGCTGATGATTGTACAATGTCTAGTTTTCTTTTATTCCTTCCTGGGATGTGAAAGTCATTGGCCAGGCCAGCATTTATTGTTCATCCTGAATTGCCCTTGAGAAGTTGGTCGTGAGCTGCCTTCTTGAACCACTTGGGCGGCACAGTGGCGCAGTGGTTAGCACCGCAGCCTCACAGCTCCAGCGACCCGGGTTCAGTTCTGGGTACTGCGTGTGCAGAATTTGCAAGTTCTCCGTGACTGCGCGGGTTTCCTTCGGGTGCTCCAGTTTCCTCCCACATGCCAAAGACTTGCGGGTTGATAGTTAAATTGGCCATTGTAAAAATTGCCCCTAGCGTAAGTAGGTGGTAGCAGAATTGAGGGAAGGTGGGGATGTGAGTGGGAAAAAATGGAATTAATGTAGGATTAGTATAAATGGGTGGTTGATGGTCGGCACAGACTCATTGGGTCAAAAGGCCTGTTTCGGCGCTGTATCTCTCTCTGACACTGCAGTCCATGTGGGGTGGGTACATCTACAGTGCTGCTAGGAAGGGAGTTGCAGTGAAGGAATGGTGATATAGTTCCAAGTCAGGATGATGTGTGACTTGGAGGGGAACTTGCAAGTGGTGGTCTTCCCATGCATCTGCTGCCCTTGTCCTTCTAGGTGGTAGAGGTCGTGGGTTTGGAAGGCGCTGTTGAAGGTGCATTGCTGCAGTGCATCTTGTAGATGGTACACACTGCTGCCATTGTGCATCAGTGGTGGAGGGAGTGAATGTTTGTGGATGGGGTGCCAATCAAGCGGGCTGCTTTGTCCTGGATGGTGTCGAGCTTCTTGAGTGTTGTTGCAGCTGCACCCATCCAGGCAAGTGGTGAGTATTCCATCACACTCCTGACTTGTGCCTTGTAGATGGTGGACAGGCTTTGGGGAGTCAGGAGGTGAGTTACTTGCCACAGGATTCCTAGCTTCTGACCTGTTCTTGTAGCCACGGTATTTATATGGCTACTCCAGTTCAGTTTCTGGTCAATGGTAGCCCCTAGGATGTTGATAGTGGGGGATTCAGCGATGGTAATGTTGTTGAATGTCAAGGGGAGATGGTTAGATTCTCTCTTGTTGGAGATGGTCATTGCCTGGCACTTGTGTGGCACGAATGTTACTTGTCACTTATCAGCCCAAGCCTGGATATTTCCCAGGTCTTGCTGCATTTCTACACGGACTGCTTCAGTATCTGAGGAGTCGTGAATGGTGCTGAACATTGTGCAATCATAGAGTTGTCCAGCATAGAAACAGGCCCTTCGGCCCCTCCTAGGATACACCTGGTCAGGCCCTGGGGATTTATCCACCTTAATGCGCTTCAAGACCTCCAACACCTCCTCCTTTGTAATGTTGATATGCTCCAGGATATTGCTGTTCCCTCCCTTGAACTCACTAGCTTCCATGACCTTCTCCACGATAAATACAGACGAGAAGTATTCATTTCAGACCTCGCCCATTTCCCGTGGCTCCACACATTGATTGCCACACTGATCCTTAAGGGGACCTACTCTCTCCCTCGCTACCCTTTTACTCTTCATATACTTATAGAATCTTTTAGAATTCTCCTTTATCTTATCTGCCAGGGAAATCTCATGGCCCCTTTTCGCCCTCCTAATTTCCTTCTTAAGTGTAGTCCTACATCCCCTCTACTCCTCGAGGGACTCGCTCGATCCCAGCTGCCTATACCTGACATATGCCTCCTTCTTTGTCCTGACCAGACCCTCAATATCCCTCGTCAACCAAGGTTCCCTAAACTTGCCAGCCTTGTCCTTCAATCTAACAGGAACATGCCGGCCCTGAACTCTTCCTATCTCACTTTTAAAAGCATCATCAGCGAACATCCCCACTTCTGACCTTATGATTGAAAGAAGGTCATTGATGAAGCAGCTGAAGATGGTTGGGCCGAGGACACTACTCTGAGGAACTCCTGCAGTGATGTCGTGGAGCTGAGATGATTGACCTCCAACAATCACAACCATCTTCCTTTGCGCTAGGTATGACTCCAACCAGTGGAGAGTTTTCCCCCTGATTTCCATTGACTCCAGTTTTGCTAGGGCTCCTTGTTGCCGTACTCGGTCAAATGCTGACTTGATGTCAAGAGTCACTGTCACTGTTGCTTGGTCAAAATCCTGGAACTCCCTTCCTAACAGCACTGTGGGTATACCTACCCCACATGGATTGCAGCAGCTCAAGAAGGCAGCTCACCTCCATTTTCTCAAGGGCAATTAGGGATGGGCAATAAATGATGTCCTAGCCAATGATGCTTTCTTGAACTGCTGCAGTGCATGTGGGGTAGGTTACCCACAGTGCTGTTAGGAAGGGAGTTCCAGGATTTTGACCCTGTGACAGTGAAGGAACGGCGATATAGTTCCAAGTCAGGACGGTGTGTGACTTGGAGGAGAACTTGCAGGTGGTGGTGTTCCCATGCATCTGCTGCCCTTGTCCTTCTAGGTAGTAGAGTTTGTGGGTTTGGAAAGTGCTATCAAAGGAGCCTTGGTGCGTTGTTACAGTGCATCTTGTAGATGGTACACACTGCTGCCACTGTGCGTCGGTGGTGGAGGGAGGGAGTGCTTAAGGTGATGGATAAGGAGCCGATCAAGTGGGTCGCTTTGTCCTGAATGCTGCTGGAAACGCACTGTTCCAGGCAAGTGGAGAGTATTCCATCACACTCCTGACTTGTGCCTTGTAGATGGTGGACAGGCTTTGGAGAGTCAGGAGGTGAGTTACTCACCACACAATTCCCAGCCTCTGACCTGGCTACTCCAGTTCAGTTTCTGGTCAATGGTAAGCCCCAGGATGTTGATAGTGGGGAATTCAGTGATCGTAATGCCACTGAATGTCATGGGGAGATGGTTAGATTCTCTTATTGGAGATCATCATTCTGCAGCCCAAATGTTACTTGCTGCTCATCAGCAAAAGCCTGAATGTTGTCCAGGTCTTGCTGCATATGGACATGGACTGTTTCAGTATCTGTAGAGTTGCGTATGAGATACGAACATATGAGTTAGGCAGAAGTAGGCCATTCGGCCCTAATAGATAGGGAGGGGTGAGGCCATGGATGAATTTGAAAACAAGGGTGAGAATTTTAAAATTGAGGCTTTGCTGGATCAGGAACCAAAGCAGGCCTGCACCACAGGAGTGACGAGTGAACAGAACTAGCAAATTTAGATATGGGCAACAGAGTTTTGGGTGAACTGACGATTATAGAGGGTACAAGGTGGGAGGCCAGCCAGGAGAGCACTGCAATAGTCAAATCTGGAGGTAACAAAGGCATGGATCAGGGTTTCAGCAGATGAGACAGGAGCAGAGTCGGGCAATATTACGGAGGTGGAAATAGGTGGTCTTAGTGATGGTGTGAATATGTGGTCAGAAGCTCATCACAAGGTCAAACAAAGACAAACAGTTTGGTTTAACCTCAAACAGTGGTCAGGGAGAGGGATGGAGTCGGTGGCTAGGGAACAGAATTTGTGGTGGGGTCCAAAGACGGTTGCTCCCCCTTACCAATATTTAACTGAGGAAATTTCTACTTATCCACATATCAGACAAAAAACGTGACAAATCAGAAGCGGTGGAGGGGTAGAAAGAGGTGCTGCTGAGGTAGAGCTGGGTGTCATCAGCATACATGTGGAACCTGACGCTGTGCTTTTGGATGATGTCGCTGAGGATCAGCATGTAGATGAGAAACAGGATGGGACCAAAGATAGATCCTTGGGAGACACTTGAGGTAAGAGTGCAGGAGCAGGAAGAGAACCATTGCAGGTGATTCTCTGGCTACAACTGAACAGATATAAATGGAACCAGGTAAGGGCAGTTCCACTCGGCTGGACAACAGAACCAGGTAAGGGCAGTACTGGTTCACAGCCACATCTCCTTCCCCAGTGACTGTCTCCGGCTCCGACTTATTCCGCGTGGATTCCAACTGCAGTTTCACCCATCATGCTTTGAAACCACCCAGGGATCACAGGTATCTCCGAAAAATACAACGTTCCTCGGACTGCTACTCTCGCCGCATCCCGAGATCCACACTCAGTGCCATGCGCCGCCACATGCACACACTGGACCTCTCTCCAGCAGCACCGCCTCACCTTATCTCAAAGCTGTTCTACTCCGCAGTTTCATTTCATCTTTCGTCTCATCCGCAGGTTTGCACTTGCTGCTGTTCAGTGCATTAACACCTAATCTGTACTAATGCTTTGTCTTTCAACACACCATTAACATATTGTTTGCCTTTGCTCCATGAGCTTTTGGTCAGCTATGTGGCCTTGTCCAATCTACACCTTCTCCTTTGTTATCTCTTGCCCCATCCCCACCTCACTTGCTTATAACCTGTGACTTTTCTAACATTTGTCAGTTCCGAAGAAGGGTCACTGACCCGAAACGTTAACTCTGCTTCTCTTTCCACAGATGCTGCCAGACCTGCTGAGTGGTTCCAGCATTTCTTGTTTTTATTTAAGGGCCATACTGGACCTGGTATTGGGGAATGAGCCCGGCCAGGTGGTCAAAGTTTCAGTAGGGGATCATTTTGGGAGCAGTGACCATAATTCCATAAGTTTTAAGGTACTTGTGGATAAGGATAAGAGTAGTCCTCGGGTGAAGGTGCTAAATTGGGGGAAGGCTAATTATAACAATATTAGGCAGGAACTGAAGAATTGAGATTGGGGGCGGCTGTTTGAGGGTAAATCAACATCTGACATGTGGGAGTCTTTCAAATGTCAGTTGATGAGAATCCAGGACCAGCATGTTCCTGTGAGGAAGAAGGATAAGTTTGGCAAGTTTCAGGAAGCTTGGATAACACGGGATATTGTGAGCCTCGACAAAAAGAAAAAGGAAGCATTCGTAAGGGCTGGAAGGCTAGGAACAGACGAATCCCTTGAGGAATATAAACACAGTAGGAAGGAATTTAAGCAAGGAGTTAGGAGGGCTAAAAGGGGTCATGAAAAGTCATTAGCAAACAGGATTAAGGAAAATCCCAAGGCTTTTTATACGTATATAAAGAGCAAGAGGGTAGCCAGGGAAAGGGTTGGCCCACTCAAGGACAGAGATGAGAATCCATGCGTGGAGCCAGAGGAAATGGGCGAGGTGCTAAATGAGTACTTTGCATCAGTATTCACCAAGGAGAAGGACTTGGTGGATGATGAGCCGAGGGAAGGGAGTGCAGATAGTCTCAGTCATCTCATTATCAAAAAGGAGGTGTTGGGTGTCTTGCAAAGCATTAAGGTAGATAAGTGCCTAGGGCCTGATGGGATCTACCCCAGAATAATGAGGGAGGCAAGGGAAGAAATTGCTGGGGCCTTGACAGAAATCTTTGTATCCTCATTGGCTACAGGTGAGGTCCCAGAGGACTGGAGAATAGCCAATGTTGTTCCTTTGTTTAAGAAGGGTAGCAAGGATAATCCAGGAAATTATACGCCGGTGAGCCTTACATCAGTGGTAGGGAAATTATTAGAGAGGATTCTTCGGGACAGGATTTACTCCCATTTGGAAACAAATGGACTTATTAGCAAGAGGCAGCACGGTTTTGTGAAGGGAAGGTCATGTCTCACTAATTTGATTGAGTTTTTTGAGGAAGTGACGAAGATGATTGACGAAGGAAGGGCAGTGGATGTTGTCTATATGGACTTCAGTAAAGCCTTTGACAAGGTCCCTCATGGCAGACTGGTACAAAAGGTAAAGTCACACAGGATCAGAGATGAGCTGGCAAGATGGATCAGTGATAGGACCTTTGCTGTTTGTAGTATATATAAATGATTTGGAGGAAAATGTAACTGGTCTGATTAGTAAGTTTGCGGACGACACAAAGGTTGGTGGAGTTGCGGATAGTGTTGAGGATTGTCAGAGGATACAGCAGGATATAGATCGGTTGGAGACTTGGGCGGAGAAATGGCAGATGGAGTTTAATCCGGACAAATGTGAGGTAATGCATTTTGGAAGGTCTAATGCAGGTGGGAAGTATACAGTAAATGGCAGAACCCTTAGGAGTATTGACAGGCAGAGAGATCTGGGCGTACAGATCCACAGGTCACTGAAAGTGGCAACGCAGGTGGATAAGGTAGTCAAGAAGGCATACGGCATGCTTGCCTTCATCAGTTGGGGCATAGAGTATAAAAATTGGCAAGTCAGGCTGCAGCTGTACAGAACTTTAGTTCGGCCACACAGAATATTGCGTGCAATTTTGGTCGCCGCACTACCAGAAGGACGTGGAGGCTTTGGAGAGGGTACAGAAGAGGTTTACCAGGATGTTGCCTAGTCTGGAGGGCATTAGCTATGAAGAGAGGTTGGATAAACTCGGATTGTTTTCACTGGAACGACGGAGGTGGAGGGGCGACATGATAGAGGTTTACAAAGTTATAAGCGGCATGGACAGAGTGGATAGTCAGAAGCTTTTTCCCAGGGTGGAAGAGTCAGTTACTAGGGGACATAGGTTTAAGGTGAGAGGGGCAAAGTTTGGAGGAGATGTACGAGGCAAGTTCTTTACACAGAGAGTGGTGAGTTCCTGGAACTTGCTGTCGGGGGAGGTGGTGGAAGCAGGTACGATAGCGACCTTTAAGAGGCATCTTGACAAATACATGAATAGGATGGGAATAGAGGGATACGGTCCCCGGAAGTGCAGAAGGTTTTAGATTAGGCAGGCATCAAGATCGGCGCAGGCTTGGAGGGCTGAATGGCCTGTTCCTGTGCTGTACTGTTCTTTGTTCACTCGGCTGGACAACAGAACCAGGTAAAGGCAGTCCCACTCAGCTGGACAACAGAACCAGGTAAAGGCAGTCCCACTCAGCTGGACAACAGAACCAGGTAAGGGCAGTCCCACTCGGCTGGACAACAGAGGAGGTGTTGGAGGAGGATGGTGTGGTCAACTGTGTCAAAGGCTACAGGCCAGTTGTAAAGGATGAGGACAGATAATTTAGCATGGTCACAGTCACTTAGGATGTCATTTATGACTTTGATAAGGGCCCTTTCAGTGCTGTTGCTAGGTGGGAAACCCGATAGGAGAAGTTCAAAGATGGAATTGTGGGAAATATGGGCAGGAGGTGCAGCAAGTTCAAGGACTTTGGAAAGGAAAGGGTGGTTGGAGATGGGGCAGTAGTTTGCCTGGACAGAGGGGTCATGGATGGAATTTTTGCACAGCGAGGTGATGATGGCAGATTGGAAGGGAAAGGTTACAGTATTTGAGGAGGTATATAGACAGGAACACCAACAGTGGAACTGCCAGGCTCAAAATCATTCTTGGATCATGGATTAGCCAGAACTAATCAAGGTGATGAGTAATTTGGAGAGTTAACAGCAGCATCCATAACTTCAGAAAGAACTGATATAAGGATAATAGGGCAGAATTTGAACGCATGATAGAAGTCATCTTTCTTAGCGGTAGTGTGAACAGGAGCAAATTTACAGAGGAATGTGGACTAGGAATAAAAGAGACTGAAAATAAAATAGAGGGGTGAAGTCGGAGCCACAGTCCTCAGTTCATGGCCTCACAGAGTTGGTGAGGTCTAAATCAGAATGCTGTGTGTGCGTGTGGGGGAGGGGACCCAGTATCACCGGCCACTGTTTGGTTTCTTTATATTGAGGACATTAGCAACACAACCAAAAGAGAAGATGGGGTAAATCAGGAAGTAGTGATCAGGTGACACCAAGATTTGATTTTAAACTACAAGAGAAAGGAGCTGAAGTACAAAATTCCATAGTGTTGAGGTCCCCGAAGAATCTTTTAGAGTGAAAGATGGTGTAGACTCCTGATTTCATCACTGGGAAGATGCAGGACAAGATTGAGCATTCATTTTTATATCAGTGGAATTTTTAGGCTCAATCTTGCTGCACCAATGAAACTTTCCTGTGTACCTGTCCAGTATTAATTCCCCAGAAAAGGCCCTGCTGCTGCCAGCAGACATTACCCTCTCTCTGCACACAGTATTAATTCCCCAGAAAAGGCCCTGCTGCTGCCAGCAGGCATTACCCTCTCTCTGCACACAGTATTAATTTCAGAGGTAGATGTTTTGTTTCAGTAAAAAGGGGAAAGAGAATTTTTTTTTTGTGCTGGTGCTTGTTTAAAAAAAAAGTCACCTATTTATATAGCAACTTTCACAGTGTCAGGATATCCTAATGCACTTCTTACAACTGTTACTGCACTTCAAAACTACTTGATTGGCTGGCATGCACTTTGGATGCCCTAAGGTAATGAAAGGCAATATATAAATGCAGGTCTGGCTGTCTGTCTTTGAAGTGTAGACACTGTTGTAATGTAGGGAACTGTGAGCTAATTTATGCACAGCAAGCTCCCACAAACAGTAATGAGATAATGACCAAATTATTTTTAGATGTTGGTTGAGGGATAAATATTGGCCCTCATACTGGCAAGAACTCTCCGGCTCTTTTTCAAAAGAGAATCTTTTAAGTCCATCTGAGGAGGCAGACAGGGCCTTGGTTTAAACTCTCATCTAAAAGATGGCACCTCCAACAGTGCATCACTCCCTCAGTTCTCCACTGGAGTGTCCGCATAGATTTTGTGCTGAAGTCTCTGGAGTTGGACTTGAACTCACAACCTTTTAACTCAAAGGTGAAAGTGCTACCCAGAGTCACGGCTAACACTTGATCAGGACTTTCAAAATACAGGAAGAAAATGGAACATTACAGAGAATTGAAAGAAACTAATTTCCATGGCTGTATCATTAGGCTTTAATATCAAAATAAATCCAGTCAGCACACTTCAAGAGAACTTGGAAGCTCTGAGACAAGAACATTACAAAGGAACTTGCTGAATGCAGACTGCAATCAGGGTAAACCTGGAAAACAAGCAAGAGGTCATCCCTGATATGAAGAATGAGCAGAACTGGAGAGTGAACAGACTCCTGGGGAATGTGAGTAAATGGGGGAAAACACAGTCAAGCTGAGTCATCATTTACAGCCCAGACAGAATTGTTTGAGAATAAAGTAGACAAGCTGCTGGAACTGCCAAATGACCTCAACTGCAGCACCATTCCTGTTCTGTGCTTGACTTAGATTTTTGCAAAAATAAAGACACTGAAGTTTTAATGTGAAAATTCTCAGCTGGAGGAGAGTTGAAAAGGGATCGGACTCTGATCAACTGAAGCAAGAGCATCGAAGGTTAGAGCTCCCTGGATGACTAAAGAGATAGAGATAGAGGTTTTTTTGCACTGGAGTGCTGATTTGGGTTACATTAGAGTGCTACAGTGGAAGTTTGGTAACTGAGGAAGTTCGGTGAAGAGGGAGGGAGGAGCTCCTTTCATTTCCGACCTGTCCTCAGAGTGAGGGGAACCGAGAGCTTCCAAAGAGCACAGCTGACTGGTGAGTAAGTCCTGGTGGGTATTTTTCAAACTGGATTGAATAGTAAGTCATTGTTTTAGCAAGACTTAATTGTTTTTTTAATTATAATCTTCTATAGTTTTAAATTTAAAGGGTTTAGCCATGGCAGGAGAGCTTGAAGACGTGGTTTGCTCCTCTTGCTGCATGTGGAAATCTGGGAACATTTCCAGTCCCCGGGACCAGCATGTGTGCAGGAAGTGTGTCCAGCTGCAGCTCCTGGAAGCTCGGGTTTCAGAGCTGGAACGGCGGCTGGAAACACTGTGGAGCATCCGCGAGTCTGAGAGCATCATGGATAGCACGTACAGAGAGGTGATCGCACCGCAGCTGAAGGGACTTGAGGAAGGAAGGGAATGGGTGACCACCAGGCAGTCCAAGAGAAACAGGCAGGTAGTTCAGGAGTCCCCTGGGGTCCCACTTGCAAATCTGTATTCCATTTTGGAGGCCGAGGAGGCTGGTTCCTCCAGGGAGTGCGGACAGAGCCAAGCTTCTGGCACCGCAAGCAGCCTGTCTGCACAGGAAGGGGGAAAAGAGAGGAAGAACATAGTAATAGGGGATTCTATAGTCAGGGGAACAGACAGGCGCTACTGTGGCCATCAACGTGACTCCAGGATGGTGTGTTGCCTCCCTGGTGCCAGGGTCCGGGATGTCACTGAACGGCTGCAGGGTATCCTGAAGGGGGAGGGTGATAAGGCAGAGGTCATGGTACATGTTGGTACCAATGACATAGGTAGAAAGAGGGATGAGGTCTTGTATCAAGAATTCAGGGAGTTAGGCAGCAGACTAAAAAGCAGGACCTCTCGGGTTGTAATCTCTGGATTACTCCCAGTGCCACATGCTAACGAGTATAGAAATAGGAGAATAGCACAGATGAATGCGTGGCTTAAGAGTTGGTGCAGGAGGGAGGGTTTTAGATTCCTGGACCACTGGGACCGTTTCTGGGGAAGGTGGGACCTGGACAAGCGGGACGGTCTACATCTGAACCAGAGGGGGACTAACATCCTTGCTGTTGGGTTTGCTAGTGCTGTTGGGAGGAGTTTAAACTAATTTGGCAGGGGGAGAGGATGCAGACTCCTAGCAGAATAGGGACACAGCTAAACACAGGAAAGCAAACAAGTCAGAGGGAATACAGCGGAAGTAAGTTTCAAGAGAGTAAGACCAGGATGGAAGGCCTCTACTTTAATGCCAGGAGTATTACAGGTAAAATGGATGAGTTAAGGGCAATGATTGACACGTGGAATTGTGATATAGTAGCCATCACGGAGACATGGTTGAGGGAGGGGCAGGATTGGCAGCTCAATATCCCGGGATATAGAATCTTCAGGCGAGACAGAGGAGGGGGTTAAAGAGGAGGGGGCATTGCAATATTAGTTAAGGAGTCAGTTACTGCAGTAAGGAGAGATGATATCTTGGAGGGGGCATCAAATGAAGCTTTATGGGTAGAGTTTAGGAATAAAAAAGGGACAGCCACATTGCTAGGTGTTTATTATAGACCCCCAGATAGTCAGCGGAAAATTGAGGAGCAAATATGTGCGCAATTTGCAGAGGTGTGTAAAAATAATAGGGTAATTATATTAGGTGATTTCAACTTTCCCAACATTAATTGGGATAGTCATCGTGTTAAGGGCTTAGATGGAGCAGAGTTCTTAAAATGTCTACAGGAGAACCTTTTAGCTCAATATGTAGAGGATCCAACAAGGGAGGGTGCAGTGCTGGACCTAATTCTGGGGAATGAAGCCGGACAGGTGGTTGATGTGTTGGTGAGGGTGCATTTTGGTGATAGCGACCACAACATGGTACAATTTAAGCTTGTTATGGAGAAAGAAATAGACAAGTTGCAAAAAAAGGTTTTGGCTTGAGGGAGAGCGAATTTTAGTAAAATAAGGCAGGATCTGGCCAAGGTAGACTGGAAAGAGTTACTTGTCGGGAAATCTACAGAAGAGCAGTGGGGGGCATTCAAAAAGGAAATGGGGAGGGTACAGGCCTAACATGTTCCCTCTAGGGTAATAGGTAGGAGCAACAAGCCCAGAGAACCATGGATGACCAGAAACATTCAGGGTACGATGAGAAGGAAAAGAGAGGCTTTTAGCAAAGACAAGGAGAGCAAATCAATGGAAGCATTAGTGGAATACAGAAAGTGTAGGATGGAGCTTAAGAAAGCAATTAGGAGAGCAAAGAGGGGATATGAGAAAGCTCTGGCTGGTAAAAGTAGGGAAAATCCCAAGATATTCTATAAGTATATCAATGGGAAGAGGATAACCAGGGAAAGAGTAGAACCCATTAGGGACCAAGGGGGAAATCTGTGGGTGGAGCCAGAGGACATTGGTAGGGTGTTGAATGAATACTTCACATCTGTCTTCACCCAAGAGAATGAGGATGTAGATATGGAACTTAGAGAGAGAGACTGTGAGGTTCTTGAGCAAATTGTCATAGGGAGTGACAAGGTATTGGAGGTTTTGGCAGGCTTAAAAGTGGACAAATCTCCAGGTCCGGACGATTTGTGTCCCAGGATGCTGTGGGAGGCGAGGGTGGAGATTGCAGGGACTCTGACCCTAATTTTTAATTCCTCTATGGCCACAGGGGAGGTGCCAAAGGACTGGAGAACAGCTAATGTGGTCCCACTATTTAAGAAAGGTTGTAGAGATAAGCCAGGGAACTACAGACCAGTGAGTCTCACGTAAGTGGCAGGGAAACTATTGGAGAAAATTCTGAAGGAGAGAATCTATCTCCACTTGGAGGCAAAATTTGATTGGGAATAGTCAGCATGGCTTTGTCAGAGGGAGGTCATGCCTAACAAATTTGATTAAATTTTTTGAGCATGTGACCAGGTGTGTAGATGAGGGTAGTGCAGTTGATGTAGTTTACATGGATTTCAGCAAAGCCTTTGACAAGGTCACACATGGAGACTTATCAAGAAAGCAAATGCACATGGGATACAGGGAAACTTGATAAGGTGGATTCAAAATTGGCTTAGCTGTAGGAGACAGAGAGTGATGACAGACGGCTGTTTTAGTGACTGGAAGCCAGTGTCCAGTGGCGTACCACAGGGATCTGTGCTGGGTCCCCTATTGTTTGTCATTTACATAAACGACATAGATGACTATGTGGGGGGTAGGATCAGTAAGTTCGCGGATGACGAAGATTGGCCGAGTGGTTAACAGTGAGGTTCAGTGTCTTGGGTTACAGGAAGATATAGACAGGTTGGTCAAATGGGCAGAAAAGTGGCAGATGGAATTTAACCCTGAAAAGTGTGAGGTGATACACTTTGGAAGGAGTAATGTGACACAGAAGTATTCAATGAATGGCCTGACACTGGGAAGTTCCCAGGAACAAAGGGACCTTGGCGTGTTTGTCCATAGATCTCTGAAGGCAGAAGGGCACGTTAATAGGGTGGTGAAAAAGGCATATGGGACACTTGCCTTTATCAATGGAGGCATAGATTACGAAAGTAGGGAGGTCATGTTGGAGTTGTACAGAACTTTGGTAAGGCCACAGCTGGAGTACTGTGTGCAATTCTGGTCGCCACATTATAAGAAGGATGTGATTGCAGTGGAGGGGGTGCAGAGGCGATTCACCAGGATGTTGCCCGGGATGGAACATTTAAGCTATGAAGAGAGGTTGGATAGGCTTGGGTTGTTTTCGCTGGAGCAGAGAAGACTGAGGGGTGACTTGATCGAGGTGTACAAGATTATGAGGGGCATGGACAGGGTGGATAGGGAGCAGCTGTTCCCCTTAGCTGAAGGGTCAGTTATGAGGGGTCACAAGTTTAAGGTGAGGGGCAGAAGGTTTAAGGGGGATTTGAGGAAGAACTTTTTTACCCAGAGGGTGGTGACGGTCTGGAATGCCCTGCCTGGGAGGGTGGTAGAGGCGGGTTGCCTCACATCCTTTAAAAAGTACCTGGATGAGCACTTGGCACGTCATAACATTCAAGGCTATGGGCCAAGTGCTGGCAAATGGGATTAGGTAGACAGGTCAGGTGTCTTTAATGCATCGGTGCAGACTCGATGGGCCGAAGGCCTCTTCTGCACTGCATTATTCTGTGATTCTGTGAAATTGTCAGGCTGAAAATACAGTCCAGAACTAGCTGAATATAGGAAGCACAGAACGCGAGGCACTGAGAGAGTGTATGAATAGATTAGCAGAAAAAATAAAAGGGAACTCTAAAGTATTTTATAAATATATAAATAGTAAAAAGGTAGTCAAAGGAAGGATCAGGCCTATTACGGACCAAAAAGGGGACGGCAGAGGGCAGAGAGAGAGAGAGAGAAAAAGCGAGAGAGAGAGAAAGAGCGAGAAAGAGAGAGCGAGAAAGAGAGAGCGAGAAAGAGAGAGCGAGAAAGAGAGAGCGAGAGAGAAAGAGAGGTGGATGCTGCCAATGTAGCAGCAAAGGAGGAGTTGGTAGTGATATTGAATAGGAAAGCCAAGGAAGAACCTTTGAACTGTAGTCATGGTTTTGAAAGCAAATGCAGCAGTTTTTGTACAGTAAGTTCACATGAACAGCTCAGACATGAAGGAGCAATTAATATATTTTGCTGTTAAAGGATAAATTTTGGACACGACACAGGAGAATGCTGTACTCTTCTCTGAATAGTACTCCAGGATGTTTTGTATCCATCTGAGCTAGCAGGCAGGGCCTCGGTTTAATATTGCATTGAAAAGGCAGCATTTCCAGCAGTACAGAACTGCCTCAGCCTAGATCAAGTCTTGGCATTAGTGACGAATGACAAATCACTTCTTTCCCTCCTCCCTTAGAGGACACAACACAATGGAGATGAAGATTATGTTTGGTTTCTAAATTTATTGCATCGCTGCTGTTTTCTGTCTGAATTGTCTCTTGTTGATGCTGGTAAAGTAACAAAGCCCATTGTTATATACCACTGAAGTACATCGGCTTCACCAGCATGCTGTTCTGCATAAGAGCTTTGTTACTGCCTTTCAGCAATCTACAGGTATTACTGAATGTATTGCAGGATATTGGTACATTCTCAGAGGTTGTGCGTGGATTATGAATAATGGGAATACTGAAATATCGTGTATAGTGCTATAAATGGGAAGCAACCTCAACACTCCCATGATGTAATTTAGGTTGCAGTTTCACAGTTTTTTTAGAGTGATATTTGTGATGATATCAACACTTGTTAAACAATATCTCAAGTGATACTGGCAATGAAACTGTGGGTTCTTTCAATTCTTAACATGACACACACACACACAGAAACAGAACTAGGATTGCCTCCCTATCTCTGCCTCGTGTTCACTTTGTGCACAGCTTCTGGGAGAATTGCTTTGATGAATTTACCCAACAATTTCTTCATGTCTCCTGCAAGTTCATTCAGTAAAAACCCCTTATCTTTGATGACTCTTCTAATGAAGTTCAAGTTTGTCTGACTGGAATAAAGCCCCCATCTCTGGAGAGAATTTCCAAATTCCTCCGCAAAATACAAGAACTCATCATCGGAAAGTAATTCTCTCATTGCTTATCCCTCTTCATTTTCTGGTCATTGTTCTCATTTCTCCTAAACACAAAACACAAGTCCAACTCTTTCTTCTCCATGCACCCTCTGAGTTGAAAGCAAGACTTATACCGTCTCAAATTTACTCTTTTCCAGGACTTCAAAACTACCTCTTAACCTAGCTCCATGGTAACACTTACTTGGTGTCGAAAGCTTGTGGTTTAAGCCATACTTGTGCACATACAATAGGTTGAGAATCCAGTGAAGCAGAGTACTATATTCAGGAAGTGCTGCCTTTTGACCTTAAAACAAGGCTCTGTCTGCCTATTGAGGTGGAAATTAATGACCCCATAGTGCTGTTCAAATAAGCACAGGAACTCTCCTGATCCCTCGGCCAACACCACCAAAAAAAAATTAACTGGTCCTTTATCTTGGTCTTTCATGGGCCCTTGACCATAAACGAACTGCTTACATACCAAAGCCGACATTTCAAAGTTATTTGGGAGTGAAGCACAGTGCGGTACTGTACTCAATTATGCGATATCAATGCAAGTAATTTCATGTACCTTCTTCAAACAACTTTTATACTCAAGAATAGCATCCCTTATTAAGTGTTGTGATTTACCTCGTCATCTCTCCGGTTTTGTTTTATGGCTCAATTGCACTTTCCTCTTTACCTAATAACAAAAAATAACTGACCAAAATAACACAGAGCCATCCATTGTCCAGTAGCAAAGAGGGGGAAGGAGCTGCTATTCCATTCACTGCTGGGTGCAATGATGTTTTACCTTGTCAACTCCTTCCCTGTTGGTTTCCGTGTTCTTCTTGAGTTTTAGTAGATTCCACATGTCATTGACCGGCTTGCCATCTTGCTTGCTCCTCTCCAGCAGCTCGAAGCCGGTGGGCAGCCTGCTCAGCTCCTGTACCTGCTGCTCCACATCCCGCAGCTTCTGCTCCAGTTGGCGATAGGAGCCCCGGCTCCTGGCCACTGACACCGGGGTGTCCGCTTGTTGATCGGGGTCCAGCTGCTGCTGCAGGGGACTCGGGCTGCTCGCTTGCTGCCAGGTGCTGAGATTGGCCGCAGTGGCCGGACTGTCCAGTACTTTGAAGAGGTCAGGCCGCTCCTCGGTCTGGACATCCTGGATTCCCAGGTGTTTGATGATAGCGAGAAGCAGCGAGTGCAGCGCCATGAAGTTGACCATCCCGGGCTCGGGGTGGCTGATGGACAAGTTGGCCAAATCCAAGAGGCTGATGGTGACCGACATGTCGGCACGGCTGGGTCCGGGGGCCGGTGTCCGTGCCCGGGTCACTCACTGTCCACTCCGGGGACTAAACCGGGACCAACTCGCCGCTCCGGGTGTGACTCCGGTGCAGACTGAAGGCGGGAGATACAGATCCGGATCCACCGCCCATCATCCCGGGACCCCGCCCCTAGCAACCGTAACTAGGGTCCATTGTTACCTCCCAGCCGGCCAATCAACAGACAGCACACGCGCTCCTGCCGCACCGATTGGCCGAAACGCCAATCACAGACCCGCCCCCCCCCAAAGGCACCGCACGGAACCCGGTCACTAAGCAACAGGTGACGCGAACGAAAGAGCGGAGGGGAAAGAGAGGGGAGGAGAGGAGAGAGAGGGGAGGGGGGGAAAGAGAGGGGAGGAGAGGAGGGGGGGAAAGAGAGGGGAGGGGAGGAGAGGAGGGGGGGGAAAGAGAGGGGAGGAGAGGAGGGGGGGAAAGAGAGGGGAGGGGAGGGGAGGAGAGGGGAGGAGAGGAGGGGGGGAAAGAGAGGGGAGGGGAGGAGAGGAGGGGGGGGAAAGAGAGGGGAGGAGAGGAGGGGGGGAAAGAGAGGGGAGGGGAGGGGAGGAGAGGAGGGGGGAAAGAGAGGGGAGGGGGGAAAGAGAGGGGAGGGGGGAAAGAGAGGGGAGGGGGGGAAAGAGAGGGGAGGGGGGGAAAGAGAGGGGAGGAGAGGAGGGGGGGAAAGAGAGGGGAGGGGAGGAGAGGAGGGGGGGGAAAGAGAGGGGAGGAGAGGAGGGGGGGAAAGAGAGGGGAGGGGAGGGGAGGAGAGGAGGGGGGAAAGAGAGGGGAGGGGGGAAAGAGAGGGGAGGGGGGGAAAGAGAGGGGAGGGGGGGAAAGAGAGGGGAGGGGGGGAAAGAGAGGGGAGGGGGGGAAAGAGAGGGGAGGGGGGGAAAGAGAGGGGAGGGGGGGAAAGAGAGGGGAGGGGGGGAAAGAGAGGGGAGGGGGGGAGAGGAGGGGGGAGAGGAGGGGGGGAAAGAGAGGGGAGGGGAGGAGAGGAGGGGGGGAAATAGAGGGGAGGGGAGGAGAGGAGGGGGGGAAAGAGAGGGGAGGAGAGGAGGGGGGGAGGAGAGGAGGGGGGGAAAGAGAGGGGAGGGGAGGAGAGGAGGGGGGGAAAGAGAGGGGAGGGGAGGAGAGGAGGGGGGGAAAGAGAGGGGAGGGGAGGAGAGGAGGGGGGGAAAGAGAGGGGAGGGGAGGAGAGGAGGGGGGGAAAGAGAGGGGAGGGGAGGAGAGGAGGGGGGGAGGAGAGGAGGGGGGGGAGGAGAGGAGGGGGGGAAAGAGAGGGGAGGGGAGGAGAGGAGGGAGGGGAGGAGAGGAGGGCGGGGAGGAGAGGAGGGGGGGAAAGAGAGGGGAGGGGAGGAGAGGAGGGGAGGAAAGAGAGGGGAGGAGAGGAGGGGGGGGGAAAAGAGAGGGGAGGAGAGGAGGGGGGGGAAAGAGAGGGGAGGAGAGGAGGGGGGGAAAAGAGAGGGGAGGAGAGGAGGGGGGGAAAGAGAGGGGAGGAGAGGAGGGGGGGAAAGAGAGGGGAGGAGAGGAGGGGGGAAAGAGAGGGGAGGAGAGGAGGGGGGGAAAGAGAGGGGAGGAGAGGAGGGGGGGGAAAGAGAGGGGAGGAGAGGAGGGGGAAAGAGAGGGGAGGAGAGGGGGGGGAAAGAGAGGAGAGGAGAGGAGGGGGGGGAAAGAGAGGGGAGGAGAGGAGGGGGGGGAAGAGAGGGGAGGAGAGGAGGGGGGGAAAGAGAGGGGAGGAGAGGGGGGGGGAAAGAGAGGAGAGGAGAGGAGGGGGGGAAAGAGAGGAGAGGAGAGGAGGGGGAAAGAGAGGAGGGGGGAAGAGAGGAGAGGAGAGGAGGGGGAAAGAGAGGAGGGGGGAAGAGAGGAGAGGAGAGGAGGGGGGAAGAGAGGAGGGGAGAGGAGAGGAGGGGGGAAGAGAGGAGGAGAGGAGAGGAGGGGGGAAGAGAGGAGGAGAGGAGAGGAGGGGGGAAGAGAGGAGAGGAGAGGAGAGGAGGGGGAGAGGAGAGGAGAGGAGAGGAGGGAGCAGTGGAGGGGGAGGAAGAGGAGAAGAGGAGGGGGGAGGGGGAGAGGAGAGGGGGGGGAAGAGCAGGAGGGCGGAAGAGGAGGAGGGGGTAAGAGCAGAGGAGGGAGGGGAGGGGGAAGAGCAGAGGAGGGGGAGGGGGTAAGAGCAGAGGAGGAGGGGGAGAGGAGGGGGTAAGAGCAGAGGAGAGGGGGAGGGGGTAAATGCAGGGGGGAGGGGGGAAGAGTGGAGGAGGGGGGGAAAGCGAGGGAAGAGCAGAGCGGGGGGGGGAAGAGCAGAGGAGGGGGGTGAAGAGCAGAGGGGGGGTGAAGAGCAGAGGAGGGGGGGTGAAGAGCAGAGGAGGGGGGGGTGAAGAGCAGAGGAGGGGGGGGTGAAGAGCAGAGGAGGGGGGGTGAAGAGCAGAGGAGGGGGGTGAAGAGCAGAGGAGGGGGGGTGAAGAGCAGAGGAGGGGGGGGTGAAGAGCAGAGAGAGGGGGGGGTGAAGAGCAGAGGAGGGGGGGGTGAAGAGCAGAGGAGGGGGGGTGAAGAGCAGAGGAGGGGGGTGAAGAGCAGAGGAGGGGGGGTGAAGAGCAGAGGAGGGGGGGTGAAGAGCAGAGGAGGGGGGGTGAAGAGCAGAGGAGGGGGGATGAGCAGAGGGGAGGGGGAGGGGGAGGGGAGGGGGGAAGAGCAGAGGAGGGAGGGGAGGGTGGAAGAGCGGAGGAGGGGGGAGGGGGGGAAGAGCGGAGGAGGGGGAGGGTGGAAGAGCGGAGGAGGGGGGAGGGTGGAAGAGCGGAGGAGGGGGGAGGGGGGAAGAGCAGAGGAGGGGGGAGGGGGGAAGAGCGGAGGAGGGGGGAGGGGGGAAGAGCGGAGGAGGGGGGAGGGGGGAAGAGCGGAGGAGGGGGGAGGGGGGGAAGAGCGGAGGAGGGGGAGGGGGGAAGAGCGGAGGAGGGGGGAGGGGGGGAAGAGCGGAGGAGGGAGGAGGGGGGGGAAGAGCGGAGGAGGGGGGAGGGGGGAGGGGGGAAGAGCGGAGGAGGGGGAGGGGGAGGGGGAGGGGGGGAAGAGCAGAGGAGGGGGGGGGGAGAGCGGAGGGGGGGGGAAGAGCGGAGGAGGGTGGGTGAAGAGCGGAGGAGGGGGGGTGAAGAGCGGAGGAGGGGGGGTGAAGAGCAGAGGGGGAGGGGGGTGCAGAGGAAGGGGGGGGGGTGCAGAGGAAGGGGTGGAGCAGAGGAGGGTGGGGAAGAGCAGAGGGGGAGGGGGGAAGAGCAGAAGATGGGGGGATGAGCAGAGGGGGAGGGGGAGGGGGAGGGGGGAAGAGCAGAGGAGGGAGGGGAGGGGGGGAAGATTGGAGGGAGGGGAGGGGAGGGGGGAAGATTGGAGGGAGGGGAGGGTGGGAAGAGCGGAGGAGGGGGGAGGGGGGAAGAGCGGGGAGGGGGGGGAAGAGCGGAGGAGGGGGGGGGAAGAGCGGAGGAGGGGGGGGGGGAAGAGCGGAGGAGGGGGGAGGGGGGGAAGAGTGGAGGAGGGGGGAGGGGGGGAAGAGCGGAGGAGGGGGGAGGGGGGGGGAAGAGCGGAGGAGGGGGGAGGGGGGGGGAAGAGCGGAGGAGGGGGGAGGGGGGGGGAGAGCGGAGGAGGGGGGAGGGGGGGGAAGAGCAGAGGAGGGGGGGTGAAGAGCAGAGGAGGGGGGGTGAAGAGCAGAGGGGGAGGGGGTTGCAGAGGAAGGGGGGGTGCAGAGGAAGGGGGGTTGCAGAGCAAGGGGGGGGAAGAGCATAGGAAGGGGGGGGAAGAGCAGAGGGGGAGGGGTGGAGCAGAGGAGGGTGGGGAAGAGCAGAGGGGGAGGGGGGAAGAGCAGAAGAGGGGGGGATGAGCAGAGGGGGAGGGGGAGGGGGGGGAAGAGCAGAGGAGGGAGGGGAGGGGGTGGAAGAGCAGAGGAGGGGGGGTGGAAGAGCAGAGGAGGGGGGGTGGAAGAGCAGAGGAGGGGGGGGGGGGGGGGTGAAGAGCAAAGGGGAGGGGGGTAGGAGAGGAAAGATGTGATTGCACCAGAGAGGGTAAGAGGAGATTTACGAGGATATTGCCCAGGCTGGAGAATCTTAGTTATGAGGAAAAGATTGGATATGCTAGGGTTGTTTCTTTGGAACAGAGGAGGCCAAGGGGAGACCTCATACAAGTGTATAAAATTATGAGGGGTCTAGATACTGGATAGGAAGGCCCTATTCCTCTTGGCTGAGGGGTCCATAACCAGTTTAGGGTACGAACCAAGAGGTTTAGAGCAGTTTCGAGGGGAAATCTTTCTCACCCAGAGGGTGGAGGAGATCTGGAACTCACTGCCTGAAAGGGTGTTTGAGGCTGAAACCCTCAGAACATTTAAAATGTACTTGGATATGCAAGGCTATGGACCAAGAGCCAGGAAGTGGGATTAGCCTGGATGGCTCCTTGTTGGTCGACGCGGATATGATGAGCTGAATGGGCTCTTTCCATGCTGTAAATTTCTATGATTTCTATGAGATACAGCCATCTAGCTTAACATGCAAAATTGTACAAGGTAGCAAAGTACAGATTAACCTCCTTGTATTGGGATAGTGGGACCTTCACGATCACAAGCAACTCTGCACTGCCAGTGAACTGACGAGCAACTGCTAGAACAGGTCTGGGTCAGAGAAGATTTCCCTCAAAAGGTCTGTTCTCAACATACAACATAGTATTCATTGCACTTCAGTGTAATATATTGTATGTGAAATGCTTTGGCACATCTGAGAGGGTTGTAAGGCATCATGTTCTTTATTCTTCTCCACCTCAAAGACAAGATTGTGATAGACTTCTGTGGTATAAAATCCTCTCATTAAAACACCAACTCTCATTCTTTCCTAGCTTTTAAGATTCATCTTCTCAGAGTTTAGAAGCATCACAATCCTGAGTCCAACAGGCTAACACAGTTGTTTGGCAGCCATGTCATTCATCATCAGCTCCCTAAAAGAACATAAGAAGCAGGAGCCTGCCCCACCATTCAATAAGATCATGGCTGATCTGCCCCAGACCTCAACTCCTCTTTCGTGCCAGCTCCTCATAGCCCTCAACTCCCCAATATTTCAAAAATCTATCTACCTCCTCTTTAAATACTTTCAGTGATCTAGCCTCCACAACTGTCTGAACATAGAACATAGAACATTACAGCGCAGTACAGGCCCTTCAGCCCTCGATGTTACGCCGACCTGTGAAACCATCTGACCTACACTATTCCATTTTCATCCATATGTCTATCCAATGACCACTTAAATGCCCTTAAATTTGGCCATTATAAATTGTCACTAGTATAGGTAGGTGGTAGGGAAATATAGGGACAGGTGGGGATGTTTGGTAGGAATATGGGATTAGTGTAGGATTAGTATAAATGGGTGATTGATGTTCAGCACAGACTCGGTGGGCCGAAGGGCCTGTTTCAGTGCTGTATCTCTAATCTAAAATCTAATCTAAATTTGGCGAGTCTACTACTGTTGCAGGCAGGGCGTTCCACGCCCCTACTACTCTCTGTGTAAAGAAACTACCTCTCACATCTGTCCTATATCTATCACCCCTCAACTTAAAGCTATGTCCCCTCGTGTTTGCCATCACCATCCGAGGAAAAAGACTCTCACTATCCACCCTGTCCAACCCTCTGATTATCTTATATGTCTCTATTCAGTCACCTCTTCTCCTCCTTCTCCAACGAAAACAACCTCAAGTCCCTCAGCCTTTCCTCGCAAGACCTTCCCTCCATACCAGGCAACATCCTAGTAAATCTCCTCTGCACCTTTTCCAAAGTGTCTGGGGTAGAGAATTCCAGACATTCACTACCCTCAGAGAAGAAATTCCTTCGCATCTCAGTTTTAAATAGGTGTCCCCTTATTCTGTAACTATGTCCCCTAGTTCGATATTCCACCATCACTGGAAACATCTTCTCAACATCTACCCTGTCAAGCCCCCTCAGAATCTTGTATGTTTCAATAAGATCACCCCTCATTCTTCTGAACTCTAATGAATAAAGGCCTAACCTGTTTAGCCGTTCTTGATAAGTCAACCCCTTCATCCCAGGAATCAGCCTAGTGAATCTCATTTGAACTGCCTCGAATGCCAGTATATCCTTTCTTAAATACGGGGACCAAAACTGAACACAGCACTCCAGTTGCGGCCCCACCAACACCCTGTACAGTTGTAACAAGACTTCCCTATTCTTAAACTCCAACCCCCGAGCATCTTAATTACTTGCTGCACCTGGCACTGGATACTGCAAAGGCTATGGGCCCTGACAATATTCCGGCAATAGTACTGAAGACCTGTGCTCCAGAACTTGCCAAGCTGTTCTAGTACAGCTACAACACTGGCATCTACCCTGCAATGTGGAAAATTGCCCAGGTATGTCCTGTACACAAAAAGCAGGACAAGTCCAACCCGGCCAATTACCGCCCCATCAGTCGACTCTCAATCATCAGTAAAGTGATGGAAGGTGTCATCAACAGTGCTATCAAGCAGCACTTGCTTAGCAATAACCTGCTCAGTGACGCGCAGTTTGGGTTCCGCCAGGGTCACTCAACTTCAGACCCCATTACAACCTTGGCTCAAACATGGACAAAAGAGCTGAACTCCAGAGGTGAGGTGAGAGTGACTGCCCTTGATATTAAGGCAGCATTTGACCGAGTATGACATCAAGGAGCCCTAACAAAACTAAGGTTAATGGGAATCAGGGGGAAAACCCTCCGCTGGCTGGAGTCATACCTAGCGCAAAGGAAGATGGTTGTGGTTGTTGGAGGTCAATCATCTCAGCTCCAGGACATCACTGCAGGAGTTCCTCAGGGTAGTGTCCTGGGCCCAACCATCTTCAGCTGCTTCATCAATGACCTTCCTTCAATCATAAGGTCAGAAGTGGGGAGGTTCGCTGATGATTGCACAATGTTCAGCAACATTCATGACTCCTCAGATACTGAAGCAGTCCGTGTAGAAATGCAGCAAGACTTGGACAATATCCAGGCTCCAACAAGAGAGAATCTAACCATCTCCCCTTGACATTCAATGACATTACCATCGCTGAATCCCCCACTATCACTATCCTAGGGGCTACCATTGACCAGAAACTGAACTGGAGTAGCCATATAAATACCGTGGCTACAAAAGCAGGTCAGAGGCTAGGAATCCTGCAGCGAGTAACTCATCTCCTGACTCCCCAAAGCCTGTCCACCATCTACAAGGCACAAGTCAGGAGTGTGATGGAATACTCGCCACTTGCCTGGATGGGTGCAGCTCCAACAACACTCAAGAAGCTCAACACCATCCAGGACAAAGCAGCCCGCTTGATTGGCACCCCATCAACAAACATTCACTCCCTCCACCACCGATGCACAGTGGCAGCAGTGTGTACCATCTACAAGATGCACTGCAGCAATGCACCAAGGCTCCTTAGACAGCACCTTTCAAACCCGCGACCTCTACCACCTAGAAGGACAAGGGCAGCAGATGCATGGGAACACCACCACCTGCAAGTTCCCCTCCAAGCCACACACCATCCTGACTTGGAACTATATCACTGTTCCTTCACTGTCGCTGGGTCAAAATCCTGGAACTCCCTTCCTAACAGCACTGTGGGTGTACCTACACCACATGGACTACAGCGGTTCAAGAAGGCAGCTCACCACCACATTCTCAAAGGCAATTAGGGATGGGCAATAAAATGCTGGCCTGGCCAGTGACGCCCACTTTCCATGAATGAATTTTTTAAAAACCTGCATGCTAACTTTGTGTTTCATGCACAAAAACACCCAGATCAGTTGTGCTGCACTTTTTGGGAGTCTCTCTCCATTTAAATAATGGTCTGCCTTTTGATTCTTCCTACCAAAGTGCATGACTTTCCTACATTAAACTCCATCTGCCAAGTTTTTGCCCACTCACTCGACCTTTCCATATCCCCTTGCAGATTCCTTATGTCCTCATCACAACATGCCCTCTCACCTATTTTTGTATCATCAGTAAATTTGGATATATTACACTCTGCTCCCTCCTCTAAGTCATTAATATAGATAGTAAATAATTGAGGCCCTAGGACTGATCCTTGTGGCACTCCACTAGTTACATCTTTCCAACTTGAAAAAGACCCATTAATCCCGACTCTCTGTCTTCTGTGTGTTAACCAATCCTCAATCCATGCTAATACATTACCCCCAATACTGTGAGCTCCTATCTTGTGCAATAATCTGTTATGTGTCACCTTATCGAATTCCTTCTGGAAATCTAAATACACTACATCTACTGGTTCCCCTTTATCAACTCTGCTTGTTATATCCTCAAAGAATTCTAGCAAATTTGTCAAACATGATTTCCCTTTCACAAAACCATGTTGACTCTGTTTGATTGTGTTAAGCTTTTCTAAATGTCCTGCTATTTCTTCCTTAATAATGGACTCTAGCATTTTCCCAACAACCGATGTTAGGCTGACTGGCCTATAGTTTCCTGCTTTTTGTCTCCCTCCCTTCTTGAACAGTGACGTCACATTAGCGGTTTTCCAATCCTCTGGGACCCTCCCGGAATCCAGTGAGTTCTGGAATATTTCGGCCAATGCCTCCACTATCTCTGCAGCCACTTCCTTTAAAACCCTTGGATGCAGGCCATCAGGTCCTGGCGACTTGTCTGCCTTTAGTCCCATCAGTTTGTCAAATACTTTGCCCCTCGTGATAGAGACTATTACAAGATCTTTCCTCCCATTAGCTCTTTGCTTCTCTGATATCTGTGGGATGTTTATCGTGTCCTCCACAGTGAAGATCGATGCAAAATATTGGTTTAAATTATCTGCCATTTCCCTGTTCCCCGTTATCAATTCTCCAGTCGCATCCTCCAAGGGTTCCACGCTCACTTTAGCTACTCTTTCTTTTTATATAGCCGTAGAAGCTCTTGCTGTTTGTTTTTATATTTCTTGCCAATTTACTTTCATAATCAATTTTCTCCCTTTTTAGTCATCCGCTGCTGGTTCCTAAAAAATTCCAATCCTCTGGCCTACCACTAGTTTTCGCCGCTTTGTGTATACCTTAGTTTTTGATTGGATACTCCCTTTGACCGCCTTTGTTAACCACGGGTGGTTCATCCTTCTCATCAAGTCCTTCTTTTTGACGAGGATAAACTGGTGAAGGGTCACTGACCTGAAACGTTAACTCTGTTTCTCTCTCCACAGATGCTGCCAGACCTGCTGAGCGTTTCCAGCATTTCTTGTTTTTATTTCAGATTTCCAGCATCTGCAGTATTTTGCTTTTATAAATCTCTTATTAATCCTACCTCATTACACATTACTAGATCTATAATAGCCTGTTCCCTGGTAGGTTCTGCAACATATTGCGCTAAGTAACAGTCCCTGATGCACTCTACAAATTCGTCTTTTATGTTACCTCTGCCAATCTGATTTGTCCAGTCAATATGCAGATTAAAATCACCCTTGACAATTGTAGTGCCCTTCTTACACACCTCCGTAAATTCCCAGAAGATGCAGTCAACAAGACAGAGGCAGAGCAAAGCTGACCATCCCTGGAGTTAAATGGTCAACTGTAAAAGGAGAAAACACAGCAAACATGGCAACTGACTACTGTGGAAAGGCTGAAGTCCATTACAGAGGGCTCGTGAGCTCAGAACTACACACAATTGTGCCGCAGAAGTGATACGACGAACAGGTCTTGAGGTCCACTTAGAGATACTCCTGCTGTACTAGTACTGAATAACTCACAGCAGGACTCATTGCTTCAAATACATCAGAAAGCTAAAAGGGACTAAAGGCTGACAAATCCCCTGATCCTGATGGCCCGTATACATTGGTTGTAATCTTCCAAAATTCCCTAGATTCTGGAAATGTCCCAGTGGATTGGAAAACTGCAAATTTAACAACTCTGTTCAAGAAAGGAGGGAGGGCGACAGAAAGCTGGAAACTCTTGGCCAGTTAGCCTATCGTTCGTTGGGAAAATGCTAAAATACATTACAACATTATTAAAAGCGGTAGTAGCAGGACATTTAGAAAATCAAAGTAAAATCAGGCAGAGTCAACATGGTTTTATGAAAGGGAAATAGTGTTTGACAAATTTATTGGAGTTCTTTGAGGATGTCAACAAGCAGGGTAGATAAAGGGGAACCAGTAGATGTAATGTATTTGGATTTCCAAAAAACATTCGATAAGGTGCCACATAAAAAAGGTCACTACACAAGATAAGAGCTCATGGCGTTGGGGGTGATATATTAGCATAGACAGAGGACTGTCTAAATAATAGGAAACAGAGTTGGGATAAATGAAGCATTTTCAGGTTGGCAAAGTGTAACTAGTGGAGTGTCACAGGGATCAGTGCTAGAGCCTTAACTATTTATGATCTATATTAATGACTTGAACGAAGGGACTGACTGTATTGTAGCCAAATTTGCTGACGATACCAAGATAGGTAGGAAAGCAAGTTGCGAGGAGGATACAAAGAGTCTGCAAAGGGATATAGATAGGTTGAGTGAGTGGGCAAAAATTTGACAGATGGAGTATAATGTGGGTAAATGTGAGGTTGTCCACTTTGTCAGGAAGAACAGAAAAGCAGATTATTTAAATGGAGAGAGAATGTAGAATGTTATGGTACAGGGGGATCTGGGTGTCCTTGCACATTAATCACAAAAAGACAGCATGCAGGTACAGCAAGTAATTAGGAAGGCAAATGGAATGTTGGCCTTTTTTGCAAGGGGGATGTGGTATAAAAGTAGTGAAGTCTTGCTACAACTGTACAGGGTATTGGTGAGACCGCACCTAGAGTACTGTGTACAGTTTTGGTCTCCTTACTTAAGGTGGGGGGGGGGGGGGGGGGGTGCGGATATACTTGCATTGGAAGCAGTTCAGAGAGGGTTCACCAGGCTAATTCCTGGGACGAGGGGTTTATCTTATGAGGAAAGATTGAGCAGGTTGGGCCTAATCTAGAGTTTGGACAATTGAGAGGTGATCTTATTGAAACGTATAAGATTCTGAGGGGGCTTGACAGGGTAGATGCTGAGGATGTTTCCCTTATAGGGGGGAAAAAAAAAAAAAAAAAGAGAACTGGGGGCATAGTTTCAAAGTAAGGGCTCTCCTATTTAAGACGGAGATGAGGAGGAATTCCTTCTCACAGGGTCATTAGTATTTGGAATTCTCTTCCCCAGAGAGCAGTGGAGGCTGGGTCATTGAATATATTCAAGGTGGAGTTAGACACATTTTTGATCTATAAGGGAGTCAGGAGTTATTGTTGGGGTGGGGGGTGGGGGGGGTGGTGGGCAGGCAGTACAGTGGAGTTAAAGCCACAATCAGAATTGCCATGATCTTACTGAATGATGGAGCAGCTCAAGGGGCTGAATGGCCAACTCCTGCTCCTATTTCTTATGTTCTGAAACTAACAAAACATTTGTGGACCACTGAATGCCAAACATCTGCAGAGTTGACCGGTGTGAAGATGACAGGCCTCAGGCAACATCTCGCAGCCATTTCTGGCTGTGAACAAACTCAAAGCATACATTATTCACGTGGATGGCAAGAACAGGGAGCGGATAACAAATAGCCAAAGTACAAGGTTGACACCCAGTAGAATAAAGCTAGCCCAACACACGAGCCAGCAAGTTGGGTTCTAAAAGAAATCAGACATCATCGTGGCTTTGAAAAGAGTTCAATGCCATGACTTGCAAGATGCCTTGACTGGGGTTCAGCCAGGGATCAAATCCGAGCAATCCTAGCCATGGCTGAACTCAGAAGCTTCATGGCAGCCCACATTGGCGCAGTGGTTAGCACCACAGCCTCACAGCTCCAGCAACCTGGGTTCGATTCTGGGTACTGCCTGTGTGGAGTTTGCAAGTTCTCCCTGTGACCGCGTGGGTTTCCGCCGGGTGCTCCGGTTTCCTTCCACATGCCAAAGACTTGCAGGTTGATGGGTTAATTTGGCCATTGTAAAAAAAAAAATTTGCCCCTAGTGTAGGTGGGTGGTAGGAGAATTGAGGGAAGGTGGGGATGTGAGAGGGAAAATGGGATTAATGTAGGATTAGTATAAATGGGTGGATGTTGGTCGGCATGGACTCGGCGGGCCGAATGGCCTGTTTTGGTGCTGTATCTCTCTATGACACAGCAGCAGGACAGTCTGCTCAGTGCATATTCAAAAAAGTCTTGAAAGGGGTGCATTTATGATTAATCTATTAGTTACCTAGGCCAGCTGTAAGAATCTCAGAATCATGTCCACACTGGCTCTCTGAAAGAGCAACTCCCTCACTTCCATTCCCCTGCCTTCTCCCTTTTCATATAACTATCTAATTCCCTTTTGAATGCTTCAATTGAACCTGCCTCTATCACGTTCAGGTAGCGCATTCCAGACCCTAACCACTCGCTGCGTGAAAAAGTTTTTAGAACCATAGAAAAATTACAGCACAGGAGGAGGCCATTCAGCCCATCGTGTCTGTGCTGGCCGATTTTCCTCATGTCACTTTTGCTTCTCTTACCAAATACTTTAAATCCGTGGCCTAAAGGCCTGCTACCCGACCCGAACCCGACAACATGTGTCAGGTTCGGGTCAGGTACACACGGTAAGCGTTCTGCCAGTAAGTATCAAAAAAAAAAACTTACCTGAGCTGGAAGCCCGGGAGGAAACTGAGTCAGCACAATGAGCGAGTGACATCACTATGACGTCATCACGCATGTGCTGCAGCTTCCTGGAGCTTCCCAGTCGAAAGGCAAGTAAAGGGATGGTCGGGTCGAGTCGAGTCGGGGTTGGGTCGGGCGCGGGGCGAAATTGGAGGGATTCGAGCCAGGTCAGACTCGGGTCCACTGTGGATCGGTCGGGTTCTTTTTCTCCCCCAACCTGAGCAGACCTTTACTGTGCCCTCTCATTCTCAATCATTTCACGAGTGGGAACAGTTTCACTCAATCCACTCTGTCCAGACCCCTCATGATTTTGAATAACTTCAGCAAATCACCTCACAGCCTTCTCTTCTCCAAGGAAAACAGTCCGAACTTCTCTAATCCATCTTCACAACTGAAATTCTTAAACCTGTAACCATTTTCGTGAATCTTTTCTGTACTTTCTCCAATGCCCTCATGTCTTTCCTGAAGTGCGGTACCCAGAACTGGACACAATACTCCAGCTAAAGCCAGACTAGTGTCCGAGGAGCAGCAGGGCCAGAGGTTTGTGTGGGAGAGAGACAGAGAGGAGCGGAGCCCGAGGAGCAGCAGGAACGGAGGTTTGTGTGGGAGAGAGACAGAGAGGAGCGGAGCCCGAGGAGCAGCAGGAACGGAGGTTTGTGTGGGAGAGAGACAGAGAGGAGCAGAGCCCGAGGAGCAGCAGGAACGGAGGTTTGTGTGGGAGAGAGACAGAGAGGAGCGGAGCCCGAGGAGCAGCAGGAACGGAGGTTTGTGTGGGAGAGAGACAGAGAGGAGCAGAGCCCGAGGAACAGCAGGACCGGAGGTTTGTGTGGGAGAGAGACAGAGAGGAGCGGAGCCCAAGGAGCAGCAGGACCGGAGGTTTGTGTGGGAGAGAGACAGAGAGGAGCAGAGCCCGAGGAGCAGCAGGAATGGAGGTTTGTGTGGGAGAGAGACAGAGAGGAGCAGAGCCCGAGGAGCAGCAGGAACGGAGGTTTGTGTGGGAGAGAGACAGAGAGGAGCGGAGCCCGAGGAGCAGTAGGACCGGAGGTTTGTGTGGGAGAGAGACAGAGAGGAGCAGAGCCCGAGGAGCAGCAGGAACGGAGGTTTGTGTGGGAGAGAGACAGAGAGGAGCGGAGCCTGAGGAGCAGCAGGACCGGAGGTTTGTGTGGGAGAGAGACAGAGAGGAGCCCGAGGAGCAGCAGGAACGGAGGTTTGTGTGGGAGAGAGACAGAGAGGAGCGGAGCCCGAGGAGCAGCAGGAACGGAGGTTTGTGTGGGAGAGAGACAGAGAGGAGCGGAGCCCGAGGAGCAGCAGGAACGGAGGTTTGTGTGGGAGAGAGACAGAGAGGAGCGGAGCCCGAGGATCCGGGGGGGAAAAAAAAAACAAAAAGTGTGACGTCACATTGAAGAGTGAGAGCAATGAAACAGAGAGCAGCTGGGGTCCGTATTCAGGTAAGTTTTTAATTTAATTTAATTGAATCAACATAGAGTAAGACTTGATTAATTTAAGTATATAAAGACTAAAGCGGATTAAAAAAAAAACTGAAGACCAGTCAGAAATTTAAATAACAAATTTAAATCTAATTATATAAAATAGAGATGCAGGGCCAGGTGATGTGTTGTACCTGCATGATGTGGGTGCTGGTGGACCCCACTGTGATTCCAGGTGAACACATCTGTAGCAAGTGTTGGCTGCTCGAGGATCTCCGGCTCAGAGTTGTTGAGCTGGAGTCTGAGCTTCTGACACTGCGACACATCAGGGAAGGGGAGAGTTACCCCTTTGATTAACTACCTTGAATTTGGCCAGTGGTCAGGGACAGGAGGGTGTGACTATGAGTGAGGCAGGTAGAGGGATCCAGGAGGGAGTGCTACAGGAGCCTCAGCCATTGTCCTTGTCCAACAGGTTCGAGATTCTTGCCCCCTGTGTGGACGAGAGCAGGGACTGTAGGGAGGATGAGCAAACTGACCACAGCACCATGGTACAGGGAGCCATTCAAGTGGGGGGAGAAAAGAGAAATGTAGTCGTAATCGGGGATAGTATAGTTAGGGGCATAGACACAGTTCTCTGTGGCCACAATCGAGAGTCCTGAAGACTGTGTTGCCTCCCTGGTGCCAGGGTTCAGGATATCTCATCTGGGCTGCAGAGGAACTTGGAGTGGGAGGGGAAAGATACAGTTGTCGTGGTCCAGGTAGGTACCAACGATATAGGTAGAACGAGGTTAGAGGTTCTGCTGAGGGAATATGAGCAACTAGGGGCTAAATTAAAAAGCAGAACCAAAAAGTTAATCATCTCCGGATTACTACCTGAGCCACGAGCAAACTGGCAAAGGGTCAATAAGATTAAAGAGGTAAATGTGTGGCTCAAAGATTGGTGTGGGAGAAATGGGTTCGAATTCTTGGGACATTGGCACCAGTACTGGGGAAGGAGGGAGCTGTTCCGATGGGACGGGCTCCACCTGAATCATGCTGGGACCAGAGTCCTGGCGAATCACATAACTAGGGCTGTAGATCGGACTTTAAACTAAATAGTGGGGGGGAGGGTTCAGTTGCATGGAAAAACAAGAAGTTAAAGGAGAAGGTAGGAGTGCAGGTAAGTGGTGAGGCTGATTATTACCAGAAAATAAAAGGGACAGAACGTGTGAACGTCATATTGCACCAAGGAATTGTACAAGAGTAGGGAAATTTATCAATAGAACAAACTTAATGGCTTTGTATCTGAACACACGAAGCATTCGGAATAAAATAAATGAGTTAACAGTGCAAATAGATGCAAATGGGTATGATTTAGTGGCGATTACTGAGACATGGTTGCAGGGAAACCAGGTTTGGGAATTGAATATCCAAGAGTACTCAGTATTTCGGAAGGATAGGCAGGAAGGAAAAGGAGAAGGTGTAGCTTTGTTAGTAAAGGAAGAGATCAGTGCTGTAGTGAGAAATGATATAGACACTGGAGATCAAGACGTAGAATCAGTCTGGGTAGAAATAAGAAATAGCAAGGGAAAGAAGTCACTGGTGGGAGTAATCTATAGGTCCCCAAACAGTAGTTCTGCAGTGGGGCACAGTATAAACCAGGAATTACTGGGGGCGTGTAAGAAAGGTACGGCAATAATCATGGGTGATTTTAATATGCATATAGACTGAATTAATCAAATTGGCAAGAGTAGCCTCGAGGGAGAGTTCATTGAATGTATTAGAGATTGTTTTATGGAGCAATGTGTTGTGGAACCAACCAGGGAGCAGGCTATTCTAGATTTGGTATTGTGTAATGAGATGGGATTAATTAATGATCTCATTGTTAAGGATCCTCTAGGGAAGAGTGATCATAGCATGCTAGAATTTCAAATTCAGTTTGAGGGCGAGAAGCTGGAGTCCCACATGAGCGTTCTGGAGTTAAACAAAAGAAATTATATAGGCATGAGGACAGATTTGGCCCTAGTGGACTGGGCAGGAAGACTACAAGGTAGGACAGTTGCTGAGCAGTGGCAGATGTTTAAGGAGATATTCAATTTATCCCAACTAAAATATATTCCAGATGGGAAGAAAGATTCTAGGAGGGGGAAAAAACATCCATGGCTAAGCAAGGAAGTTAAGGATAACATCAAGTCAAAAACTAAGGCATACCATATTGCAAAGGTCAGTGGCAGGCTGGAAGATTGGGAAACTTTTAAAGATCAACAAAGGGTTACTAAAAAAGTAATAAAAAGAGCAAAGGTAAATTATGAAAGAAAACTAGCGCAAAATATAAAATGGATAGCAAAATCTTCTCTAAGTATATAAAAGGGAAGAGAGTAGCTAAAGTGAATGTCGGTCCGTTGGAGGATGAGACTGGGGAGTTAATAGAAGGGGAGACAGAAATGGCAGAGACACTAAATCAGTATTTTGCCTCAGTTTTCACGGTGGAGGACACTACTACCATCCCAATAGTACCAGGTAATGCAGAGGTTATAGAAAGGGAGGAACTTAGAACAATCATCACTAGGGAAAAAGTACTGAGCAAACTATTGGGGTTGAAGTCAGACAAGTCCCCAGGGCCTGATGGCCTACATCCTAGGGTCTTAAAGGAAGTGGCAGTGGAGATAGTGGATCCATTGGTTATAATATTCCAAAATTCCCTGGATACGGGAAAGATTCCAGTGGATTGGAAAAAAGCTAATGTAACGTCCTTATTCAAAAAGGGAGGGAGGCAGAAAGTAGGAAACTACAGACCAGTTAGTTTAATATCTGTCGTTGGGAAATTGTTAGAATCCATTATTAAGGAAGTAATAAAAGGACATTTCGAAAGTCAAAATGCAATCCATCAGAGTCAGCATGGTTTTATGAAGGGTAAATCGTGTTTGACTAATTTGCTAGAGTTCTTCAAAGCTGTAACAAGTAAAGTGGATAATGGGGATCCTGTAGATGCAGTGTATCTGGACTTCCAGAAGGCATTTGATAAGGTGCCACACCAAAGGTTAATAAACAAGGTAAGATCGCATGGGGTTAGGGGCAATTTATTAGCTTGGAAAGAGGATTGGCTAACCAACTGAAAACAGAAAGTCGGGATAAATGGGTCGTTTTCTGGTTGGCAAGATTTAACTAGTGGGGTGCCACAGGGTTCGGACCTTGGGCCCCAACTATTGACAATCTATATTAATGACTTGGATGCAGGGATAGAAGGTACTATAGCCAAGTTTGCAGATGACACTAAAATAGGTGGGACAGTAAGTTGCAATAAAGAAATAAGAAATTTACAAATGGATATGGATAGGTTAGATAAATGGGTCAAAATTTAGCAGATGGATTTTAACGTGGATAAGTGTGAGGTTATCCATTTTGGTCGGAAGAATAGAAATGCAAATTATCTAAATGGAGAGAAACTTCAGAGTGCTTCGGTGCAGAGGGATCTGGGTGTCCTCGTGCATGAATCACAGAAAACTAGTTTGCAGGTACAGCAGGTGATAAGGAAGGTAAATGGAATTTTGGCATTTATTGCTAAAGGAATAGAGTATAAAAGTAGGGAAGTGTTGCTGCAACTGTACAAGGCATTAGTGAGACCGCACCTGGAGTATTGCATACAGTTTTGGTTCCCTTACTTGGGAAAGGATGTAGTTGCATTGGAGGCAGTTCAGAGGAGGTTCACTAGATTGATTCCAGAGATAGGGGGCTTGTCTTATGAAGAGAGATTGAGCAGTTTGGGCCTTTACTCTCTGGAGTTTAGAAGAATGAGAGGAGATCTAATTGAGGTATATAAGATGATTAAGGGGATTGACAAAGTAGACATAGAGAGGATGTTTCCTCTTGTGGGGCAATCTAGAATGAGAGGTCATAGTTTTAGGATAAGGGGTAGCAGATTTAAAACAGAGATGAGGAGAAATTACTTCTCTCAAAGGGTCGTGAGTCTGTGGAATACACTACCCCAGAGTGCGGTGGATGCCGGGACATTGAGTAAATTTAAAGGAGGAGATTGACAGATTTTTAATTAGTAATGGGTTGAAGCGTTATGGAGAACGGGCAGGGAAGTGGAGTTGAGGCCGAGATGAGATCAGCCATGATCGTATTGAATGGTGAAGCAGGCTCGGGGGGGGGGGGGGGCTGAATTGCCTACTCCTGCTCCTAGTTCTTATGTTCTTATACAAGTATAACTTCTTTGCTCTTGTACTCTACGTCCCTATTAATAAAGCCCAGGATACTGTCTGCTTTTATTAACCACTCCCTCAACCTGTCCTGCCACCTTCAATGACTTATGCACATATATACCCAGGTCCCTCTGCTCCTGCACCCCCTTTAGAATTGTACCCTTCATTCTATATTGTCTCTCCATGATCTTCCTACCAAAATGAATCACTTCACATTTCTCTGCATTGAACTTCATCTGCCACCTGTCTGCCCATTCCACCAACTTGTCCTTTTGAAGTTCTACACTATCCTCCTCACAGTTCACAATGTTTCCAAATTTCATATCATCTGCAAACTTTGAAATTGTGTCCTGTACACCAACGTCTAGGTCATTAATATATCAGGAAAAGCAAGGGTCCCAACACTGGCCCCTGGGGAACTCCACTACAAACCTTCCTCCAGCCTGAAAAACATCCATTAACCACTACTGTGTTTCCTGTCACTCAGCCACTTTTGTATCCATGTTGCTACCGTCCCTTTTATTCCATGAGCTACAGGTTTGCTCACAAGTCTGTTGTGTGGCACTGTATCAAATGTCTTTTGAAAGTCCATGTATACCAGCATTGCCCTCATCAACTCTCTCTGTTACCTCCTCAAAAAGCTCCAGCAAGTTAATTAAACATGAGAGGATATACAGGATGGGAAGAAAAGGAGTGGAAGAGCTAGTGATAGAATCCCCTATCGTAAGGGGTACAGATAGGCGTTTCTGAGGCCACAAACGTGACTCCAGGATGGTATGTTGCCTCCTTGGTGCTAGGGTTAAAGATGTCACAGAGCAGCTGTAGGACATTCTGAAGGGGGAGGGTGAACAGTCAGAGGTCGAGGTATACATTGGTACCAATGACATAGGTAAAAAGAGGGATGAGGTCCTGCAACAAGAATTGAGAGCGAGGTAGCAGATTGAAAAGCAGGACGTCTAAGGTTGTAATCTCTGGATTACTCCTGGTTCCACGTGCTAGTGAGTATAGGAATAGGAGGATAGAGCAGATGAATGCGTGGCTGAGGAGATAGTGCAGGAGGGAGGGCTTTAGTTTCCTGGATCACTGGGTCTGTTTCTGGCAAAGGTGGGACCTGTACAAGTTGGACGGGTTGCACCTGGACTGGAACGGGACCAACATCCTTGCTGGGAGGTTTGCGAGTGTTGTTGGAGCGGGTTTAAACTAATTTGGCAGGGGGATGGGATACAGAATGGAGGTACAGTAGGGGGTGATGTACAGTCAAAGAGAGAAACAGAGTCAGTCTGGAAGGCAGAGCAAATATAGACCTGTTCAGACACAAGTGAAAAATGCAAGGCTGGATTGTATCTATTTTAATGCAAGGAGTCTTACTAGTAAGGCAAATGAATTGAGGGCTTTGATTAGCACATGGGATTATGATATTATTGCTCTCAGAGACACAGTTGAGGGAGGGGCAGGACTGGCAGCTCAATATTCCAGGGTATAGAATCTTCAGATGAGACAGGGGAGGGGATAAAAGAGGAGGTGGCATTGCACTGTTGATCAAGGAGTCAATTACTGCAGTAAGGAGGGATGACACAAAGGTTGGTGGAGTTGCGGATAATGATGAGGATTGTCAGAGGATACAGCAGGATATAGATCGGTTGGAGACTTGGGCGGAGAAATGGCAGATGGAGTTTAATCCGGACAAATGTGAGGTAATGCATTTTGGAAGGTATAATGCAGGTGGGAGGTATACAGTAAATGGCAGAACCCTTAGGAGTATTGACAGACAGAGAGATCTGGGTGTACAGGTCCACAGGTCACTGAAAGTGGCAACGCAGGTGGATAAGGTAGTCAAGAAGGCATACAGCATGCTTGCCTTCATCGGTCGGGGCATAGAGTATAAAAATTGGCAAGTCATGTTGCAGCTGTACAGAACCTTAGTTCGGCCACACTTAGAATATTGCGTGCAATTCTGGTCGCCACACTACCAGAAGGACGTGGAGGCTTTGGAGAGGGTACAGAGGAGGTTTATCTGGATGTTGCCTGGTCTGGAGGGCATTAGCTATGAGGAGAGGTTGGATAAACTCGGATTGTTTTCACTGGAATGACGGAGGTGGCGAGGTGACATGATAGAGGTTTACAAAGTTATGAGTGGCATGGACAGAGTGGATTGTCAGAAGCTTTTTCCCAGGGTGGAAGTGTCAGTTACTAGGGGACATAGGTTTACGGTGCGAGGGGCAAAGTTTAGAGGGGATGTGCGAGGCAAGTTCTTTACACAGAGGGTGGTGAGTGCCTGGAACCTGCTGCCGGGGGAGGTGGTGGAAGCAGATACGATAGCGATGTTTAAGAGGCATCTTGACAAATATATGAATAGGAAGGGAATAGAGGGATATGGGCTCCGGAAGTGCAGAAGGTGTTAGTTTCGGCAGGCATCAAGATTGGCGCAGGCTTGGAGGGCCGAATGACCTGTTCCTGTGCTGTACTGTTCTTTGTTCTTTGATATCTTAGAAGGTTCCTCAAATGTGGCCATATGGGTAGAACTTAAAAACAAAAAAGGGGGCAATCACTTGGCTGGGAGTGTACTACAGGCCTCCAAACAGTCAGGGAGAGATACAGGAGCAGATATGTAGGCAAATCTCAGACAGGTGTAAAAATAATAGAGTAATAATAGTTGGGGATTTCAACTTCCCCAATATCAACTGGGATAGTCTTAGTGCAAAAGGTGTAAAGGGGGGTGGAATTCTTAAAATACATACAGGAAAGCTTTTTGAGCCAGTACGTAGAAAGTCCTACAAGAGAAGGGGCAGTACTGGACCTAATCCTGGGGAATGAAGCCAGACAAGTGGTAGAAGTGTCAGTGGGGGGAGCATTTCAGGGATAGTGACCATAACTCTAAAATTTAAAGTAGTTAGGGAAAAGGACAAAGATGGACCAGAAATAAAGGTACTAAATTTCAATAGGATAAAACAGGATCTGGCCAAAGTGGACTGGGAGCAGCTACTTGTAGGAAAGTCTACATCAGACCAGTGGGAGTCAAAGAGGAAACAGTGAGAGTTCAGAACCAACATTTACCCGTTAAAGTGAAGGGTAGGACCATCAAGTCCAGAGAATCCTGGATGTCAAGGGATATAGAGGATTGGATCAGGAAAAAAAAGAAGAGGCTTATGGCAGATTCAGAGCACTGAAAACAGCAGAGGCACTAGAAGAGTATAGAAAGTGTAGGGGGTACTTAAAGTAATTAGGAGAGCGAGGAGGGGACATGAAAAAACACTGGCAGGCAAGAAAAAGGAAAATCCCAAGGCATTTTATAAGTATATTAAGGGCAAGAGGATAACCAGGGAAAGAGTAGGGCCCATTAGGGACCAAAGTGGCAATCTGTGTGTGTGGAGCCAGAGGACATAGGTGAGTTTTAAATGATTACTTTTCATCTGTGTTCACTATGGAGAAGGATGATGAAGGTGTAAAGATCAGGGAGGGGGATTGTGATATACTTGAACATATTAGCATTGAAAAGGAGGAAGTATTAGCTGTTTTAGCCAGCTTATAAGTGGATAAATCCCCAGGCCCAGATGAGATGCATCCCAGGCTGTTATGTGAGGCAAGGGAGGAGATAGTAGGGGCTCCCTCACAAATTTTCAAATCCTCTCTGGCCACAGGAGAGGTACCAGAGGATTGGAGCATAGCAAATGTGTTACCATTATTCAAGAAGGGTAGCATGGATAAACCAGGTAATTACAGGCCGGTGAGTCTAACATCAGTGGTAGGGAAACTGGTGGAAAAATTCTGAGGGACAGGATTAATCTCCACTTGGAGAGGCAGGGATTAATCAGGGATAGTCAGCATGGCTTTGTCAGGGG
Source organism: Heterodontus francisci (assembly GCF_036365525.1). Classification (NCBI taxonomy): domain Eukaryota; kingdom Metazoa; phylum Chordata; class Chondrichthyes; order Heterodontiformes; family Heterodontidae; genus Heterodontus; species Heterodontus francisci. The sequence goes on along the minus strand of NW_027140348.1, from coordinate 184,180 downwards.
GAGATCGTGTCTAACTAACGATTGAATTTTTTGAGGCAGTGACTAGATGTGTAGATGAGGGTAAAGCAGCTGATGTAGTCTACATAGACTTCAGTAAGACTTTTGATAAGGTCCCGCATGGGAGATTGGTTAAGAAGATGAGCCCATGGGATCCAGGGCAATTTGACAAATTGGATCCAAAATTGGCTTAGTGGCAGGAGGCAGAGGGTGATGGTTGAGGGTTGTTTTTGCGAGTGGAAGCCTGTGACCAGTAGTGTACCACAGGGATCGGTGCTGGGACCCTTGCTGTTTGTAGTGTATATTAATGATTTCGACATGAATATCGGAGGTATGGTCAGTAAGTTCACAGATGACATGAAAATTGGTGGTGTTGTAAATAGTGAGGAGGAAAGCCTTAGATTACAGGACGATATAGATGGGCTGGTAAGATGGGCAGAGCAGTGGCAAATGGAATTTAAACCTGAGAAGTGAGAGATGATGCATTTTGGGAGGACTAACAAGGCAAGGGAATATACAATGGATGGTAGGACACTAGGAAGTACAGTGGGACCTTGGTGTACTTGCCTTCAGTAATCTATGGACAGCAGCACAGGTAGATAAAGGTGGTTGGAAGGCATATGGGATATTTGCCTTTATTAGCCGAGGCATAGACTATAAGAGCAAGGAGGCTATGATGGAGCGGTATAAAAAGCTAGTTAAGCCACAGCTGGAGTACTGTGTTACACCCTTGTTCTGGGCACCACACTATAGGAAGGATGTGAGTGCACTAGAGAGGGTGCAGAGGAGATTCACCAGGATGTTGCCTGGGCTGGAGTATTTCAGCTATGAAGAGAGACTGAAAAGGCTAGGGTTGTTTTCCTTAGAACAGAGAAGGATGAGGGGGGGTCATGATTGAGTTTACAAAATTATGAGGGCATTGATAGGTTAGATAGGAAGAGACTTTTTCCCTTAGCGGAGGGGTCAATAACAGGGGCCATAGATTTAAGGTAAGGGGCAGGAGGTTTAGAGGGGATTTGAGGAAAATTTTTTCACTCAGAGGGTGGTTGGAATCTGGAACACACTGCCTGAAGTGGTGGTAGAGGCATGAACCCTCACAACATTTAAGAAGTATTTAGATGAGCACTTGAAATGCCATAGCATACAAGGCTATGGGCCAAGTGCTGGAAAATGGGATTAGAATAGTTAGGTGCTTGATGGCCAGCACAGAGACGATGGGCCAATGCGCCTCGTTCTGTGCTTTATAACTCTATGATTTTCCCTTTAAAAAATTCATGCTGGCTTTCCTCAACTCGCTTTTGTCCATGTGACTGTTCATTTCGTCCCAAATTATTTTTTCTAGAAGTTTTCCCACCACTGAAGTTAAACTGACTGTCCTGTAGTTGCTGGGCTTAACTTAACACCCTTTTTTGAACAAGGGTGGAACGATTGCAATTCCAGTCCTCTGGCACCACCCCCGAGTCTAAGGAAGACTGAAAAATTATGACCAGTGCCTCTGTGATTTCCACCCCCACTTCCCTCAGTATCCTTGGATGCATCTCATCTGGTCCTGTGCTTTATCCACTTTAAGTGCAGACTGCCCATCTAATACTTCCTGTATCAATTTTAAACCCCTCTAGTGTCTGACTTCCTCCTCTTTCAACATTGCCTGGGTTGCATCTTCTTCCTTGGTAAAGACAGATGCAAAGTATTTATTTAATACCTCAGCTATACCCTCTGCCTCCATGTGTAAATCCCCTTTCTGGTCCCTAATCGGCCCCACTCCTCCTTTTACCACCGTTTTACTATTTATATGCCTATAGAAAATATCAAGATTTCCTTTAATGTTAGCTGCCAGTCTCTTTTCATGCTCTCTCTTTGTTTCTCTTATTTGCTTTTTTACTTCCCCTCTGGACCTTCTATATTCAGCCTGGTTCTCAACAGTATTTTCTGCCTGGTATCTGTCATAAGCACACTTTTTCTTCTGTATCTTAATCTTTACCAGTTTCTCATTCAGTGAACTCTGGATTTGTTTGCCCTACTTTTCCCCTTCGAGGGAACATACCTTGACTGTGCCCGCACCCTCTCTTCTTTGAAGGTAGCCCATTGTTCATCTACCAGTTTTCCTGCCAGCCTTTGACTCCAATTTATTCGCCCCAGCTTCATTCTTACCCCACTGAAGTTTGCCTTTCCCCAGTTAATTATTCTTACCCTGGATTGCTCTTTGTCCTTTTCCATTGTCAGCCTAAACCTTATGATACAATGATCACTATTCCCTAAATGCTCTCCTACTGATACTTGATCCACTTGGCCCACCTCAATCTCAAGAACCAGGTCTAGCAGTGCCTCCTTTCTCGTTGGACTAGCAACGCTGTTGTGGAAAATTTTCCTGAACACACTCTTGCCCCTCACTGCCCTTTACACTATTATCCCAGTCTATGTTTGGATAAAGTCCCCCATTATAACTACCCTATAATTTTTGCACCTCTCTAATTTCCTTGCAAATTTGTTCCTCCATGTCCTTCCCACTAGCTGGTGGCCTAGAGACATCGAGCAATGTAACGGCACCTTTTTTGTTCCTTAGCTCTAGCCAAATAGATTCCTGTCCTCAACTCCTCTGGGACATCCTTTTTCTCCAGCACTGCAATGCTCTCCTTAATCAATACCACCACCCTTCCCCCTTTCCTATCTTTCCCAAACACCTTGTCTCCAAGAATATTTAAAAGCCAGTCCAGCCCTACTTTGAGCCAGATTTCTGTTATAGTCACATCATGTTTCCACATGGAAATCTGTACCTGTAACTCACCAGTCTTATTAACACTCAGTGCATTCATATACATGCACATTAACCCTGATTCAGACTTTATTACTTTCTCCCTTACTCTTACCCCACCGAATAATTTATTATTCCCTATCTCCCCCAGTATTCTGTGCTCCTTGGTGTTCCAATGATACTTGCTCCCAGTTCCCACACCTCTGACAAGTTACCAGTTTTGCTTCACTCCAGTCCAAGCTCCCTCTCAGGTTCCCATCCCCCTTACAATTTAGTTTAAGCCTTCCTCAACAGCACTAGCAAATCTCCCTGTGAGGGGTATACTCTGTTCCCTACACTTCTCTTGTAGCTAGCGTATGAAGATCATGTCCACAATAGATCTGCCGGCACGGAAAGAAAGAACAGTACAGCACAGGAACAGACCATTCGGACCTCCAAGCCTGCGCCGATCTTGATGCCTGCCTAAACTAAAACCTTCTGCACTTCCGGGGACCATATCCCTCTATTCCCATCCTATTCATGTATTTGTCAAGATGCCTCTTAAAGGTCGCTATCGTACCTGCCTCCACCACCTCCCCCGGCAGCAAGTTCCAGGCACTCACCACCCTCAGTGTAAAGAACTTGCCTCGCACATCCCCTCTAAACTTTGTCCCTCGCAGCTTAAACCTATGTCCCCTAGTAACTGACTCTTCCACCCTGGGAAAAAGCTTCTGACTATCCACTCTGTCCATGCCGCTCATAACTTTGTAAACCTCTATCATGTCGCCCCTCCACCTCCGTCGATCCAGTGAAACCAATCCGAGTTTATCCAACCTTTCCTCATAGCTAATGCCCTCCAGACCAGGCAACATCCTGGTAAACCTCCTCTGTACCCTCTCCAAAGCCTCCACGTCCTTCTGGTAGTGTGGCGACCAGAAACCACACTGTGCTTCTGAATACACTTGGCCTGCAAGTAACTGGAGTCTTTTAAGTATGACCCCAGCAGATTTCTTCCCTGTGACACTATAGAGTGAAATGCCCCTGTCGTTATTGCAGTCTCCTCTGTCGTCTTTCTTTTTGTATAGCGTGATGATTTTGGCATTACGCATCTCCTGTGGAACGGAGCCTACTTTCCAACAGAGGAGGAGGTGGTCAAAGGTGTGGCAATAGATGGGACTTTGTGCTTGAGTAGTTCAGTTGGGATTCCATCCTTGCCCGGTGCCCTTCTGTTCGCTAGGTGGTCTATGGCCTTCTCAAGCTCCAGTGAAGAGGGTTCATCTAACTCATTTATGACAGGAAGTTGCAGGAGAGCGCAGACTGGGAGATGCCAGACTCTCACGAGTATAGCTGACAGCAGTGTTCAGCCCAGCAGTGCATCTGTTTACTTCTGCCGACTTCAGGGGAGCAACTTTGGTGATGGCAAGGCCAAGCGCCCTCTTCAGTCCTTCGTACATAGCTCAGCTTTCTTTTGTCACATGCAGTTTGAATTTCTTGACAAGCTGATCCAGTGTTTGTTTGTGCAGTATCTCTCTCTCTCCTTTGCACGGTTGTCTTGGCTACTTTCAGATCATGCAGTGTCTTAGCTGTTGGGTTTATGTCGTGCATCAGGTAGGCTTTGTTTTTTGCAACAACATATCATCTCAGCTGAGTAGGTCTCAAACCAACTCTTGTTGTGGGTTCCACCTTTACCAAATGATGCTTCATAGATGATTGAGCTTAGTCACTTCCAAGCTTCAACACCGGCATCGATACTTCTCGTTAAGATTTTGAGGGTAGGAAGCGTTCTAGCGACAGTGCGAATTTGGCATTATTGCTTATGCAAGGGATGTTGATGTGTGGCGGGCCGTCATGTTTGGAACTGTGGAACTTTCGGGGCTGCACCTTCACTCTGCTGCTGATAAAGAGAATGGCTGGTGTCGCAATCTGCACTATACTAGGTGCAGGTGTGAAGAATACCAGCCAGGTTATGCCTCCTAGTGATGACCAGACCTTGTGGCAATGTCTGCCCTGGAAAAAGGTAGTGGCAATGCAGAGTTCATTCAGGTCACAAAGCTCAAGAAGGCACTGTCCATTATCATTGTAGTAGGACTTGTCGATAAGGTGGTTAAGGCGGCATATGAAATTCTTTCCTTTATTAGTCGAGGTATAGAATACAAGAGCAGGTAGGTTAGGGTTAGGGTTAGGTCGAACTCATTGGTTAGACCACAACGTGAGCACTGTGCGCAGTTCTGGTCATCTCATTACAGAAAGGATGTAATTGCACTAGAGAGGATACAGAGGAGATTTACGAGGATGTTGCCGGGACTGAAAAAATACAGCTATGAGGAAAGATTGGATAGGCTGAGGTTATTCTCCTTGGATCAGAGAAGGCTAAGGGGGAGATCTGATTGAAATGTACAATATTGCGAGGGGCCTGGATAGAGTGGAGGTGAAGGGCCTATTCATCTTAGCAGAGGGGTTAGTGACGAGGGGGCATAGACTTGAAGTGATTGGTAGAAAAATTAGAAGGAAGATGCGGAAAAACTTTTTCACCCAGAGGGTGGTGGGGGTCTGGAACTCACTGCCTGAAAGGGTAGTTGAGGCAGAAAGCCTCAACTCATTGAAAGGGAGTCTGGATATGCACCTCAAGTGTTGTAATCTGCAGGGCTACGGACCAAATGCTGGAAGGTGGGATTAGATTAGGTGGATCATTTTTCAGCCGGTACAAACACATTGGGCCAAGTGGCCTCTTTCGATGCCTTAAAATTTCTATGATTACATATTGCCCACCCCATGACAACCAAGGCACATTGGCCATGAATCACTGTCTGTCCCAACACAAGCGTTGATGTCACCCAGGATGAATAGCTTCACAGCATCTGGGATGTTCCTCAGAACGCCACCCCGCGGGTCACAGAAATGCTCTATATCTGAGATGCTGGCCTTCAGAGTTGATGCGCAGACACATATGTTGACTGTGCCTCCATGGGATGATCACCGCAGGGAGATAATACCAATCTGCTGGCATATCCTTAACAGGCTATGCATAACCCGAAAGGGGAGTTATACAGCACACAAATAGAATCTTCCATTAAAGCAGTCAAAGCAGCATTTTAGTCTAATTTCACTGCAGGTAAACAGGCCGTTTCAGTTGTCATTTTTGCTATTCAATGGAAGCTCCTAAAATGCAAGCAATCTTTAGTATACAAAAAAAATTTCATTTCTAGTGAGATGAAATAACTTACATGCTGTTGCAAGGGGTTCTGAATCACCTGACCCTGGTGTTGGGGAGTGGTGGGGAGGAGGGAGGGTTGCTGTTATCCCACGAGCACCATGCAATTATGTTGGTTAGCTGCAGTTAAAGGCTCGTCCTGAGACTTTAAAATATGAATAGTGCTCCCCAATAGGCCAGGTTCTTCAAATGCTTCACATTCCGAGGGACAGATCATGCTAGCCTTCAGCTTCTCTTTCCCCACAAATTACTACTATTTTTTTTTGCATCTGTTTTATTCAGCACTGATTGAAACTCTGAAACTTTCTTTGCTTGCTGCTTCGAAAGGTTCAAATATTCTGCCCTACATATTCTTGTTCCCCCTTGCATCTTGGTTGTGCTGAAATCAAGATTAGCCACTCGCCCAGAGTCTCAGTGCAAAACAGCTCCTCACCTCCTCCTACAAACTACAGTCATTTGAAATTTAAGTTTGGCATCACCTGGACACTGCTTCCCAAGTTACCATTACTTCTCTACTATCCTCTTCAATCTCGGTGCCCTGCACTGTTGGACTTGGTTTTTAAAAAAAGTTCCATATTTTCCCATTGTTAAATTGGGCTCGACAGTCTCAGTAAGTGGAGGATGTGGAATGGATGACAGATTAATTTAAGTTTCCTTTAACTAAGGCTGTCACAGGTTACAAGATAATTTGGTGAAAAGATGTACAGGAATAGGAAGTCATTCAGCCCTTTGAGGCTGTTTTGCTATTCAATTAGAGCATCCCTGATCTGTATCACAATCCCAGACATGTCTTTAATGCATATCCCTTGATACACTTACCCAACAATAATCTAAAAGCTTCAATTGACTTCCAACACCAACAGCTTTGAGGGACATAACCAAAAAAGGCTTTTTAGCTATTTTGAGAAGTTATTTAGGGAATTAACAGGTTACTATGAACAATCCATCACCACAGCCCAGCAGATTAAAGACAGAGGACAGCCCTGGAACAAATGCACAAAAAAAGGTGAATTTACACTGCAAGAGTACCACTCAATGTGAAAATTTCAGCTAATGGGAATTTCAGCATCAATTAAATCCATAGAACAGCAGGCACTTACTCCAAAGAAGAGAGAAATTAGAGTACGAGAGAAAACTAGTAAGAAATATGACAGACAGTAAAAGCTTCTACAAATATATAAAAAAAAGTTCCTTAAGTGAACACTTAGAGGACGAGACTGGGAATTAATGGGAAATTGTAGAGGCTTTGAACAATTATTTTGTATCCGCCTTCACAGTAGAAGACACTGTCCTGCCATATCTAGTCGTGAGTGGTGGTGGACAATTAAATAACTGACTGGATGAGGAGGAGGCTCCACAAATATCCCCATCCTCAATTTGGGGGGGGGGGTGGCCAGTACAACAGTGCAAAAGATAAGGCTGAAGCATTTGTAACCATCTCTGCCAGAGGTGCCGAGTGGATGATCCATCTCGGCCTCCTCCGGAGGTCCCCAGCATCACAGATCCCAGTCTTCAGCCAAGCCGATTCACTCAATGTGATAACAAATGGCTGAAGGCATTGCATACTGCAAAGGCTATGGGCCCCAACCTGTACCAGTACAGCTACAACACTGGCATCTACTTGACAATGTGGAAAATTGCCCAGGTAGGTCCTGTGCACAAAAAGCAGGACAAGTCCAACCCGGCCAATTACCACCCCATCAGTCTACTCTCTGTAGACAGCGCTGCCAAGCAGCACTTACTCAGCAATAACCTACTCACTGACATTCAGTATAGGTTCTGCCAGGGCCACTCAGCTCCTGACCTCATTACAGCCTTGGTTCAAACATGGACAAAAATGCTGAACTCCAGAGGTGAGGTGAGAGTGACTGCCCTTGACATCAAGGCAGCATTTGACAGAGTATGGCATCAAGGAGCCCGAGCAAAATGGAGTCAATGAGAATCAGGGGGGAAACTCTCTGCTGGTTGGAGTCATACCTGGTACAAAGGATGAAGGTTGTGGATATAGCAGGCCAATCATCTCAGCTTCAGGACATTGCTGCAGGAGTTCCTCAGGGTAGTGCCCTTGGCCCAAACATCTTCAGCTGCTTCATCAATGACCTTCCCTCCATAAGGTCAGAAGTGGGGATGTTCACCGATGATTGCACAATATTCAGCACCATTCGTGACTCCTCAGATACTGAAGCAGTGTGTCGATATGCAGCAAAACTTTAACATCCAGGCTTAGGCTGGTAAGTGGCAAGATACATTCAGGCCACACAAGTGACAGGCAATGATCATCTCCAACAAGAGAGAATCTAACCATCTTCCCTTGACATTCAATGGCATTACCATCGATGAACCCCTCCCCCTCACTATCCTGGGGGTTACCACTGACCAGAAACTGAACTGGACCAGTCATATAAATACTGTGGCTACAAGAGCAGGTCAGAGGCTAGGAGTCCTGCAGCGAGTAGCTCACCTCCCAACTCCCTAAAGCCTGTCCACCATCTACAAGGCACAAGTCAGGAGTGTGATGGAATACTTTCCACTTGCCTGGATGGGTGCAGCTCCAACAACACTCAAGAAGCTCAACACCATCCAGGACAAAGCAGCCCACATGATTGGCACCCCATCCACAAACATTCACTCCCTCTACCACTGATGCACAGTGGTAGCAGTGTGTCCCATCTACAGTATGCATTGCAGCAACTCACCACAGGCAGCTGAGACAGCACCTTCTAAACCCATGACCTCTGCAGCCTAGAAGGACAAGGGCAGCAGATGCATGGGAACACCACCACCTGCAAGTTCCCCTCCAAGCCACACACCATCCTGACTTGGAACTATATCACCATTCCTTCACTGTCGTTAGGAAGAGAGTTCCAGGATTTTGACCTAACAGCACTGTTGGCCCACCTACAACTCAAGGACTGCAGCGGTTCACCACCTTCTCAAGGACAATTAAGGATGGGCAATAAATGCTAGCCTTGCTGAGTGGTGTGTGAAACCTCAACCCACATCCCCCAAACTAATAAAAAGTTAACTGTGGACCCTGGTTTGTCCAGAACCAAATCATAACCATTGACAATTCTTAGGTAATCATAATTTAGTTACCAACATGAAAACCAACCCATCAGGAATCTTCTACATCCCAGATGATGCTGTCGAAGTTTAAACCAGAATAATGAAAAACATTTTGAATGTAGAGTCAGTGGATTTTCTATTGTTAGTGTTTCATTTCACATTACTTCTGACCTGATTTGTCAAAGCAGTCTGTACAGGAAGTGAGTGACCCAACTGCATTGAGTTTATTGACAATATACAGCTTTAAGACAATCAACAGTAATTTTCAACAGACTGTACAGTCTTTATTTACAGAATGAAATGACAATGCAGTAACTATTTAAAACGTTGATTCGAAAGCAGGGTGTCTCTTGTTGTCACATGATGACTTTTGAATAGTAACGGCTAGAAAATACCAGCCACTGCAGGCACAGAACAGATTCTGCTCTTAGTAATTACAGTTGTGCCAGGTATTACTATAATGCACCTGCATTACCTGTCTGGTTACATACTTTACAGCTTCAGGAGGGAAGACTCGGAACTGGCTAGTCATCGACTGTGATGTTGCGGAACAGGTATGACATGGATTCACCGTTGTGGATGCGGCGGATAGCTTCAGACAGGATCATGCTGACGTCCACAGTTTTGATCTTGGGGCACTGTAACTTTTGGACCTCATGAGGAATGGTGTTTGTTACAACCACCTTCAGGACAAGAAGAATTATATCACATATACTAGAGAAACTTAAGTAAACTGGAAACAAAGAAATAAAAGCAGAAAATACTGGAAAGGGATGCAGGTGCGTGTGTGGCTGGGGGCGGGGGGGGGTTTGTGGTGCACATCTTGCAGGTCAGTGGACAGCAAACAGGTCAACATTTTGAGCTGGGCCCTTCAAAACTCAAAATGAAAGTGAATTAAGTATTGAAGTAGAAAACAAAACAAAAAAAAAAGTGGTGGTGGGGAGGGATAGAGGGGTCACAAGGGAACAAAGCTAAGCCAGCACAAAGGAACTGACCAGGAAATTATTGTCAAGTGACCAACAAAGCAGCAAGAGGCTTACCCTTAAAAATTAAAAAAAGTCTGAAGTAATGACATCTATTTGACCAAGTTCTTACTCCCCCCACTCATCAAAACAGTTATAGTTCAAAGTTGGTTTTCTGTCTGATTACGCTTCATTGTCCTCTATTCAGAGCAAGCTGCTAGCTAACTGTCTTCACTGTACACAGCTACACATACCACCCAATACTAGTACACATCAACAGTTACATATCCACTATAACACAATAGACTATGAATACAGAACTTTCTAACCATTCACACTATTTTTTTTTTATTTAGAGATACAGCACTGAAACAGGCCCTTCGGCCCACCGAGTCTGTGCCGACCAACAACCACCCATTTATACTAATCCTACATTAATCCCATATTCTTTACCACATCCCCACACTAGGGACAATTTACAACGGCAAATTTACCTATCAACCTGCAAGTCTTTGGCTGTGGGAGGAAACCGGAGCACCCGACAGAAACCCACGCAGACACAGGGAGAACTTGCAAACTCCACACAGGCAGGACCCAGAATTGAACCCGGGTCGCTGGAGTGGTGAGGCTGCGGTGCTGACCACTGCACCGCCACTACCTTAAATAAAAACAGACCTTCCTGAGATTAGATTTAGATTTTTTAGATTAGAGATACAGCACTGAAACAGGCCCTTCGGCCCACCGAGTCTGTGCCAACCAGCAACCACCCAGTTATACTAATCCTACACTAATCCCATATTCCTACCCAACATCCCCACCTGACCCTATATTTCCCTACCACCTACCTATACTAGTGACAATTTATAAAGGCCAATTTACCTACCAACCTGCAAGTCTTTTGGCTTGTGGGAGGAAACCGGAGCACCCGGAGAAAACCCACGCAGACACAGAGAACTTGCAAACTCCACACAGGCAGTACCCAGAATCGAACCCGGGACCCTGGAGCTGTGAGGCGGCAGTGCTAACCACTGCGCCACCCAAACATTAGGAAACAGCGGCAATAATAATACCTCATTGATGGCTGACTCCTCGATCAAACAAGGGGCATCAGCAGAGAGAAGACCGTGAGTAGCCATGACGTATATCTTGTATGCGCCTCGCTCCTTCAGAATCTCAGCAGCTGCTACAAAACCATCAACATCATCAATAATGTCGTCCTGTTTGGGAAGGTGGATAGGAGAGAGATGAAGAGAGAGACAATCAACTGGAAATTAACACAGCTTCAGTAAACAGCGAAACCCAACTTCATCCCATATGACAGATACATTACCACAGCCTCACTTTATAAAAAATGTATTTACTCCTCAACGACCACCACCCAGCTCAGCTTAATTGCCATTTATCACATTACGGTTTACGAATCATGCTGTGCACAAATTGGCTGCCATGGTTTTTCCATTACAATAGCTATAAAGCACTTTGGTTTGTGAAAGGCATGATGTAACGCAAGTTACTTCTTTCCTTAAAATCAGTCAGTCTCAAGGATTAAATTTAGCTTTTCATCTGCGATCAGTGAACTCCCAGGGATCATCAGTCCCACCTACAGTGGGGCCACCACTTACTGCAAACCAGCTTCAATAAATCAAAGTCAATTGTTGTAAAGCTAAAACACAAAATTAATCAGAATTCTTTGCAATTTGAAAATGACTGTTGACAGAGATCCAGTGAGACAAACCATAGCTTGAGTTTGTGCTCGTGCCAGAAGCAGCACCAAGTGTATCCAAAAATGAGGGACTAATCTGGTGAAGTTACAACACAGGACTACACATGCAGGCTAACAACGGCAGCAGCATGCAGGCCCTCTAACACACCATTCACTCCCTCAACCACCAGCGTTCAGTGGCAACAGCATGCACCATTGATAAGATGCACTGCAGCAACTCACCAAGGCTCCTTCGACAGCACCTTCCAAACCCGCGACCTCTACCACCTAGAAGGACAAGGGCCGCAGATGCATGGGAACACCACCACCTGCAAGTTCCCCTCCAAGCCACACACCATCCTGACTTGGAACTATACAGCCGTTCCTTCACGGTCTCTGGGTCAAAATCCTGGAACTCCCTTCCTTACTGTGGTTGTACCTATATCCCCAAGGACTACAGAGGTTCAAGAAGGGGACTCACCACCATCTTCATTGGAGAGCAGAAATAAATGCTGGCCTTGCCAGCGACACCCACAGCCCATGAATAAAATAAATCTAGTCAAGAAGCTGTAGAGAATCTCATGTCTCACTGTGATGAGCTGTTCTGTGTTTCACTGAACAGAAACAAGCATCCTAAATACAGCCTAATGGGGAAAATCACACTGCTTCACGCACTTATCAGGGAGTAACACTACCCACCAAATCAATCAGGGTCTATCTTAAAACGTCAGTGATAAACAAGAACCTTGCACAATTCCATTCTTACCACGATGATGGCTATTCTTCCACCAACATCTCCAACTACAGTAATAGGCGGTTTTTCTTTCGGCATCATCACTGCATAATGGAAAGAGACTGGTTATTTATATCAGGCAAGTTCAGATCAAAAAAAGCTCCCTAATCTCCCCTCGGAGTGAAACAAAAGGCACATTCCATGGATGCAGCATCTTTGACACCCTTTTATTATTTCTCTTAGATGATATGCAATCAATGCACATTACAGAAGAGGCTGAGACATATGGCAGAGCTGGAGAAGAAAAGGATTGGGTTATAGTTTGCTCATTAGTGAAGAGGCTGGGTGCTTCATAGCTGCGCCTTAAGCTAAATCTGAACATATCGGTTCATTTTACAATTCCCTTCAGAATCTTGAATACTTGATACCTCCCAAGTCTCCCTTTCTCTACTGTAAACAATTTCAAGCTCTTTAACATCACCTTATAGTTCAGATGTCATGAGCTAGGCTTCTGCAGTGCCTCAAATACCTGCACATCTTGGTTGCAGTGCAGCCAACAGAACTTTAGGAGTGGGCATATCAGTACTTTATACAGAATCACCGTCTGAGATTTGTGCCCTTTTTCTCAGGTGTTACATACTAAGATCTGCTCAGCTCTCTTTCCTTTTGCTGAATATTCAAAATGTTCAATTCTATATAAAAAAAAATACATGGAGGCAAAGCTGTTAACAGGTCAGAGTTACAGAAGGGGCTCTCATGAGTTGCCAGGTCCAAATTTCAGAACCTTATTCATGCTAATAAGCAGAATGTAGGCAAACCAGGGTCAACACTGGTGGAGGCCTTTATAATTCCCAACCAAGCTAATCCTCAATAAATGTTGGACTGATATATCCAGGAAGTAAAGGAAATGGAGCTATCTAAACATTAGTTGACAAGGCGCAATGTCTTACGACACTAGCACGAGATCCAGAGTGTGCCAGTGAGCTCCCTGTTGCAGAATGTGCATTTTATTCAGCTCCTGTATCACAAGAGAGCATGCATTAAACAAGTGGCAGAAGAAGGCTCCTTTAATCCAACACCACCCAATGCACTAAGAATGGAGGAGAGAAGCTGGAAGGCTTTTTCGAAGCACTGGTAACTAAAGGTTTTGGTTGTCCCTGGTTACTCTCCAGCCACCTCATTCATTGAATATCTGGCACAAATGCAAAGAAACCAGTTCCAATTTCCCCAAAGCTCTCACCACCTAACAAAAGCCAAACATACAACACCCAGCAATCACTCTCAGGGACTACTCCAGTGTTTGCTGCGCGTGGCATACACATGGTCAAGTTTCATTGCTACAAACCCAAGCACAACTGGTAGACCAAAGCTCACTCAGACATTTCACCAGAACATGCCAGCTTTGTAGGAATGAGTATTGAAACTGTGCGGCACTGGAAAGGTTTGACAATGTGGGGTCCCTGCGCTACTCCCCAAACCATTTCCAAAGCTGAAACCCCATGTTCTACACTTCTTAAAACACTTGTATAAATTTACATTTTCCTCGTGTGAAATAACACAGACAACGGCTGTGGAAGTATAATGGTCCAGTTCTGCACAGTATTTGAAACATGCAAAAGGATGGCTAATCACAGCACCAGGAAAGCAGAACAAAATGCGTGTAAAAGACCACAGATCAGAGTAAACTCTCATCCATTACTGCAGAAGTTTTCAAACGCTTCTATTTTAGGAACACCTCAAAAGACCGGCACACACCTGGGCACCCCCATCCTAACTGCCAGCAGACCTCAACTGCTACGGCCAGACCAGTTGTTATAGTGTTCATCACCAGAATCATCCCAGTGAGTTAACAAACAAATACAAAATGTGACATCCTCAGTGCTCCTAGTGTTTGAAAATCAAAGTATTTGAATCCCCACGCTGCAGTTTCAAACATGCCACTATGGGTCTAACAGATTTACTGTCAGGTACTGAACACAAAACTGCAATATACATGCCATGTGCTAGTTAATGGGTCACTATTGCCAGGGATTTCAACCTTTACATTTAAGCAAAGGCAGCAAATTCCAACAGGTTGTAAAATTTTCCAACAAAAAGCCTTGGCTAATTAGACCCCCATCCCCAGGGAAGTAATACACCTTAAGAAGGTAGTTTGTTCAAAGGCAAAAGAACATTTAAGCAGCCTGAAGATGGGAATGAAAAGCTTGCTAGAATCACTGCAGCAACAATGAGCGAGAATTAAACCACTGTACAAAATACAAATATCTCAAATATAGCACAAAATGCTGTAAATGCACTCGGGGGCTCACCAGCATCCGGAAAGAGCAAAAGACAAAGTTATACCCAAAATGTCAGTCCACATCCAAACTGGAAACTTGAAGGGCTTTAAAGGACAAGAGGTTCCTCAACTCATTCTGCATCCACTTGCAAAGCACAAATCTTGTGCATAGTTTCTTTCAGACATGTGTTTGTGTTGGTCTGGGGCAGTACTGCTACCAATCTGCCATTTGTGGCCCAGAACAGAAACTTGGCCTTTTTCCTTTTCTGAAGTGCTCAGAACCACTGTGCATTTCCAACATTCTTCATTCTTATTTCATTTTTTTGTACTTGCATTTTTTTTTATATAGATCTTTACAAATATGCCAATGTTGCTGCAAGGATATGCTCATTTAAAAAAAAAGATTCCTTATTTGATTGACAGGACACTCGACACTATGGTCCTTCCATACATTTAGACAAAGTGCAAGAAATTCTGCTTCACTCATTATTCAGTCTGACACTCAAGGCCCCTGCACGGGTACTTGTCCATTCACACATGCAGTTAATAAAGCTGCAAATCACAAACAGCCCTGTGTATCCCAGAATCAGACCTCGCCAAAAAGTAAAATGGAAGAATTATACTCTCGTACTTGGAAGCTCAATGCCAGGAAACGGAACTTGCAGCCTATGTACAGCTAAAAGCACAAATGCACAAAGGCAGAATACAAATTAATAAAACAGAACAAAAAGTTACAGTACAACAAAACCTCAAAGACCAAAAGCAATGGTGTCACTCAAAGAGACCTTCTACATGCCAGCTGACGAGTGTGCTATTAAATTCCACTCCCACTTTGTAATTTTGAGCAACCAGACCAAGGATTAAACCAGACAGGTTCGCAAAAATCAGTTGTACGAGGTGCCATTTTCACCTCGTTTTCCTGGAATGTAAACCATGGCTCCAGTGAAAGTGAAGTCAGCAGCAGGTCATTGTCAACTGCCAACATCCCCATGCCACAAACAAACCAGCTTCAAAGGAACTTACATCAAATGGAGTCACCAGGTCCATCACTAAATTGTATGAGCATCTCCAATGGCTTAATTGGTTAAGTGTGTCCAGGAAGGCTCTAGCTTCCATTCTTTGGATGAATCAGGTTAGGTGATGCAGTTCAGCACAGCAATTAGAGCATGACAATTAGACTCAATGCCTTGGGTTCAAACAATTGAAATAGAGAGAGGCAGGGAGAAAGCATATGGGGCACATGTGAGACTGAGTGTGACTGTGATAGTTTACAAGAGTATAGGAGAGAAAGAGACAGAATGAGAGTGAGAGTTTGTGCTTGCTCTTTTGCACAAACATACAGAGCATGGGAACAAAAGTTGGTGCAGTCAGCTAATGAAAGATTGAAACCTGTCTGAAAAAGGATGGAACAAAAAGAGAAACTACATATAGGACTGTATTTGGGAACAGTTCAGTGATAATAAAGACCAAGTAGCTGGAACCAGTTTTATTAGCAATAGTACAGATTAGAGCAACACATTAGCCAGTGCAGTATCTCCTGGCAGCAAAGTTCATAAAGCTGCAGATATTTGCAAGTTTAGTTTTCAAAAGAAAAAGACTGCCACTGTGCTGAGTTTCCAAGCAATAATCACCATTCTCTAAAGTTAATGATGAACAAAATTCAAAACCACTGCAACACTCTAATGCAAGCAAAGGCTGCCAACATGGCAAGTTACCAATGCTGCCAGGAAAGGTGCCAGATTCAGTCTCTACATTTAGTTTATTTGAAGCTATATGAACATCTGAAACACTAATAATCTTGAGCAATTGCAGCCCAGTATATTTCTTACATGGTAACTCCAAACCAGCATGTATTGTTGTGTTCTTTACAGCTGGAGGTGAGTGACGACCATCCACCATATCATATTCTGCATACTGGGCCTCTCCATGTATTACTGCCAGCCCTAGCCGTAGTCTCTCTGCATAAGATTGTGCTCTGAAAGAGAAGGGAGTCAACAGACAACAGTATGTCAAAATCATTTTCGTATAAATTTTCACGTGATATATGGTTTGAAGTGTATCACTACTGATTCTGAAAATGAAAAGCACCATGAACCAGTACACAGAACTATGCTGAGAGGTAAGCAAGCAATTATACTAAAACCAGAGTGGCATACTTTCTGTAATAAACTCCTGACTACTCATCAACAGATCATGAAGCGACTGGCTGAGGGTGGTGTGTGAAACCTCAGCAGCACACAAGATGCAGCTATGCCAAGGCCTCTAACCACCGGGCAGTTTAAAGGCACCAGTTCCAAATGCTGGACCACTGCTCATGAAATGCAATGCGAATCTGACACAATTAACAATGCCAGGATTTAATAGAATCTCCCATCTTTTTCTTTCAAACTCAATATTTTTTACTTATTCCAACTGTGTTCCTCAGTTATTTTTAATCAGACTGTTTAAGGGTTCAGGTCAGTAACTTTCAGAATGATTAGTGCCTTTACTTTCGTTACAGCCACACAGAGTTTTGGTGTTCACCCACTTACTTGGCATTTGCTGGAAATGGCCACTTCTGCACTTGAGTTAGCAAGACTGACTGGTCAAAATGCATGTGCGGAGTCAGAGGACAAGTCAGGAGTGTGATGGAATATTCTCCACTTGCCTGGATGGGTGCAGCTCCAACAACACTAAAGAAGCTCAACACCATCCAGGACAAAGCAGCCTGCTTGATTGTTTGCAGATGGGGTGTCACTCACTCCCTCCACCACCGATACAATGGCAGCAGTGTGTACCATCTTCAAGATGCACTGCAGCAACTCACCAAGCCTCCTTTGACAGCACCTTCCGAACTCATGACCTCTACCACCTAGAAGGACAAGGGTAGCAGACACTAGAGAACGCCACCACCTGCAAGTTCCCCTCCTGACTTGGAACTATATTGCTGTTCCTCCACTGTCACTGCGTCAAAATCCTGGAACTCCCACCCTAAAAGCACTGTGGATGTGGACTACAACAAGTGGACTGCAGTCGGTCAAGGCAGTGGCTCACCAGCACCTTCATTCAAGGGCAATAAATGCTGGCCTAGCCAGCAATGAGCACATTCCAAGAACAAATTTTAAAAACTGGGGCACTCTGAACAATTCTGGTCTCATTTTAGAGAGCATGTAGGGGGCACTTGAAGGTATAAAAAAGATTTACTAGAACGATACCAGAAGTGAGAGATTATACTAATCAGGAAACACTGAACAGGTTGGGGCTCATTTCCTCTAGAGAAGAGAAGATTGAGGGGAGACCTGATAGAGGTCTTTAAAATTACAAAAAGGAATTGATAGAGAAGATGGAGATGGAGCTGATGTTTCCACGTGAGGGTGGTGGGGGAGACCAGAACTAGCAGCCATAAATATAATAGCCACTAGTAAATCCAATAGGGATTTCAGGAGAAACTTTACCCAGAGATATATAATATAATATAAAACACTTGAGGGAGAAAAAGGAATAGGAGGAATTGATGAATTATGGTGGAAGAAAGCTTAGGGGAGCATAAACATTGGCATGAAACGGTTAGACCCAATGGCCCATTTCTGTGCTGTCTGTTTCAGTTACCCCAGCCTAGCTGCCTGCGGTCTGTACCTGTCATCACAACCTGACCATCAGCATCAATTTTAACACTGGTAATAGGCACACAATTCAGATACCAGCTAGCAAAGGTTCTACTGGGAAAATTTCAACATGCAGGAGTAGGCCATTTGGCTCTTCTGCTCTGCCATTCAATAAGATCATGGCTGATCGGATCGCGGCCATAACTTCACTTTCCTGCCTGCCTCCTTAATATCTGCAGCCTCATTTTCAACTTCACATTAAACATTAACTGAGGAAGTAACTAGCTGTGTTAAAAGGATGAGATATTTCAGAGACTTAAACTAGGCATGTCTTTGTTTTAGAATTTGTTTAAAGGAACGATATACTTGCATCGAAAGCAGTTCAGAGAAGGCTCACTAGGCTGATTCCTGGGATGAAGGGGTTGGCTTATGAGGGAAGGTTGAGCCTATACTCAGTAGAGTTTAAAGAATAAGAGGTGATCTTGTTAAAACATAAGAGATTCCGAGGGGGGCTGACAGCAGATGCTGAGAGGATGTTTCCCCTAGTTGGGGTGGGGGGGGGGGGGGGGGGGGGGAAATCTAGAACAAGGGGCACTGTCTCAAGATAAGAAATTTCCCATTTAAGACAAATGAGGAGGAATTTCTTCTCAGAGGGTGGTTCATCTTTGGAATTCTCTACCAGAGAGCAGTGGAGGCTGGGTCACTGAATATATTCATGGCTGAGTCACAGATTTTTGATCTACAAGTGAGTCGAGGGTTATGGGAGGCAGGCAGGAAAGTGGAGTTAAGGCCACAATCAGATCAGCCACGGTCTTATTAAATGGCAGAGCAGGATCGAGGAGCCAAATGGCCTACTCCTACTTCTTATGATGCATCATTTTCCAATCCTCTCGGGCTATAGGCTTTTTTTTTTAAAATATTAGTTTGTGGGATGCGGGCGTCGCTGGCAAGGCCAGCATTTAATGCCCATCCCTAATTGCCCTCGTGAAGGTTCTGGCGAGCTGCCTTTTTGAACCACTGTAGTCCTTGGGGTATAGGTACACCCAGTGTTGTTAGGAAGGGAGTTCCAGCATTCTGACTCAGCGACAGTGAAGGAACGGCGATATAGTTCCAAGTCAGGATGGTGTGCAGCTTGCAGGGGAACTTGCAGGTGATGGTGCTCCCATGCATCTGCTGCCCTTGTCCTTCTAGGCGGTAGAGATCACGGGATTGAAAGATCAAAGGAGCCTTGCTGAGTTGCGGCACTACATCTTATAGATGGTACACACTGCTGCCACTGTGCATTGGTGGTGGGGGCAGTGAATATTGAAGGTGGTGAACAGGATGCCAATCAAATGGGCTGCTTTGCCCTGGATGGTGTCGAGCTTCTTAGTGTTGTTGCAGCTGCACCCATCCAGGCAAGTGGAGAGTATTCTATCACACTCCTGACTAGTGCCTTGTAGATGGTACAGGCATTGGGGAGTCAGGAGGTGAGTTACTCGCCGCAGGATTCCTAGCCTCTGACCTGCTCTTTCTTGCAGCCACAGTATTTACGTGGCTAGTCCAGTTAAGTTTCCAGATAATGGTAACCCCCAGGATGATGATGGTGGGGGCTGTTGATTGTCCCCAATTACTCTTTTACAGCTAGCAGACACGATGGGCCAAATGGCCTCCTTCTGTACCATCACGTTTCTATGTTTCTACAAGTTTATAGACCGTCTTAAGCATTGGAGCCAAACAGCAGCAAAGGAACAAATTAATAAATTGTAACAATCACATTTGAAAACTACATCAAGCATATGTGCTCTCCAACCCAGTCAGACATCACACATTAAAGGCTCATCCACATGGACAGATACCTCTCCAAACTTGCAGTTTGGATAAAGGCAGTTCGCAGCTCAGCAAGACATGGGTTCAAACTCCACTGCACAACTTGAGCACAATATCCTACTGGCACGTGAATGCAGTACTGTCAGAGGGGACATTAGAGACCATGTCCATTAAAGACCATGTCCGCCCGTTGCTGTGGTTCATATGGATGACATTATTTGAATGAAGAGAAGCAAGCTCTCCTGATGTTTCGGGCCTTCAGGACAAAAGTAATGTCTTACTTGTTGCTTATGGGATTCCTGTATACAAAATACCAAAGTCATTACACTTAAAAACAGCAACCTATATTTATATAGCACCTTTTAACAGTAAAACACCGAGCTACACAAGGAGATAACAAAAGCTTGGTCAAAGAGGTAGATTTTAAGGAGCGTCTTAAATGAGAGGGGGAGGTGGAGACTCGGAGAGGTTTAGGGAGGGAATTTCAGAGTTTAGAACTTAGGCAGTTGAAGGCACAGCCAATGATGGAGTGAGTAAAGTCAGGGATGTTCAAGAGGCCAGAATTAGAAGAGCACAGAAATCTCGAGAAAGTCGCAGAGCTGGAGGTAGTTAGAGATAGGGAAGGGAGAGGCTATGACACAGTCCCCATTCTCCCAGGAGATTACACTCTGGATCCCATCACCCTTACGAGGACGGACCACCCTTACCTCTTGGCAGCAGCTGGTGACTTTGCAACAATAATTGCATTTCTGTAATCATGAATCTGTAAGAAAGAATGTGCAGCTTCAAAATCTTTTGCAGATTGAACTTGCTTCAGCATCAGTTCTATAATTCACATTACCTGGGCTGGCTTCAAAGGCTCTTTCCAAGCCGATTGTAAAGGCTGTGTCATATGAACATACGACTTAAGAGCAGGAGTAGGCCACTCAGCCCCTCGAGCCTGTTCCGCCATTCAATAAGTTCATGGCTGAACTGATCACTCCACATTTCCACCCACCCCGATAACCTTCCATCCCCTTATCAAGAATCTAAGACTCTGCTTCCATTGCCTTTTGAGGAAGAGAATTCCAAAGACTCAACACAGAGAAAAAAATTTCTCATCTGTCTTAAATGGGCGACCCCTTATTTTTAAACAAACAGTGACCCCTAGCTCTAGATTCTCCCACAAGGGGAAACATCCTTTCCACATCCACCCTGTCAAGACCCCTCAGGATCTTATATGTTTCAATCAAGTCGCCTCTTACTCTTCCAAATTCCAGTAGATACAAGCCTAGCCTGTCCAATCTTTCCTCGTACGACAGCCCGTCCATTCCAGGTATCAGTCTCTTAAACCTTCTCTGTACTGCCTCCAAAGCATTTACATCCTTTCTTAAATAAGGAGACCAATACTGTACACAGTACTCCAGATGTGGTCTCACCAATGCCCTGTATAGCTGAAGCATAACCTCCCTACTTTTGTATTCAATTCCTCTCGCAATAAATGATAACATTCTATTAGCTTTCCTAATTTATTTATTTATTCAGAGATACAGCACTGAAACAGGTCCTTCAGCCCACTGAGTCTGTGCCGACCAACAATCACCCATTTATACTAACCATGCAGTAATCCCATATTCCCTACCACCTACTTACACTAGAGGCAATTTTCAATGGCCAATTTACCTATCAACCTGCAAGTCTTTGGCTGTGGGAGGCAACCGGAGCACCCGGCAAAAAGCCACGTGGTCACAGGGAGAACTTGCAAACTCCGCACAGGCAGTACCCAGAATCGAACCCGGGTCCCTGGAGCTGTGAGGCTGCGGTGCTAACCACTGTACCTGCAGATTAACCTTTTGGTGATTCATGCACTAGGACACCCAGATCCCTCTGCAATCTCTCACCATTTAGATAATATGCTTCTTTTATCTTTCCTGCCAAACTGGAGAATTTCACATTTTCCCACATTATATTCCATTTGCCAGATCTTTGCCCACTCACTTAACCTATCCATATCCCTTTGTTGCCTCCTTATATCCTCTTCACAAGTTACTTTCCTACCTATCTTTGTCTCATCAGCAAATTTAGCAACCATACCTTCGGTCCCTTCATCTAAGTCATTTATATAAATTGTAAAAAGTTGAAGCCCAGCACTGATCCCTGTGACACCACTCATTACATCTTGCCAACTAGAAAATTACCCATTTATGCTTACTGTTTCCTGTTAGCTAGCCAATCTTCTATTGGCATGCCAACATGTTACGCCCTACACCATGAGCTTTTATTTTCTGCAAAAACCTTTGATGTGGCACCATATTAAATGCCTTCTGGAAATCTAAGTACAATACATCCATCAGTTCCCCTTTATCCACAGCATGTGTAACTCTCTCAAAAAACTCCAAAAAATTAGTTAAACATGATTTCCCTTTCACAAATCCAGGTTGACTCTGCCGGATTACCTTGAATTTTTCTAAATGCCCTGCTGTAATGTCTTTAATAGTAGCTGACGTTTTCCCCAAGACAGATGTTAAGCTAACTGGCCTGTAGTTTCCTGCTTTTGGTCTCCCTCCCTTTTTGAATAAAAAGGAGTTACATTCACTATTTTCCAATCTAAAAGGAGCCTTCCCCAAATCTAGGGAATTTTGGAAAATTAAAACCAAAGCATCAACTATCTCACTAGCCACTTATTTTAACACCCTAGGATGAAGTCCATCAGGACCTGGGGACTTGTCAGCCCATAGCTCCAACAATTTGTTCAGTACCACTTCCTTGGTTGTAATTTGAGTTCCTCCATCCCTTCCATTTCCTGACTTACAGCTAATACTGTAATGCCACTTGTATCCTCAATAGTGAAGACCGACGCAAAATCTCTTTTCAATTCATCTGCCATCTCATTATCCAGTAATTCCCCAGACTCACTTTCTATAGGACCAACGCTCACTTTGTTAACTCTTTTTAAATACATATAGAAACACTGATTATCTGTCTTTACATTTCTAGCTAGCTTTCTCTTGTACTAATTTTACCTTCCTTATCAATATTTTAGTTTTTCTTTGCTGTTCTTTATGTTCTGTCCAATCTTCTGACCTGTGTCCCATCTTGCACAAATATAGGCTTTTTCTTTAAGTTTGATACTATCTTCAACTGTTTTAGTTAACCACGGATGGTGGGGCCCACTCTTGGAATTTTTCTCTCCTTTTCGTCTCCTTTCTGATACAGTAACACAGAAGGCCGATAAAGGGAATGCAATGGATGTTGCCTATTTAGATTTTAAAGAAAGCGTTTGATAAAGTACCACATAAAAGACTGCTCAAATTGAGGCTCATGGAATAGGAAGGTCAGCGTCAGCTTGGATAAAAGAATGGCTTAACAAAACAGCAAGTCATGGCAAATAGTTATTATTAAGACTAGAAGATGGTAGACTGGGGTGCTCCCAAGGGCAAGTCCTAGGACCATTGCTTTTGCTGAAAATAGAGACATGTTGTCGAAGCTTTTCATCTTGCACTCATCAGGACAATCCGCAAGAATACCAATGTAAGGGAAAACAACTTTATACTGTATGAGAAGAGAGAGTGCTGATTAGTTGGCAAGTGAACTGTGATTGGTAGAGGCATTGCCATGGAGAATGCACTAGTTTATGGTGACTGACAGTTAACGGTTTGAAATTTAAACCGCGCAGCTTGACTGATTGGTTAAGACATTGCCCTAAGGAATGAACCAGAGAATGGCTGTCATTTATTTTGTTTAGCTGAAACAGGCACAATGCTTGTACATGTTCTTTCTGTCTGCAAACAGGGCCCGGTGTATTAATATATGTAGCTTCCAGTACATGCAAATGCACCACACACTGTATTTGTTCTGAATTATACTTCACTGCCTCAATTAAACATTTCATTCATCTCAATTGTTAACTTATTTTCAGAGGCAAAGAGAAAGAAAGTTCATATTATAGACTTTGTTTTGAAGCAACAGATGCTCAACAGGAATACAGTGGATAGAAGATGGAAGTGCATCAATTAAGGGGATGCAGTTGATGGGACACATGAATTTTCACAAAGTATAGAGTGAAAAGGTTGGTTACAAAAATTCTAACATATGGTTCAAAAGAAATATAGCAGCATGGATAGGATGTTGATTGATGTACAGAATATAAAAGGTTAGCTCAATGGCTGCTGCATAGATTGGAAAAGGGTTGGAGGTGGTTTAATGTGAGGGTCAGCGCTGGGACCACTTTTGTTCTTCGTTCATATAGATAATTAGGTCTTGTGGGGCTAGAATACAGTGGTACTGAAGTAATAATTAATTTGCACTTGGCAGTGGCTAGGCCACCGAGTGCTGTGCGCAATTCTGGATGCATCATTGGCAGGATATTCAAGTAATAGTCAGCATACAGCATTGATTCACCAGAAGGATGCCAAGAATAGGAAACTATAGTTATCAGCTGAAACAAGATACTTTGCATATTAGAGCAGAGACAGCAAAGCGGTTTTAAAATTGTGAAATAGGGAAAATCTTTTTCTAGTTGGGGAGTCTGATGAGCACCCATTAATTTAAAAATCAAACATGAAAGGTTGGAAGGAATTTTACTGCTTTTCCACAGACTGGTTAAAACAAATTATAGCATCTTTTAAAAAGGAAAACTAGATGAATATTTGAATCAAAGGGATGTACAGGGTTATGAGGAGAGAGTGGGACAGTGGGATTAGTTCTGAATTTCTGTAGCAAAGAGAAGGCAAAGATTATTGGGCAAATGGTTGAGTTGTCAATTTCAAGTCACTCCATGCCCAAGTAGAACCGAGAACAGCTCACTAGCAGGTACAGTGCAAACATGTCCTAATCCCACTAATGCCCACCAGACGACACAAGGTCCCACAATCTCACCTCATCCTGGATGTACTGCAGGAGAAATGGCGATGCTCGAAGATTGTCAACAGGAATGTTGAAGAAGCCCTGGATCTCCTTCTGATGCAAGTCCATTGTGATAATGTGGGTTAAACCTGAGGACACAGCACACAAGCTTCACCAAGCATTCAAACATTTTTAAACAGAAGTTAAACAGTCTCTAATATTGAATCTGCTTCAATACAACCCCACATCTGTACTATCAAGTCTTTCTATCTGGCTGCTGCTGTCCCTTGCAGCAGTCGGGATGTAAACACAACCACCTTCAATGGAAAAGGTTGCAGAGAAAGGAAAGACAGTAAACATTTCCTGCTGTCACTACCACTCCCCACCTTTTCATTATACACTGAAGGTATTTATGATTTGGCAGAATAAACAGAGCCAACATTAATAATTAGAAATAACATGCCAAAGTATCACAAACACTGCTCCTCCCCCAGTATTACTCACCTGCTTTGGCCAGCATGCATGCAAGTAGTTTACACACAATGGAGCCCCTCTTTCGCATCTTACACTGCTTGCTGTAGGGGAAGTAGGGAATGACACCAATGATGTTCCGAGCACATGACGTTTTGCAGGCATAGGCCATGATCAGTAATTCCATCACAGCCGTGTTAACATCTCTGCAAAAAAACAATTCATTAGCCTGGGCGGAGCCTCTCAACAATAGCGCAAGTTCACTCAACTCCGACATGTGTATTCACCAGCACAGCCATCAACTGAAGAGTCACCTTTTGCTTATCTTATCTCCAAAGGCAAAGATACCTGCAGAAGCATACAATCACCATTGCAGCATTTTAATTGTCTTAGGATCCAGAGTTTCCGCCTCTGTGAGGCAGTCAGGTGGGTGTCACGGCAAGCAAGCTCTTCTGATCCAGCCCATAAACCTCTAATGACTCCTTGTTCCCTTGTGCACAACACTGATTATAACTTCTGCTCAAATGAGCAGCAGTGGAAAAGGTTGCTCCCTGATTGGTGCATTTTGAGATGAGCTCAAGTTTACCAGTTCTCCAACTGATGGAAAATTTAAAGGACCGAAGTCTGAGCTAGGAGAGAACAGGACAGCATGTGTGTTACATATTTGGATTTTTTTTTTTTTTTAAATCAACAGACTTTGAGCTTCCATATCTCTTCAAGTCATCAGTGTTGACACTGTTCCTGAGTATGGGTGAGTTTGGTAGCATGCTTTCTGTAGAACTTGCTTCAGATCCATTCTATTCCAGGACTCCACAGGATTCTCCTCACATTTACCAGTAATAGAGTGACCTGATCTTGTTTTAGGTTTCCACTGTCAAATTAATTTATATTGAACTATAGCTGATAAAACAAAATATTTACACAGCAGACACTTATGATGCTGTGCACAGAATAGGGAGACCTGAATAATGGTGAAGTGTCTTACATCAACATTGCAGAAGAATGAGAGGAAAGGGCTCCTTAGTCAGTGGGTGACAGTTTTTTGTCATTATAAAATGTTAATGGGAAATATTAACGCGCACAAGGGTACCCACTCATTCACTCAAATAGGCACACAATGGAGAAAGTCATCCTACTACTGATGCTGTAAAACCAAAGTTAACTTTGGTCTCCTGAATAATTTATTCATAAAGCCTGGAAGCAGACAAGAATACATAATTCCAGTGGATGGTGAGAGCAGAGTCTGATTGTTTTCTATAATGCACCGAGCGGCATTGGGGTCTCGCTTTCCTGTGCTGTGACATGCAGCCCACGCACTAATCTTAGACTGTGTATCCAACCACCAGCTGCAGAAAGTTAACACCTGCATAACACCAGGATATAACTTCTCTGCAACCCCACAACACACACATATACAAATTAGGAGTAAGCCACTCAGCCCCTCGAGCCTGCTCTGCATTCAATAAGATCATGGCTGATTTGACTGCAACCTCAACTCCACATTCCCGCCTACTCCCAATAACCTTTCACCCCCTTTGCTTATCAAGAATCTATCTCTGCCTTAAAAATATTCAAAGACTCTGCTTCCACTGCCTTTTGAGGAAGAGAATTCCAAAGACTCACGACCCTCAAAAAATTTCTCCTCATTTTTGTCTTAAATGGGCAACCCCTTATTTTTAAAGGGGTGATCCCTAGTTCTACATTCTCCCACAAGGGGAAACATCCTTTTCCACATCCACCTTTCCAGACCCCTCAGGATCTCATATGTTTCAATCAAGTCACCTCTTTCTCTTCTAAACTCCAGCGGATACAAGCCTGGCCTGTCAAACTTTTCCTCATAAGACAACCCGCCCATTCCAGGCATTAGTCTCAAACCTTCTAACACACCACGGACGCCCCCACACTCGCTCCAGCAACACTGCACAGAACGACACTCATTATTGAGCTGGCTGCCAGACCACACTTACCTCGAGATAGTCTGTATGATAAAAATATCCTGCCCACGAATTGATTCTTTTATCTCCACCCTGGTTTCTGCAAGACACAATGCAACATGCTAATATGACATTTTAATTAACCTTTAGCTGAAGTTAAACACTGCTGCAGCCTATAAACAAACTGTTTCACGCTACAGATAACAGGCACCTGTCCATTTTGGGAAAAACACAGATATAATTCAAGTGCATCCCATTCTCTCCATCCTCCCAATACTAGAACCCTTCCTGCACTAAGCCCAAGCAGAGAAAGCACAATTCACCCACTGCCTGCAACAGTGACATTTTACCTGACCAGTAGGAGGTGCTTCTTCCAACTGTCCCCTGGGCCCGACATTAGAGCTCACTGTGGTGAAACAGTAGCAGAATTCTACAGCACCGGAAGAAGCTATTCATCCCACCGTTCTTGTGCCAATTCTGAAGAAAGTAGGCAAGGAAAAGCAGCTGAGAGTTACATTAAAACCTATTATTTATACAATTAGTTACAATCCTTTCCATAAAATGACAGAACCAATTCTATGGAATCTGTTAATGATGGGGGAGGGTGGGGTGGGGGTGCAAGGGTGAAGGCTGGCATGGACTTCTGGGAGACATCAAAATTCAGGCAACTCTCTACCGGGATTGAACATTTATAAACTTTGCCGGAAATGTTGAACCATTGGCACTCATTTCTTTTAAGAGATTGTGATGGCCACAACTCCAGACCAATGACTGTTTACACAGACCCCACTGGAGGAAAGAGAAAGTCACCCTGGCTGCTCTGCTGTATTTCTAAGGAGTCACCTCTGATTAAACCCAGTAGTGGGTTTTTGGGTAAATGGTGCATGACTGTTAAATGGCAATAGGCACAAGAGGAGTGAAAAAGTTAACATTCTGAACAATAGAAACATAGAAAATAGGAGTAGGCCATTCGGCCCTTTGAGCCTGCTCAAAGAACAAAGAAGAAAATTACAGCACAGGAACAGGCCCT
Organism: Heterodontus francisci; assembly: GCF_036365525.1. Classification (NCBI taxonomy): domain Eukaryota; kingdom Metazoa; phylum Chordata; class Chondrichthyes; order Heterodontiformes; family Heterodontidae; genus Heterodontus; species Heterodontus francisci. The sequence goes on along the minus strand of NW_027140348.1, from coordinate 155,848 downwards.
TCGGCCCTCCAAGCCTGCGCCGATCCAGATCCTCTATCTAAACCTGTCTCCTATTTTCTAAGGGTCTGTATCTCTTTGCTTCCTGCCCATTCATGTAGCTGTCTAGATACATCTTAAAAGACGCTATCGTGCCCGCATCTACCACTCCGCTGGCAACGCGTTCCAGGCACCCACCACCCTCTGCGTAAAGAACTTTCCACGCATATCCCCCCCTAAACTTTTCCCCTCTCACTTTGAACTCGTGACCCCTTGTAATTGAATCCCCCACTCTGGGGAAAAAGCTTCTTGCTATCCACTCTGTCTAAACCTCTCATGATTTTGTACACCTCAATCAGGTCCCCCCTCAACCTCAGTCTTTGTAATGAAAATAATCCTAATCTACTCAACCTCTCTTCATAGCTAGTGCCCTCCATACCAGGCAACATCCTGGTGAACCTCCTCTGCACCCTCTCCAAAGCATCTACATCCTTTTGGTAATGTGGCGACCAGAACTGCACGCAGTATTCCAAATGTGGCCGAACCAAAGTCCTATACAACTGTAACATGACCTGCCAACTCTTGTACTCAATACCCCGTCCGATGAAGGAAAGCATGCCGTATGCCTTCTTGACCACTCTATTGACCTGCGTTGCCACCTTCAGGGAACAATGGACCTGAACACCCAAATCTCTCTGTACATCAATTTTCCCCAGGACTTTTCCATTTACTGTGTAGTTCACTCTTGAATTGGATCTTCCAAAATGCATCACCTCGCATTTGCCCTGATTGAACTCCATCTGCCATTTCTCTGCCCAACTCTCCAATCTATCTATATTCTGCTGTATTCTCTGACAGTCCCCTTCACTATCTGCTACTCCACCAATCTTAGTGGCTTCTGCAAACTTGCTAATCAGACCACCTATACTTTCCTCCAAATCATTTATGTATATCACAAACAGTGGTCCCAGCACGGATGCCTGTGGAACACCACTGGTCACACGTCTCCATTTTGAGAAACTCCCTTCCACTACTACTCTCTGTCTCCTGTTGCCCAGCTAGTTCTTTATCCATCTAGCTAGTACACCCTGGACCCCATGTGACCTCACTTTCTCCATCAGCCTCCATGGGGAACCTTATCAAACGCCTTACTGAAGTCCATGTATATGACATCTACAGCCCTTCCCTCATCAATCAACTTTGTCACTTCCTCAAAGAATTCTATTAAGTTGGTAAGACATGACCTTCCCTGCACAAAACCATGTTGCCTATCACTGATAAGCCCATTTTCTTCCAAATGGGAATAGATCCTATCCCTCAGTATCTTCTCCAGCAGCTTCCCTACCAATGACGTCAGACTCACCGGTCTATAATTACCTGGATTATCCCTGCTACCCTTCTTAAACAAGGGTAGCAACATTAGCAATTCTCCAGTCCTCCGGTACCTCACCAGTGTTTAAGGATGCTGCAAAGATATCTGTTAAGGCCCCAGCTATTTCCTCTCTCGCTTCCCTCAGTAACCTGGGATAGATCCCATCCGGACCTGGGGACTTGTCCACCTTAATACCTTTTAGAATACCCAACACTTCCTCCTTCCTTATGCCGACTTGACCTAGAGTAATCAAACATCTGTTCCTAACCTCAACATCCGTCATGTCCCTCTCCTCGGTGAACACCGATGCAAAATACTCGTTTAGAATCTCACCCATTTTCTCTGACTCCACGCATAACTTTCCTCCTTTGTCCTTGAGTGGGCCAATCCTTTCTCTTGTTACCCTCTTACTCCTTATATATGAATAAAAGGCTTTGGGATTTTCCTTAACCCTGTTTGCTAAAGATATTTCATGACCCCTTTTAGCCCTCTTAATTCCTCGTTTCAGATTGGTCCTACATTCCCGATATTCTACCAAAGCTTCGTCTTTCTTCAGCCTCCTAGACCTTATATAAGCTTCCTTTTTCCTCTTAGCTAGTCTCACAATTTCACCTGTCATCCATGGTTTCCTAATCTTGCCATTTCTACCCCTCATTTTCACAGGAACATGTCTCTCCTGCACGCTAAACAACCTCTCTTTAAAAGCCTCCCACATATCAAATGTGGATTTACCTTCAAACAGCTGCTGAATTTTGGTATACTTGGCCTTCCCCCAATTTAGCACTCTTCCTTTAGGACCACTCTCGTCTTTGTCCATGAGTATTCTAAAACTTACAGAATTGTGATCACTATTCCCAAAGTAGTCCCCTACTGAAACTTCAACCAGCTGGCCAGGCTCATTCCCCAACACCAGGTCCAGTATGGCCCCTTCCAGAGTTGGACTATTTACATACTGCTCTAGAAAACCCTCCTGGATGCTCCTGACAAATTCTGCTCCATCTAGACTTCTAACACTAAGTGAATCCCAGTCAATGTTGGGAAAATTAAAATCTCCTATCACCACCACCCTGTTGCTCCTACATCTTTCCATAATCTGTTTACATATTTGTACCTCTATCTCACACTCGCTGTTGGGAAGCCTGTAGTACAGCCCCAACATTGTTACCGCACCCTTCCTATTTCTGAGTTCTGCCCATATTGCCTCACTGCTCGAGTCCTCCATAGTGCCCTCCTTCAGCACAGCTGTGATATCCTCTTTGACCAGTAATGCAACTCCTCCACCCCTTTTACCTCCCTCTCTATCCCGCCTGAAGCATCGATATCCTGGGATATTTAGTTGCCAATCATGCCCTTCCCTCAACCAAGTCTCAGTAATAGCAATAACATCATACTCCCAGGTGTTAATCCAAGTCCTAAGTTCATCTGCCTTACCTACTGCACTTCTTGCAATAAAACAAATGCACCTCAGACCACCAGTCCCTTTGCGTACATCTGCTCCCTGCCTACTCTTTCCCTTAGTCACGCTGACTTCATTATCTAGTTCCTTACAGGCTTTAGTTACTACCTCCTTACTGTCCACTGACCTCATTTGGTTCCCATCCCCCTGCCACATTAGTTTAAACCCTCCCCAACAGCGTTAGCAAAAGCACCCCCAAGGACATTGGTTCCAGTCCGGCCCGTCATTCATTATGATCATGACTGATCATTCAACTCAGTAGCCTGTACCCGCTTTTGCCCTATACCCTTTGATCCTTTTAGACCCAGGAGCTATATCTAACTCCTTTTTCAAAACAATGTTTTGGCCTCAACTGCTTTCTGTGGTAGCGAATTCCACAGGCTCACCACTCTCTGGGTGAAGAAATTTCTCCTCATCTCAGTCTGGAAAGGTTTATCCCGTATCCTTAGACTATGACCCCTAGTTCTGGACTCCCCCACCATCAGGAACATCCTTCCTGCATCTACCCTGTCAAATCCGGTTCGAATTTTATAGGTTTCTATGAGATTCCCCCCTCACTCTTCTGAACTCCAGCGAATATAATCCTAACCGACTCAATCTCTCTTCATATGTCAGTCCCACCATCCCAGGAATCAGTCTGGTAAACCTTCACTACACTCCCTCTATAGCAAGAACATCCTTCCTCAGATAAGGAGACCAAAACTGCACACAATATTCCAAGTGTGGCCTCACCAAGGCCCTGTATAATAGCAAGACATCCCTGCTTCTGTACTTTAATCCTCTCGCTATGAAGGCCAACATACCATTTGCTTGTACCGCCTGTTGCACCTGCATACTTACCTTCAGCAACTGTGTACGAGAACACCCAGGTCTCGCTGCATATTCCCCCCTCTCAGTTTATAGCTGTTCAGATAATAATCTGCCTTCCTGTTTTTGCTACCAAAGTGGATAATCTCACATTTATCCACATTATACTGCATCTGCCATGCATTTGCCCACTCACTCAATTTGTCCAAATCACCCTGAAGCCTCTCTGCATCCTCCTCACAACTCACCCTACCACCCTGTTTTGTCATCTGAAAATTTGGAGATATTACATTTAGTTCCCTCATCTAAATCATTAATATATATTGTGAATAGCTGGGGTCCGAGCACCGATCCCTGCGGTACCCCACTAGTCACTGCCTGCCATTCGGAAAAAGACCCATTTATCCCTATTCTTTGTTTCCTTTCTGCCAACCAATTTTCCATCCATCGCAATACACTACCCCCAATCCCATACGCTTTAATTTTACATGCTAACCTCTTATGTGGGACTGTGTCGAAAGCCTTCTGAAAGTCCAAATAAACCACATCCACTGGCTCCCCCTCATCAACTCTACTAGTTACATCCTCGAAGAATTCTAGTAGATTTGTCAAGCATGATTTCCCTTTCGTAAATTCATGCTGACTCTGTCCGATTCTACCACTTTTCTCTAAGTGCTCTGCTATAAAATCTTTGATAATGGACTCTAGAATTTTCCCCACTACAGACATCAGGCTGACTGGTCTATAATTCCCTGCTTTCTCTCTACCGCCCTTTATAAATAGTGGGGTTACATTAGCTACCCTCCAATCTGTAGGACCTGTTCCAGAGTCTATACAATCTTGGAAGATGACCACCAATACATCCACTATTTCTAGGGCCACTTCCTTAAGTACTCTGGGATGCATACCATCAGGCCCTGGGGATTTATCGGCCTTCAATCCCATCAATTTCCCCAACACCATTTCTCGAATACTGATTTATTTCAGTTCCTCCCTCTAAGCCCTGTGTTCCCCAACATTTCTGGTATGATATTTGTGTCCTCCTTTGTCAAGACAGAACAAAGTATGCAATTAGTTGGTCAGCCATTTCTTTATTCCCCATAATAAAATTCCCCTGTTCCTGTAAGGGACCTACATTTGTCTTCACCAATCCTTTTCTCTTCACATACCTATAGAAACTTTTACAGTCAGTTTTTATGTTCCCCACAAGCTTGCTCTCGTGTTCCATTTTCCCCTTCTTAATCAATCCCTTGGTCCTCCTTTGCTGAATTCTAAACTGCTCCCAATCCTCAGGTCTGTTGTTTTTCCTGGCAAATTTATATGCCTCTTCCTTGGATCTAATGCTATCTCTAATTTCCCTTGTAAGCCATGGTTAGCTACCTTTCCCGTTTTACTTTTGCACCAGACAGGGATAAACAATTGTTGCAGTTCATCCATGCGCTCTTTAAATGTTTGCCATTGCCTATCCACCGTCATCCCTTTAAGTAATGTTTCCCAATCCGTCATAGCCAACTCACACCTCATACCTTCGTAGTTTCCTTTACTAAGATTCAGAACCCTGGTCTCAGAATCAACTAGGTCACTCTCCATCTTGATGAAGAATTCTATCATATTATGGTTGCTCATCCCCAAGGGGTCTCACACCACTAGATTGTCAATTATTAAGTTCCACAACTCAATGTCAGTTGTGGCTCAGTTGGTAGCACTCTTGCCCAAGTCAAAGTTCCGGGTTCAAGTCCCACTCCAGGGCACAAAAAAAAAATAATAAAAATCAAGGCTGACACACCAGTGCAGTACTGAGGGAACGCTGTACTATTGGAGGTGCTGTCTTGCGGTTGAGATGTTAAGCCAAGGCCCCATGAGATCGCTCAGGTGGATGTAAAAGATCCCATGGCACTATTTCAAACAGCAGGGGAGTTATCCCCAGTGTCCTGGCCAATATTTATCAGAACAAATCATCTGGTCATTATCAGATCACATTGCTGTTTGTGGGAGCTTGCTATGCGCATACTGGCTACTACGTTTCCTGCATTACAACAGTGACTACACTTCGAAAAAAGTGCCTCATTAGCTGTAAAGCGCTTTGAGACTTCCAGTGGTCTTGAAAGGCGCTATATAAATGCAAGTCTTTTTTCAGTGGGTCAGTTCTGCGACAGTACCCCAATGTTTTTGGTTAAACATTGTGTGCAATGTCTGCATTACAGGGACTGGAATTACCTCCAACAGCGAGGCTCATTCACCATCCAAGCAGAGATTTGCAAGTGCGCTCGTCAATCACATGCAGTGATGCAATAAATGGCAGCTTTAATTCATTGTTACAGTTTGAATATTTAGCTGGCTGAACTAAAAGTAAAAACCCAAATTCAGGACCCAAAGTGTAACATGCCAGATAGCCCAACCTTGTGCTGCATAACTTTATTCAAACTTTTCCTGAAAAAAAAGGGGAGATCCTTCTTTTGTGCCGAAGTTAACCAACCACTAGGTCAGAGACTTCCTGCTCCTCGTGAATGTTCACGAATGTGCCTTCACCTCTTCCTCTTCAAATCTTTCAACGCTGCTCAGTCTGATCAAACCACACTAACCCTTTGCGTCATCTTAAGCATACAACAGGGTAGATGCAGGAAGGATGTTTCCCTTGGCTGGGGGTGGGGTCTAGAACCAGGGGACACAGTCTCAGAATAAGCAGGCCAGTTAGGACAGAGATGGAGGAATTTCTTCACTCGGAGGTGAATCTTTTGGAATTCTCTACCCCAGAGGGTTGTGAAGGTTCAGTCATTGAGTATGTTCAAGACAGAGATCAATAGGTTTCTAGATATTAAAAGATAAAGGAATATGGCGATGATGCAGGAAAATGGCATTGTGGTAGATCGGCCATGATCTAGTTGAATGGCAGAACAGGCTCGAGGGGCCGAATGGCCTACTCCTGCTCCTATTTCCTACGTTCCTAGATCTCTGTACAAATTCAATGTCATTGACCACATCATCCTTTGCCCATATCTCTTCCAATGAGCCACTCCTTCCTGGTTCTACCTCACCTCGTCCCAAGCAGATCACCAGCAATGGCAACTCAACTCTTCCCCATCATCCCTGCCCTACATCAGCTCTACTCTCCAATATATCCAACTGAAATTCTCTATCCTCAGTTACAAATCTCACTTGCCTCACTTCACTCTACTTATGCAATCTTCTCCAGCTACCCCATACCCTCCCTTTATCCCATATGCTCGGAGCTCCCAGCTACCTCAGTCCATCTGCTGAGAAATCTCCTTCCTTCACCCACTCTCCCAGTCTTTACAAGACCCCGTAAAATCTATACCTGCATCATCTCTTGAAACTTCCCATAAGGCTCTGTGCACATTCCTTTCCTCTAGTGAGGCGCCTAGGAATGCTTTTGGACATTAAAGACTTTATATACACAGGGGTAGGTGCACTGGAAGGGATACAACCAGCAGAAGCAGCTCCCACTTACAGAAAGGAGATCAACCAGGGGTCCTGCTCCAAACTGCTAGTCAGCTGTATCAGACTTGGGTTTTGGAGTGGGGTGGGGATTCAGTCCTGTTCTCCACTATTGTCAACATGTGGAGATGTATGTCAGAGGGGACAGACAGGGAGGGTCTGGGGAATGTACAAAACAATCTAAATAGCTGATAATTACATGCCAGACATTCAACTGCTGCATTAGTGTATCCAACCTACAATACACTCTGGAAACAGAACCCACCACCAAACTTCGGCAGCATCAAAACAGTGAGAGGGGGGAGCGGCCTGAGAGTCTCAAAACAGCTAGCTGAGGCTGGCCTCAGTCTGTGGGAGCTCCACATTCAGAGAAAAAATAAAAGTGGCATCACAGGTAAACAGGTAAGTGATTGGTTGGTGAATATTTTGCTATTGTATTTTCCTCATTTATTTTTCAAAACTCGGGTAATTTCAGTAAATGTAAAATTTTATTAGTATTAGTGAAGTTTACTAGTGGTAACTAGTACTACTACTGCTGTCACATGCGTTCAAGTCTTAAGAAGGAATTTTCCTCCACACAAGATCAGATGACAGGTTGTTCAACCTTGCCCATCTTAGAGCAAAGACCAAAGTTCAGAAGGTCCTCATCAGGTAACTCCTCTTTGTTGACGATGTTGCATTAACATCCCACACAGAAAAGAGTATCTGCAGAGACTCATCAACAGGTTTGCGTCTGCCTGCAATGAATTTGGCCTAACCATCAGCCTCAAGAAAACGAACATCATGGGACAGGACGTCAGAAATGCTCCATCCATCAATATCGGCGACCACGCTCTGGAAGTGGTTCAAGGGTTCACCTACCTAGGCTCAACTATCACCAGTAACCTGCCTCTCGATGCAGAAATCAACAAGCGCATGGGAAAGGCTTCCACTGCTATGTCCAGACTGGTCAAGAGAGTGTGGGAAAATGGTGCACTGACACGGAACACAAAAGTCTGAGTGCATCAGGCCTGTGTCCTCAGTACCTTGCTCTACGGCAGCAGGGCCTGGACAACGTATGCCAGCCAAGAGCAACGTCTCAATTCATTCCATCTTCACTGCCTCCAGAGAATCCTTGGCATCAGGTGGCAGGACCGTAACTCCAACGCAGAAGTCCTCGAGGCGGCCAACATCCCCAGCTTATACACACTACTGAGTCAGCGGCACTTGAGATGGCTTGGCCATGTGAGCCACATGGAAGATGGCAGGATCCCCAAAGACACATTGTACAGCGAGCTCGCCACTGGTATCAGACCCACCGGCCGTCCATGTCTCCGCTTTAAAGACGTCTGCAAACGCGACATGAAGTCCTATGACATTGATCACAAGTCGTGGGAGTCAGTTGCCAGTGATCGCCAGAGCTGGCGGACAGCCATAAAGGTGGGGCTAAAGAGAGGCGAGTCGACGAGACTTAGCAGTTGGCAGGAAAAGAGACAGAAGTGTAAGGAAAGAGCCAACTGTGCAACAGCCCTGACAACCAATTTTATCTGCAGCACCTGTGGAAGAGTCTGTCACTCTAGAATTGGCCTTTTGTATCCATGCCAGGCGCTGCTTCACAAACCACTGACCACCTCCAGGCACTTACTCATTGTCTCTCAAGACAAGGAGGCCAAAGAAGACGACTAGTGGTAATAATGTTTATTGGGAGTAGGGCAAGGTCGACAGTTTTTAAAAAAAAATATAGTAAGTAGCTTTTTTTTTTTAGGGAATCAAGATCCCTAGTGTAAATAAATTACTCAAAAATTAGAGATTAAGGGTAAGTCATGGCATGGCAGCTCGGCAGTGTGGAGTGCTCCTCCTGTGCAATGTGGGAAGTCAGGGACACTTCCAGTGTCCAGGCGAACACATGTGCAGGAAGTGCCTCCAGCTGCAGCTACTCGGTTTCAGATCTGCAGCGGCGGCTGGGAACACTGTGGAGCATCCGCGAGGCTGAGATCATCATGGATAGCATGTACAGGGAGGTGGTCACACCGCAGGTAAAGACTGCTCAGGCAGAAAGGGAATGGGTGACCACCAGGCAGAGTAGAAGAATTAGGCAGGTAGTGCAGGAGTCCCCTGGGTCCATCTCCCTATCTAACAGATTTTCTGCTTTGGATACTATTGAGGGAGATAGCTTCAGGGAAATGCAGCAAGATCCAGGTCTGTGGCACCACAGGTGGCTCAGCTGCACAGGAGGGAAGGAAAAAAGAATGGGAGAGCTATAGTGATTCCGCATTCAATCGTCAGGGGTACAGACAGCGTTTCTGCGGCCGCAAACGTGACTCCAGGATGTTATGTTGCCTTCCTGCTGCTAGGGTCAAGGATGCACATTGGTGCCAACGACATAGGTAGAAAGTCGAATGAGGTCCTGCAACAAGAATTTAGCGAGCTAGGTAGCAGATTAAAAAGCAGGACTTCAAAAGGTTGTAATCTCTGGATTACTCCCAGTGCCACATGCCAGTGAGTATAGGAATAGGAGAACAGAGCAGATGACTGCGGGGCTGAAGAGATGGTGCAGAAGGGAGGGCTTTAGTTTCCTGGATCACTGGGTCTGTTTCTGGCAAAGGTGGGACTTGTACAAGTCAGATGGGTTGCACCTGAACCGGAGTGGGACCAACATCCTTGCAGGGAGACACAAACAAGAAATGCTGGAAACACTCAGCAGGTCTGGCAGCATCTGTGGAGACAGAAGGAGAGCTAACTTTTCAAGTCAGTGACCCTTCATCAGAACTGGCCTCCAAACAGTCAGGGAGAGATAGAGGAGCAGATATGTAGGCAAATTCAGAGACAAGTGTAAAAATAATAGGGTAATAATATTGAGGAATTTGAAATCCCCTATTAACTGGGATAGAGTCAGTTATACAGCACAGAAACAGGCTCTTCGGCCCATTGTGGCCGTGCCGGCCATCAAGCACCTAACTATTCTAATCCCATTTTCCAGCACTTGACCCGTAGCCTTGTATGCTATGGTGCTTCAAGTGCTCATCTAAACACTTAAATGTTGAGGGCTCCTGCCTCTAACACCTCTTCAAGCAGTGTATTCCAGATTCCAACCATACTCAGTGAAATAATTTTTCGTCAAATCCCCTTACCTTAAATCTATGCCCCCTGGTTATTGACCTCTCCGCCAAGGGAAAAGATTGCTTCCTATCTAACCCCCTCATAATTTTGTATACCTCAATCATGTCTCCCCCCAGCCTTCTCGGTTCTAAGGAAAACAACCCTAGCCTTTTCAGTCTCTCTTCATAGCTGAAATGCTCCAGCCCAGGCAACATCCTGGTGAATCTCCTCTGCACCCTCTCCAGTGCAATCACATCCTTCCTATAGTGTGACCAGAACTGTACACAGTACTCCAGCTGTGGCCTAACTAGCATTTTATACAGCTTCAGCATAACCTCCTTGCTCTTATATTCTATGCCTTGGCTGATAAAGGCAAGTATCCCATATGCCTTCCTAACCACCTTATCTATCTGTGCTGCTGCCTTCAGTGATCTATGGACAAGTACACCAAGGTCCCTCTGATCCTCTGTACTTCCTAGTGTCCTACCATCCATTGTATATTCCCTTGCCTTGTTGGTCCTCCCAAAATTCATCACCTCACACTTCTCAGGACAGTCTTTGTGCAAAAGGCTTAAAGGGGGCGGAATTCTTAAAATGCATCCATGAGAACTTTTTGAGCCAGCATGTAAAAAGCCCTACAACAGAAGGGGCGGTACTGGACCTAATGCTAGGGAATGAAACCAGACAAGTGGTACAAGTGTCAGTCATAGAGACATCGAGAGATGCAGCACTGAAACAGGTCCTTCGGCCCACTGAGTCTGTGCCGACCAACCATTTATATTAATCCTACATTAATCCCATCCCACATCCCCACCTTCCCTCAATTCTCCTACCACCTACCTACACTAGGGGCAATTTACCATGGCCAATTTACCCATCAACCTGCAAGTCTTTGGCTGTGGGAGGAAACCGGAGCTCCCGGCAGAAACCCACGCGGTCACAGGAAAAACTTGCAAACTCCACACAGGCAGTACCCAGAACCGAACCCGGGTCGCTGGAGCTGTGAGGCTGCGGTGCTAACCACTGTCAGTGGGGAAGCATTTCGGGGATAGTGACCATAACTCTAAGATTTAAGGTCGTTATGGAAAAGGACAACGATGGACCAGAAATAAAGGAACTGAATTGGGGCAAGGCCAATTTCAATATGGTAAAACAGGATCTAACCAAAGCGGACTGGGAGCAGCTACTTGTAGGAAAGTCTACATCAGACCAGTGAGTGTCAAAGAGGAAACAGAGTTCAGGGCCAACATGTTCCCGTAAAAGGTGAAAGGAAAGACCAAGTCCAGGAAACCCTGGATGTCAATGGATAAAGAGGATCGGATCAGAAAAAAAAAAAAGAGAGACTTATGGCAGATTCAGAGGGCTGAAAACAGCAGGGGCCCTAAAGGAGCAAAGTGTAGGAGGGTACTTAAAGTAATTAGGAGAACAAAGACGGGGCAAGAAAAAACACTGGCAGGCAAGATAAAGGAAAACCCCAAGGCGTTTTAAGAATATTAAGGGGCAAGAGGATAACCAGGGAAAGAGTAGGGCCCATTAGGGACCAAAGTGGCAATCTGTGTGTGGAGCTGAAGGACATAGGTGAGGTTTTAAATGATTACTTTTCATCAGTGCTCACCATGGAGAAGGACGACGTAGGTGTAAAGATCAGGGAGGGGGATTGGGATATACTTGAATATATTAGCATTGAAAGGGAGGAAGTATTAGCTGTTTAACAGGCTTAAAAGTGGATAAATCCCCAGGCCCAGATGAGATGTATCCCAGGCTGTTATGTGAGGCAAGGGAGGAGATAGCAGGGGCTCTGACACAAATTTTCAAATCCTCTCTGACCACAGGAGAGGTGCCAGAGCACTGAAGGACAGTGAACATGGTATCATTATTCAAGAAGGGTAGTAGGAATAAACCAGCAAATTACAGGCCAGTGAGTCTAACATCAGTGGTAGGGAAACTATTGGAAAAAAGTCTGAGAGACAGGATTAATCTCCACTTGGAGAGGCAGAAATCAAATCAAGGATAGTCAGCATGGCTTTGTCAGGGGGAGATCATGTCTAACAAATTTGATTGAATTTTTTGAGGTGACTAGGTGTGGACGAGGGTAAAGCAGTTGATGTAGTCTACATGGACTTCAGTAAGGCTTTTGACAAGGTCCCAAATAGGAGATCGCTCAAGAAGCTAAGAGCCCATGGGATCCAGGGCAATTTGGATCCAAAACTGGCTTAGTGGCAGGAGGCAGAGTGATGGTTGAGGGCTGTTTTTGCATTTGGATGCCAGTGACCAGTGGTATAGAAACATAGAAAATAGGAATAGGCCAGTCAACCCTGCTCCATCACTCAAAAAAAGATCATGGCTGATCGTCTAATTCAGTGCCCTGTCCCCACTTTCTGCCCATACCCCTTTGGCATTAAAATATCTAGCTCCTTCTTGAATATATTTAATGACTTGGCCTCACTGCCTTTTGCAGTAGAGAATTCCACAGGTTCACCACCCTCTGAGTGAAGAAATTTCTCCTCATCTCAGTTCTAAATGACATACCCCGTATCCTGAGACTGTGACCCCTGGTTCTGGACTCCCCAACCATCGGGAACATCCTCCCTGCATTTAGCCTGTCTAGTCCTGTTGGAATTTTATAGGTTTCTGAGATCCCCTCTCATTCTTCTAAATTCTAGTGAATATAGGCCTAGTCGACCCAATCTCTCCTCATATGTCAATCCTGCCATCCCAGGAATCAGCCTAGTAAATCTTCTTTGCACTCCCTCCAAGGCAAGAACATCCTTCCTCAGATAAGGAAACCAAAACTGCACACAATACTCCAGATGTGGTCTCACCAAGGCCTTATATAACTGCTCCTGTACTCAAATCCTCTTGCAATGAATCCCAACATACCATTCGCCTCCCTAACTGCTTGCTGCACCTGAATGCTTGCTTTCAGCGACTGGTGTACAAGGACACCCAGGTCTCACTGCACCTCCCCCTTTCTCAATCTATCACCATTCATATAATAATATGCCTGTTTTTACAATCAAAGTGGATAACCTCACATTTATCCATGTTAAACTGCATCTGCCATGCATTTGCCCACTCATCCAACTTGCCCAAATCACATTGGAGCCTCTTTGCATCCTCCTCACAGCTCACATTCCCCCCCAACTTTGTGTCACCTACAAACTTGGAAGTGTTACATTTAGTTCCCTCACCCAAGTCATTAATATATATTGTGAATAGCTGGAGCCCAAGTACCCGACTAGTCACTACCTGCCACCTGGAAAAAGACCCGTTTATTCCTACTCTGTTCCCAGTCTGTCAACCAATTCTCAATCCATGTCAGTATATTACCCCCAATCCCACGTGCTTTAATTTTGCACACTAACCTCTTATGTGGGACCTTATCAAAAGCCTTCTGAAAATCCAAATACACCACATCCACTGGTTCTCCCTGATCTATTCTACTAGTTACATCCTCAATGTGGTGTACCGCAGGGATGGGTGCTGGGACCCTTACTGTTTGTTGCGTACATTAATGGTTTAGACGTGAGCATAGGAGGTATGATCAACAAGTTCGCAGATGACACGAAGATTGGTGGTGTCATAAAAAGTGAGGAGGAAAGCCTTAGATTACAGGACGATATAGATGGGCAGAGCAGTGGCAAATGGAATTTAATCCTGAGAATGAGGTGATGCATTTCGGCAAAGAAATATACTATGGATGGTAGGGCCCTAGGCAGTACAGACCTTGATGTACTGGTTCAGAGATCACTGAAGGCAGCAGCACAGGTAGATAAGGTGATTTTAGGAAGGCATATGGGATACTTGCCTTTATTAGCCAAGGCACAGAATATAAGATCAGCAAGGTTATGATGGAGCTGTATAAAACGCTAGTTAGGCCACAGCTGGAGTACTGCGTACAGTTCTGGGCACCACACTTTAGGAAGGATGTGATTGCACTGGTGAGGGTGCAGAGGAGAGTCATCAGGATGTTGCCTGGGTTGTAGCCTTTCAGCTATGAAGAGAGACTGGATTGGCTAGGGTTGTTTTCCTTCGAGCAAAGAAGGCTGAGGGGGGGACATGATTGAGGTATACAAAATTATGAGGGGCATAGATAGATAGGAAGAAACTTTTTCCCTTAGCAGAGGTGTCAATAACCAGGGAGCATAGGTTTAAGCTAAAGGGAAGGAGGTTTAGAGGATTTGAGGAAAAATCTTTTCACCCAGAGGGTGGTTGGAATCTGGAACGCACTGCCTGAAGGGGTGGTAGAGGCAGGAACCCTCAAAACATTTAAGTATATAATGAGCACTTGAAACACCATAGCATACAAGGCTACGGGCCAAGTGCTGGAAAATGGGATTAGAATAGATAGGTGCTTCATGGCCAGCATGGACACAATGTGCCTGTTTCTGTGCTGTATAACTATGACTAAACTATTCCAAAACATACAAAATGGTAAGAATGAGAATATAAAAGTAAATGGTAACATTCTTAAAGGGGATGCAGGAACAGAGAGACCTGGAGGTGTAGGTACACAAGTCTGAAGGTGGCAGGACAAATTGAGAAGACTGGGGGGGGGAAAAAAATGGAATTCTTGGCTTTATTAAGAGAGGCACTGAGTACAAAAGCAAAGAGGTTATGGTAAACCTTTGCAAAATACTGGTTAGGCCTTAGCTGAAGTAGTGTTCAATTCTGGGCTCCATACTAGGAAGGATGTGAAGACCTTGGAGAGGACGCAGAGATTTACTAGAATGGTATCAGGGATGAAGGACTTCAGTCATGTGGAGAGACTAGAGAAGGTTAAGATAAAACAAAATGAAGAGAGGGTGTATGATGCATGCCATGTGAATTCTTCAAGCAAGAACCAGGCCAAATACAATAAGCTGAGAGGGGAAGTAAAAGAGGAAAAGACAGGCAAAGGGAGAATACGAGAACAGAATGGCAGTTAAAATAAAAGGGAACCCAAAAACCTTCTACCGGCATGTAAATAGTTAAGCAGATAAGAGATGAAGTGGGGCTATTAGGAACGAAGACTGCGATATATGCGTAGAGGCGCAGGACAAGGCTAGAATACTTAATGAGTACTTTGAATTGTTGTTTACAAAGGAAGAGGATGCTGACAAAATAGAAGTGGAAATGCTAGAGGTAATGGATGACGTGAAAATTGATAGGAAGGATATACTGGAAAGGGTAGCTATGCTAAGAGTGGATATGTCACCTGGTCTAGATGGCTTGCATCCAAGTTTGCTGAAGGAAGTGAGAGTGGAGATAGCAGAAGGGCTTGCCATAATCTTCCAATCTTCCCCAAATACGGGGGAGGTGTCAGAAGACTGGAGAGTGGCAAATATAACATCCTTATTGAAGAAAGGGTGTAAGGACAGTCCTAACAACTACAGACCAGTTGGTTTATCAGTGGTAAGGTTTTAGAAACAATAATCAGGGGGGGAAAAAAACAAGCACTTGGAGAAGTTTGAGTTAAAGATAGCCAGCAGACTGTGCTTGACTAATCCAATTAAATTTTTTGATGAAGTAACAGAGAAGGTTGATGAAGGGAATGCAATGGATGTTTTCTATATGAATTTTAAGAAAGTGTTTGACAAAGTACCACATAAAAGGCTGTTTAACAAAACTGAGGCTCATGGAATAGGAGGGTCAGTATCAGCTTGGATTAAAAAAAAACTGGCTTAAGGGCAAAAACAAGTCATTGTAAAATGGTTGTTTTTCAGACTGGAGGATAGTAGACAGTGGTGTTCCCCAAGGGTCAGTGCTAGGACCACTGTTTTTTTGCTATATATAAAGGACTTACATATTGGAATATGGAGTAAAATTCTAAAATTTGATGATACCAAACTTGTAGGTGTGGCAGACAGTGAGGAAGATAGCAATCGACTGCAACAGAACATAGATAGGCTAGCAGAAAGGGCAGACAATTAGCAGATGGAATTTAATACACAAGTGTGAGGTGATGCATTTTGGCAGAAGGGATAGGGAAAGGCAATATCTTAATGGTGCAATTCTAAAGAGTGTGCAGGTACAGAGGGATTTGGGGATGGATGTGCATAGATCTTTGAAGATGGTAGGACATCTTGAGTGATTAGCAAAGCATATGGGATCTTGGCCTTCATAAATTGAGGCATTAACTACAAAAGCAAGGAAGTTATGCTGAACCTTTAGAAAGCTCTGTTAGACCCCAACTGGAGTACAGCATTCAGTTATGGTCACTACACCTTAAAAAGGATGCGAGGGCCCTCAAGAGGGTGCAGAGGAGATTTACCAAAATGGCTCCAGGGATGGGGGATTTTAGTTACAAGGTTAGGTTGGAGAAGCTGGGGTTGTTCTCCTTGGAGCAAAGGAGATTGAGGGGAGATTTGATAGAGGTGTACAAGATTATGACAGGTTTAGGCATGGTAGATGAAGAAAAGCTGTTCCCATTAGCTGATCGTACAAGGACTAGGGGACACAAATTTAAGGTTTTGGGCAAGAGATACAAGGGAATGAGAGAAAGAATTTTTTCTTTTTAAATGTAGTGAGTGGTAATGACCTGGAACTCACTGCCTACAAGGGTGGTAGAAGCAGAGACAATGATTGATTTCAAAAAGGAAATTGGATGGGAACATGAGAGAAATAAACTTGCAGGGCTACAGGGATAGAGCCATGGAATGGGCCTGACTGAATTTCTCTAGAGAGCTAGCATGGACTAAACGGCCTCCTTCTGTGCCATGATGACCATGATTGTTGACTCTATGATGTTCAAAATCATGAATGGTTGAGAGTAAACAAGGAGAAACTGTTTCCAGCAGCAGGGTCAGAAACCAGAGGACACAGACTTGAGGTAATTGGCCAAAGAACCACAGAAACATAGAAAAATAGGAGCAGGAATAGGCCATTCAGCCCTTCGAGCCTGCACCGCCATTCAATACGATCATGGCTGATCATCCAAACTCAGTACCCTGTTCCCACTTTCTCCCCATACCCCTTGATCCCTGGTCCAGACAGGAGAACTCTTTTCTAAATGCAGTGATTTATGATCTCGAATGTGTTGCTTTAAAGGGTGGTGGGAACAGATTAACTAGCAACATTCAAAAGGAAACTGGAATAATTGCTTGAAGGGGAAAAATTTTCAGGGTTAAGGGAAGAGTAGGGGAGTGGGACTAATTGATAACACTTTCAAAAGAGCCAACACAAGCACGATGGACCGACTGACGACCTCCTGTGCTAACGTTTCAGATCGATGACCTTTCATCAGAACAGATGAAAGGTCACAGACGTGAAAGATGAACTCTTTCTCTCTCCACTGATGCTACCAGACCTGCTGAGTATTTCCAACATTTTCTGTTTTTATTTCAATTTCCAGCATCCACAGTATTTTGCTTTTGACCTCCATCTGTACCCCTTGAGGAATATAAAGTAGGAAGGAACTTAAGCAAGGAGTCAGGAGAGCTAAAAGGGGTCATGAAAAGTCACTGGCAAACAGGATTAAGGAAAATCCCAAAGCTTTTTATACATATATAAAGAGCAAGAGGGTAGCCAGGGAAAGGGTTGGCCCACTCAAGGACAGAGGAGGGAATCTATGCGTGGAGCCAGAGGAAATGGGCAAGGTGCTAAATGAGTACTTTGCATCAGTATTCACCCAAGAGAAGGAGTTGGTGGATGATAAGTCTAGGGAAGGGAGTGTAGATAGTCTCAGTCATCTCATTATCAAAAAGGTGGTGGTGTTGGGCGTCTTGAAAAACATTAAGGTAGATAAGTCCCCAGGGCCTGATGGCATCTACCCCAGAATACTGAGGAAGGCAAGGGAGGAAATTGCTGGGGCCTTGACAGAAATCTTTGTATCCTCATTGACTACAGGTGAAGTCCCAGAGGACTGGAGAATAGCCAATGTTGTTCCTTTGTTTAAGAAGGGTGGCAAAGATAATCCAGGAAATTACAGGCTGGCGAGCCTTACATCAGCGGTAGGGAAATTGGAGAGGATTCTTCGGGACAGGATTTACTCCCATTTGAAAACAAATGGACTTATTAGCGAGAGGCAGCATGGTTTTTTTGTGAAGGGGAGGTCGTGTCTCACTAACTTGATCGCGTTTTTTGAGGAAGTGACGTAGATGATTGATGAAGGAAGGACAGTGGATGTTGTCTATATGGACTTCAGTAAAGCCTTTGACAAGGTCCCTCATGGCAGACTGGTACAAAAGGTGAAGTCACATGGGATCAGAGGTGAGCTGGCAAGATGGATACAGAACTAGCTGGGTCAGAGAAGACAGAGGGTATCAGTGGAAGGGTGCTTTGCTGAATGGAGGGCTGTGACTAGTGGTGTTCCGCAGGGATCAGTGCTGGGTCCTTTGCTGTTTGTAGTATGTATAAATGATTTGGAGGAATACGTAGCCGGTCTGATTAGTAAGTTTGCGGACGACACAAAGGTTGGTGGAGTTGCAGATAGTGATGAAGATTGTCAGAGGATACAGCAGGATATAAATCGGTTGGAGACTTGGGCAGAGAAATGGCAGATGGAGTTTAACCTGGACAAATGTGAGGTAATGCATTTTGGAAGGTCTAATACAGGTGGGAAGTATACAGTAAATGGCAGAACCCTTAGGAATATCGACAGGCAGAGAGATCTGGGCGTACAGGTCCACAGATCACTGAAAGTGGCAACGCAGGTGGATAAGGTAGTCAAGAAGGTATACGGCATGCTTGCCTTCATCGGTCAGGGCATAGAGTATAAAAATTGGCAAGTCATGCTGCAGCTGTACAGAACCTTAGTTAAGCCACACTTGGAATATTGCGTACAATTCTGGTCGCCACACTACCAGAAGGATGTGCAGGCTTTGGAGAGGGTACAGAAGAGGTTTATCTGGATGTTGCCTGGTCTGGAGGGTATTAGCTATGAGGAGAGGTTGGATAAAACTCTGAATGTTTTCACTGGAACGACAGAGGTGGTGGGGCGACATGATAGAGGTTTACAGAGTTAGGAGTGGCATGGACAGAGTG
Source organism: Heterodontus francisci (assembly GCF_036365525.1). Classification (NCBI taxonomy): domain Eukaryota; kingdom Metazoa; phylum Chordata; class Chondrichthyes; order Heterodontiformes; family Heterodontidae; genus Heterodontus; species Heterodontus francisci. The sequence goes on along the minus strand of NW_027140348.1, from coordinate 136,739 downwards.
GATAGTCAGAAGCTTTTTCCCAGGGTGGAAGTGTCAGTTACTAGGGGACATAGATTTAAGGTGAGAGGGGCAAAGTTTAGAGGGGATGTGCGAGGCAAGTTTTTTTTTTTTAAACACAGAGGGTGGTGAGTGCCTGGAACTTGCTGCCGGGGGAGGTGGTGGAAGCAGATACGATAGCGACGTTTAAGAGACATCTTGACAAATATATGAATAGGATGGGAATAGACGGATACGCTCCCCAGAAGTGCAGAAGGTTTTAGTTTAGACAGGCATCAAGATCGGTGCAGGCTTGGAAGGCTGAATGGCCTGTTCCTGTGCTGTACTGTTCTTTGTTCATTCTATGGTTCTGTAAAATCCCCTCCCATCAAAGCAGAGAGTAAAGCAGCTCAGCATGAGGCATCCAATATTGGACTATCACACCACAGGTCTCACACCAAACAGTCGCTCACAGCAGTAGCTGGCTTGATCCAATTGCTGGTGTCAAATGTGGCAAAATTACTTTTGACACAGTCATTGGCTACACAACTGCTGTATGTTGGAAGCCTGTAGTACCAACACAACAGTTGCAAGATTTAAAACAGCTTCTGCGCAAGTTGGAAAGGCCCAGAACTGAGCAGAGAAAACATAAGCAGCAAGTAAAGAGCAAAAAAAAAAGCAAAATGCTGGCAACTCCTCTTTGGAGACAGCAGCCAAGCCCAGGGAGATTGCCCCTGCTAGTCTTCAAATATTGGCCGTGGAGCATTTCATGTCCACCTGAACAGGCGGACAGGGTATGAGTTTAACATCTCATCTGAAAGACAGGAGCTCTGACAGTGCAGTGCTCTCTCTGCCCTGCAGTATCAGCTTGGATTATTGGCTCAAATCCTGGAACACAACCTGACTCGGAGAAAAGAGGGCTCCCATTGAGCTATACTGAAAACACTAGATTTACAGGAAGCCTGCCCCTTTAACACTGGGGAAACCTGCCCCTGGCCCAGTCTATTCCAAGGTGAAAAGTCAAGCTTTCCATATCTTCCCAACTCAAGATCAGCAAGAGTGTCATACACTTCACGGCCCTCCAATCCTAACACCAAAACGACAGGGTATACTTTAGTAAAGCTAACTTAACTGTCAGTTGCAAAGTGCAGCAGGTTTCCTTGACAATTACTGGCCATTCTGGGGAGTCGCAGGAGCAGCAAGAAAGTCTAATCCCATCACAGAAACCCCTTTCTCAAAGAGCTGATTAGATTAGAGATACAGCACTGAAACAGGCCCTTCGGCCCACTGAGTTTGTGCCGAACATCAACCACCCATTTATACTAATCCTACACTAATCCCATATTCCTACCAAACATCCCCACCTGTCCCTATATTTCCCTACCACCTACCTACACTAGTGACAATTTATAATGGCCAATTTACCTATCAACCTGCAAGTCTTTTGGCTTGTGGGAGGAAACCGGAGCACCCGGAGAAAACCCACGCAGACACAGGGAGAACTTGCAAACTCCACACAGGCAGTACACGGAATCGAACACGGGTCCCTGGAGCTGTGAGGCTGCGGTGCTAACCACTGCGCCGCCCTAGCTTGTACCAATATCCAGTGATGCACAAACACTATCCAGTTATCGGAAAGGACGTTGCTTAATCTGTAGCCACACACCCAGACATTGTGGTAAATATAAAATGGAACGCAAGATCACTAATGAATACTGCTCATCCCTACACAGGCAGCCCACAGCTTCAGTGGGAGGATGCTAATTATACGAGCCGCTGCACATCTAGTCACAAGCAGAGGAAGTTATTTTTAGAAATGTAACAACTTCTGACAGGGCTGAGGTTGGGGTGGGCGGGGGTGGTGCAGGAGCAGTGCGGTGGCCAAGGGGATGAAGTCAGTCCAAGGAAGCAGGATAATTATATAGACTATACACAGATGTCACATGTTCTTCCTGAACCTGAACAGATGAGGGTTACAGTGAACACTACAGCAGTACACCGTTACCCTCACTCTGCAGTGTACACTAGGGTATGCAGCCACTTACCCCGGTTTGGCTCCTGATAAACCACAGCTTTGCCAAGTTCAACTCCGAGTCGTCTAAAGAAAAACAAACAAACAGGGAGGTGATTAAAAGGATTATAACTACAGTCTCAGTGCTGTTCATACTTTGATCAGTATAGTTACATGCTGGGTCTGAGACTCAGTTACCAATGGCTGTTGTACTTGAAGCCACAAGGCAAGGAGACACTCCAAGAACCAAAGCCAAGCAATTACTGTTTTCTTTCAACTTAACTTTTAGGTAAATGGTTATATTAACTCAAGCATTCACTGGTCTATGAAAGATCAGACAAACTGTATAATTTTCATTTCAAAAACATGCAGAACTGGCTTTCTTTGGTTCAATTAAGTTTAAGTACTGCATGAGAAGTTAGGATTTTTTTTCCTTGTAGAGAAGGCTGAGAGGTGATTTGATAGGTATTCAAAATCATGAGGGGTCTGGACAGAGTAGAGAGAGAGAAACTGTTCCCACTTGTGAAAAGATTGAGAATGAGAGAGCACAGATTTCAAGTATTTGGTAAGAGAAGCAAAACTTTCACACAGCGAAAGGTTAAGGTCTGGAATGCATTGCCGGAGAACGTGGTGGAGACAGGTTCAATTGAAGCATTCAAAATGGAATTAGATTGTTATATGAAAAAGGAAGAATGTGCAGGGTTATGGGGAGAAGGCAGAGGGATGGCACTAAGTGAACTGCTCTTTTGGAGAGCCAGTGCAGACACGATGGGCCAAATGGCCTCCTTCTGCACTGTAACAATTCTGTAATTCGATAAGAAATTTTATCGTATACAAGTATAAAATTTCCCTCAACATTATTCTCGCAAGTTTTAATAGTTCAAAAGCTAGGCACGGACAGAAAAGTTGGGATCTAATTAAGGGAGCAATTCAAGTTGATCATTCACTGTCCTGTAACCCTGCATCACTGGAGACCTTGCAAGGACAAAGCATTGTAAAATGGAGACCTCAGTAAATGCACCTGACCCTTACAAAAGGCAGCATTCGATTAATGGAATGAAGAAGGAAGTGCGGAAATCAGAATTTATTCCACTTGCACGGAAACCATTCTGTCACTCTACCTGCTATTACACAATACACCTCATCAATTAAGTTACTCACCACAAAATTACTCCTTCAGAATTATTATTCATTCATCCATCCATCCATCCACCCATGGGATGTAAGCATCGTGGCATTTATTGCTCATTCTTAACTTCCCTTAGGAAGCTGGAGAGCTACCTTCTTGAATACAACTCAGTGGCTTGCTAGGCCATTTCAAGAGGGCAGTTAAGAGTCAACCACATTGGTATAGGTCTGGAGTCATATATAAAAGTCAGTCTGGGCAAAGACGGCAGACTTCCTTCTACCAAAGGGCATTAGTGAACCAGATCGGTTTTTAATGACAATCCAGTAGTTTCGTGATCACCATTACCGAAACTAGCACTTTAGTCCAGATTTATTTAGTTAATGGAATTTAAATTCCCCCCAGTTGCCGTGGCAGGATTTGATCTCACATCTCTGGATGATTAGCCCAGACCTCTGGATTACTAACCCAGTATCACTATGCTACTCTTCCCTCAAAATGTATCAATTAGATTTCTAAAACCAGTTATAAAATATAAAGGATCCAAACCAGGAGTGTAATAGGCAAAGAGCAGATAGCTGCTGTAAGTTTATCATTGTTGTGCAACAGATGACTGCTTAATACATGACGTATAGGGATCACAGTACAACCAGGGTTATAATTACTATCAACAAAGAATAAGGTCATGAAAACATCTCTGAAACATTTAGTAACTCAGGGCATTAACCCACCCTGAGTAACCTCTTTATCTGAGGATTTCTCAGATGGAGGGAGCTTTACTCTGTACCGAACCCATGCTGTACTTGTCCTAGGAGTATTCGATGGAGACAGTGCAGAGGGAGCTTTACTCTGTATCTCACCCTGTCCTGTACTTGCCCTGGGAGTCTTTAATGCTGAGAGTGTAGAATTTTAGAAAAAAATGCATCCAACCCACTTCACTGAGAACATTTAAAAATTACATGGATATGTACTTGAAGTGCCATAACCTACAAGGCTATGAACCAAGAGCTAGAAAGCGGGATTATTGCCGGTCAGCAGAGACATGATGGGCCGAATGGTCTTTTTCCATGCTGTAAATTTCTATGATTCTAAGCTATGTATTAAAAGAAGGTCCAGTGTGACAGTTTCAGAGATGTATAAAACTCCTTCAGTTGTGTGAACACCTCTGTTACTGGCAACATGAGCCATTACCTAATGAAAATGTATGAACCGCTATCACTAATGGAATGGAAACAGAGCTTCGGGTTGAATAGGACACTTAGAAGGAGTGCCATCAGGTTCAGCCTGAGCAAACAGCTAGGAGGAACAACAAGTAATAGTTTAGAGTCCCATCAACATTTAACTGGAAGTAATTCTGCCTCACCACAGCAGGAAGACATTTCAGCAGAAAATGCTGAAGTCTCGGGTGTGTCAGAGAGGTGAAGCAATTTCAATGTTAATTGATTATGTCATCAAGTTGTAGTGTATAAGTGAGAAAGACAGCCGAAGTTAGAACGGTGTTGTAAGGAAAACTGATGTTTCGCATGGAAAGTGAAGCAACAGCTGGAGTTGTGTTGGTTAGTTAGGGACTGGAAAAAGCAGTGGCAGAGGCATTGTAGGAGAATGGAGTGATCAACTACTAATCATTTGGACTTCAATGTGGAAGGCATGATTGGGAAATTTGCAGATGACACAGAAATTGGCCATCTACTTGATAGTGAAGAGGATAGCTGTAGACTCCAGAATCATATCAATGGTATGGTCGACTGGATGGAAAAGTGGCAAATGGAATTCAATCCAGATAAGTGTGAGGTAATGCATTTGAGGAGGGCAAATAAAGCGAGAGAATACACGATAAACAGGAGGATACTGAGAGGGGTAGAAGTAGTGAGACACCTTGGAGTACATGCCCACGGGTCTCTGAAGGACAGGTAGATAAAGTGGTGAAGGGATATGGAATGCTTTCCTTTATTGGCTGAGGAAAATAATACAAAAGCAAGGATGTAATGCTGAAACTGTATAAAACGCTGGTTAGGCCACAGCTGGAGTATTGTGTACAGTTCTGGTCAGCACGTTACAGGAAGGGACACAACTGCTCTGGAGAGAGTACAGGGGAGATTTACAAGAATGTTGCAGCTATGAGGAAAGATTGGATCAGCTAGGGTTGTTTTCCTTAGAACAGAAGAGGCTGAGGGGAAACTTAATTGAGGTGTATAAAATTATGAGGGTGTTAGATAGAGTAGACAGGAAGGATCCATTTCCCCTAACGAGAGGTCAATTACCAGGGGGCACAGATTTAAGGTGATTGGTAGGATTAGAGAGGACATGAGGAAATACTTTTTCACCCAGAGGGTGGTGGGTGCCTGGAATTTACTGCCTGGATCAATGATGGAGGCAGAAACCCTCAACTCATTTAAAAAAGGTACCTGGACCTGCACCTGAAGTGCTGTAACCCACAAGGCTACAGACCAGGTGCTAGAAGGTGGGATTAGATTGGGCAGCTATTTTTTTCAGCCGGCACGGACATGATGGGCTGAATGGCCTTTCTGTGCCTCAACTTTTCTACAGTTCTACATCGAAGTTCAGAGTGAGTAATGTATCACAGCCAATCCAGACATCACGAACAACTGACAGGGGATTCTGGACAGGACCATATATGATGGACAGAGTTAGCGAGCAGCTCAAAGCTCTGCAGTCTTGCCACATCCAGTCTTAACAATGGTGACAATTAAGCACCTAACAGGAGGGGGTTCCATGAACATCCCAATTCTGAACAATGGTGGAGTCTTTTGCACACACATGCTAGACAAGGCTACACCGTTTGCAACAGGTTTCAGCCAAAAGTGCCGTGTGGATGACCTTCTCTGCCACCTCCCGAGATTCCCACCATCACAGATACCAAGCTTCAGCTAAATCCATTTATTCCACATGAAACGGCTGAGCACACTGGATATAGCAAAGGCAATGGGCCCAACAACATTGTGATTGTTATGCTTAAGCCATGTACTCCAGAAGCAGCAGTGCCTCTAGCCAAGCCGTTCCAGTACAGCTACAACTTTGGCATCTACCAGAATGTGGAAAGTTACCCAGGTATGCCCTGTCCACAAAAAGTAGGATAAAGCCAATTTGGACAACTACTGCCCCAGTCTTCTCAATCAGCAACATGTTGGAAGATGCTATCAAGCAGCATTTACGCACCAGTAACTATTTCCAACAAGAATCAACCACCTCCCCTTGGCATTCAACAGCATTACCACTGCCAAATCCCCCAGCATCTTGGGGGCGGGGGTGGTCACCGTTGACCAGAAACTTAACCGGACCAACCACTTAAATACTGTAGCTACAAGAGGTCAGGGGCTGGGTATTCTGCAGCAAGTGACTCACCAGCCTTCTAAAAACCCAAAGACTTTCCACCATTTGAGGCACAAATCAGGATGGTGATAGAATACAGTCCACTTGCCTGGATGAGTGCAGCTACACTACTCAAAGTTTGACATCTCCCAAGACAAAGCAACCCGTATTACTAGCACCCCATCCATCATCTTAAACATTGACTGCCTCCACCACCGGCACAGCAACAGCAGTGTGTACCATCTACAAGATGCATTAAAGCAACTCACCAAGGATCCTTCGACAGCACCTTCCAAACCTGTGACCTCTACCACCTAGAAGGACAAAAGCACCAGGTGCATGGGAACACCAGCACCTGTAAGTTCTCTTCCCTCACACACCATCATGACTTGGAAATATTATATCAGCGTTCCTTCCTTGTCGCTGGGTCAAAAACCTGGAACTCCCTTTCCAGCACTGCGAGAACACCTCCACCACAGGGACTGCAGCAGTTCAAGGTGGCAGCTCACTGCCACCTTCTCAACAGCAATCGGGGATGGGCAATAAAGTCTGCCCTTACCTGCGATACGCACATCGCATGAATAAAAAAAAAAAAAAAAAATTCAAACTGCTCACCAATGCCCAGTTTGGATTCGACCAGGACCATTTGGCTCCAGACCTCATTACAGACTTACGAACAGTTCTGATGAAAGGTCACAGACCTGAAATGTTCACACTGTTTCTCTCTCCACAGATGCTGCCAGACCTGAGTATTTCCAGCAGTTACTGTTTTTATTTCAGAGTGCCAGCATCCACAGTATTTTGCTTTTATCCCAGTTAACTACAGGCCAGCCATTTTAAACTCTGTGGGGGGAAAGCTTTCAGAAACAATAATTCAGGACAAAGTTCAGAGCCACTTGGACAAATATGGATTAGTTAAGGAAAACCAGCATAGATTTAAGGACAAATTGTGTTTAACTAACCTGCTTGAGTCTTTTGATGAGGTAACAGGGAGGGTTGATGAGAGGGCAATGCGGTTGATGTGGTGTGCGTGGATTTTCAAAAGTCATTTGACAAAATGCCACATAGGCTTGTGAACAAGGTTAGAGCCCGTGGAATAAAACAGTAGCAGCACGGATAATGGATAGGAAATTGCCTGAGTGACAGGAAATAAATTTTGAACAGATCTAGCAATGCAAAACAGGGCAGAAATGAGGCACTGTGGGCCATCAGCAGAATTGTACTCAACCACAATTTGTAACCTCACAGCCTGGTATATCCCCCACTCTACCATTACCAAGCTGGGAAATCAACCCTGGTTCAATGAAGAGTGCACAGGCCATGCCAGGAGCAGCACCAGACATACCTCAAAATGAGGTGTCAACCTGATGAAGCTACAACACAGGACTACGTGCATACCAAACAGCATAAGCAGCATGCGATAGACAGAGTTAAGCGATCCCATAACAGTTCAGATCTAAGCTCTGCTTGCACCGTGAACGGTGGTGGACAATTAAACTGGAGGAGGTGGCTCTACAAACATCCCCATCTTCAATGATGGGGGAGCCCAAACCTAGTGCAAAAGACAAGGCTGAAGCATTTGCAATAACCCTCAGCCAGAAGTGCCGAATGGATGATCCATCTTGACCTCCTCCTGAAGTCCCCAGCATCACAGATGCCAGTCTTCAGCCAATCTGATGCACTCTGCATGATATCAAGAAACGACTGAGGTACTGGATACAGCAAAGGCTACAGGCCCTGATAACATTCCGGCAACAGTACTGAAGACCTGTGCTCCGGAACTTGCCGCGTCCCTAGCCAAGCTGTTCCAGTACAGCTACAACACTGGCATCTACCCGGCAATGTGGAAAATTGCCCAGTTATGTCCTGTACACAAAAAGCAGGACAAATCTGACCCAGCCAATTACCACCCCATCAGTTTATTCTTGATCAGTAAAATGAGGGAAGGAGTCATCAACAGTGCTATCAAGCAGCACTTGCTTAGCAATAACCTGCTCAGTAACGCTCAGTTTGGGTTCCGCCAGGGCCACTCAGCTCCTGATCTCGTTACAGCCTTGGTTCAAACATGAACAAAAGAGCTGAACTCAAGAGGTGAGGTGTGTGACCGCCCTTGACATCAAGACAGCATTTGACAGAGTATAGTATCAAGGAGCCCTAGCAAAACTGGAGTCAATGGGAATTAGGGGGGAAAACTCTCCACTGGTTGGAGTCATACCTAGTACAAAGGAAGATGGTTGTTGTTGTTGGAGGACAATTATCTCAGCTCCAGGACGTCACTGCAGGAGTTCCTCAGGGTGGTGTCCTAGGCCCAACCATCTTCAGTTGCTTCATCTATGACCTTCCTTCAAATCACAAGGTCAGAAGTGGGGATGTTCGCTGATAATTGCACACAATGTTCAGCACCATTCTCGCCTCCTCAGATACTGAAGCAGTCCATGTAGAAATGCAGCAAGACCTGGACAATATGCAGGCTTGGGCTGATAAGTGGCAAGGAACATTCGTGCCACTCAAGTGCCAGGCAATGACCATCTCTAACAAGAGAGAATCTAACTATCTCCAATTGACATTCAATGGCATTACCATCGCTGAATCCCCCACTATCAACATCCTGGGGGGAAACTGAACTGGTGTAGCCATATAAATACCGTGGCTACAAGAGCAGGTCAGAGGCTCAGAATCCTGCAGCAAGTAACTCACCTCCTGACTCCCCAAAGCCTGTTCTTCATCTACAAGGCACAAGTCAGGAGTGTGATGGAATACTCTCCACTTGCCTGGATGGGTGCAGCTCCAACGCTCAAGAAGCTCGACACCAACCAGGACAAAGCAGCCCGCTTGTTTGGCATCCTTGTCGACAAATATTCATTCCCTCCACCACCGGCACACAGTGGTAGCAATGTGTACCATCTACAAGATGCACTGCAGCAACGCACCAAGGCTACTCAGGCACCACCTTCCAAACCCATGACCTCTACCAACTAGACGGACAAGGGCAGCAGATGTGTGGGAACACCACCACCTGCAAGTTCCCCTCTGTTCCTTCACTGTTGCTGGATCAAAATTCTGGAACGCCCTTCCTAACAGCACTGCGGATGTACCTACCCCACATGGACTGCAGCGGATCAAGAAGGCAGCTCACCACCACCTGCTCAAGGGCAATTAGGGATGGGCAATAAATGCTGGCCTAGCCATCCCACAATTCAAAAAACAGAGCTGTTGTGAAGCATTGTTTTTTGGACTGGACCAAGGGAGATAGTGGGGTTCCCCAGGAATCGGTGATGGGAACCCTGCTTTTCTTAATCTGGAGTCAGGCAGGCCCCCACCTGCCAAGAATGAGGCATATTAATTTCACCACATGGACATTAAATTTCAAATTGTTGCTGGGAAAAGGCAGCCTGTTACAAGGACTGCCAGACCTTGGGTGAAAAAAAAAAACATTTACATACGAACAGACATTAAAGTTAGGGAAGTGCATTCCATTCCCTGCTAAGATGGCAATACACAGAGCCAAGATGTGGTCAGAGCAGTTAACATAGAAAATAGGAGTAGGCCATTCGGCCCTTCGAGCCTGCTCCGCTATTCATTATGATCATGGCTGTTCATCCAACTCAGTAACCTGTTCCCGCTTTCCCCCCGTATCCTTTGACCCCTTTTGCCCCAAGAGCAACATCTAACTCCTTCTTGAAAACACACAATGTTTTCGCCTCAACTGCTTTCTGTGGTAACGAGCTCCACAGGCTCACCACTCTCTGGGTGAAGAAATTTCTCATCTCAGTCCTGAAAGGTTTACCCCATATCCTTAGACTACGACCCCTGGTTCTGGACTCCCCCACCATCGGGAACAGCCTTCCTGCAACTACCCTGTCAAGTCCTGTTATAATTTTATAGGTTTCTATGAGATCCCCCCTCACTCTTCTGAACTCCAGCAAATACAATCCTGACCGACTCAATCTCTCCACGTATGTCAGTCCCACCATCCCAGGAATCAGTCTGGTAAACCTTCACTGCAAGAACACCCTCCACAGCAAGAACATACTTCCTCAGATAAGGAAACCAAAACTGCACACAATATTCTAGGTGTGGCCTCACCAAGGCCCTGTATAATTGCAGCAAGACATCCCTGCTCCTGTACTCGAATCCTCTCGCTATGAAGGCCAACATACCATTTGCCTTTTTTACCACCTTTTGCACCTGCATACTTACCTTCAGCAACTGGTGTACATGAACACCCAGGACTCGCTGCACATTCCCCTCTCAGTTTATAGCCAGATAATAATCTACCTTCCTGTTTTTGCTACCAAAGTGGATAACCTCACATTATCCACATTATACTGCAACTGCCATGCATTAGCCCACTCACTCAACTTGTCCAAATCACCCTGAAGCGCCTCTGCATCCTCCTCATAACTCACCCTCCCACCCTGTTTTGTGTCATCTGCAAATCTGGAGATATTATATTTAGTTCCCTCATCTAAATCATTAATATATATTGTGAATAGCTGGGGTCCTAGCACCGATCCCTGCAGTACCCCACTAGTCACTGCCTGCCATTCGGAAAAAGACCCGTTTATCCCTACTGTTTCCTGTCTGCCAACCAATTTTCCATCCATCGCAATACACTATCCCCAATCCCATGCGCTTTAATTTTACACACTAAGGTCTTAAGTGGGACTTTGACAAAAGCCTTCTGAAAGTCCAAATAAACCATATCCACTGGCTCCCCCTCATCAACTCTACTAGTTACATCCTCGAAGAATTCTCGTAGATTTGTCAAGTATTTCCCTTTCATAAATTCATGCTGACTCTGTCCGATTCTACCACTGTTTTCTAAGTGCTCTGCTATAAAATCTTTGATAATGGACTCTAGAATTTTCCCTACCAATATCAGGCTGACTGGTCTATAATTCCCTGCTTTCTCTCTACCTCCCTTTGTAAATAGTGGGGTTACATCAGCTACCCTCCAATCTGTAGGAACTGTTCCAGAGTCTATAGAAACTTGGAAGATGACCACCATTCACGATTTCTTGGGCCACTTCCTTAAGTACTCTGGGATGCATACCATCAGGCCCTGGGGATTTATCGGCCAAAAATATCAATTTCTCCAACGCCATTTCTCTACTAATACGGATTTCTTTCAGTTCCTCCCTCTCACTAAACCCTGTGTTCCCCAACATTTCTGGTATGTTATTTGTGTCCTTCTTTGTGAAGACAGAACAAAGTATGCATTTAGTTGGTCAGCCATTTCTTTATTCCCCATAATAAACTCCCCTGTTTCTGACTGCAAGGGACCTACATTTGTCTTCACCAATCTTTTTCTCTTCACATAACTATAGAAATTTTTAGTCAGTTTTTATGTTCCCCGCAAGCTTGCTCTCGTACTCTATTTTCCCCTTCTTAATTAATCCCTTGGTCCTCCTTTGCTGAATTCTAAACTGCTCCCAATCCTCTGGTCTGTTTTTTCTGGCAAATTTGTATGCCTCTTCCTTGGATCTAATGCTATCTCTAATTTCCCTTGTAAGCCATGGTTTGGCTACCTTTCCCATTTTACTTTTGTGCCAGACAGGAATAAACAATTGTTCCAGTTCATCCATGTGCTCTTTAAATGTTTGCCATTGCCCAACCACCGTCATCCCTTTAAGTAACGTTTCCCAATCCGTCATGGCCAACTCGCGCCTCGTACCTTCGTAGTTTCCTTCAAGATTCAGGAACCTAGTCTCAATCATCTACATCACTCTCCATCTTGATGAAGAATTCTATATTATGGTCGCTCATACCCAAGGGGTCTTGCACAACTAGACTGTCAATTATTCCTCTCTCATTACACAATACCCAGTCTAGAATGGCCTGTTCTCTAGTTGGTTCCTCAACGTATTGGTCCAGAAAACCATCCCGTATACACTCCATGAATTCCTCCTCTACGATATTGTGACTATTTTGGTTTGCCCAATCTATATGCAGATTAAAGTCACCCATAATTACAGATGTTCCTTCATCACATGCATCTCTAATTTCCTGTTTAATGCCATTCCCAACATCACCACTACAGTTTGGAGTTCTATATACAACTTCCACTAACTTTTTTCTGCCCCTTAGCGTTTCGCAGCTCTACCCATACATATTCCACATCATCAGAGCTAATATCTTTCCTCACTATTGCGTTAATTTCCTCTTTAACCAGCAATGCAACTCCACCGCCTTTTACTTTTTGTCTGTCCTTCCTAAATACTGAATACCCCTGGATGGTAGCCCCCCCAGTAGTGAAAGAAAGACTGCAGGTGGTCAGAAACAGGACCGTGGCAGGAAACTGACTCCTGCAGTTTTCCTGAACGTGTGCTGGATCAGGCCATGTTCAAACCAGCTCCCCCAGAGGAGACTGAATTAGCACTGCAGGCAGATGACCATGTCTGTCTGAGACTTTTTTTTTGTGGAAAGTTAGGAGACCCAGGGAATGAATTAAATGGATTTTCCCTAGCTGCGGCTCAGTGAGCCGACCCAGTATTGCGAGAGTTAGCACAGGCTGCCCAGTCTGAAAGTGAAGCAGAGAGTCCCTAATTGCCACTATTTGAAGAATAAAGGTACTGATGAGGAAATAGAGTTCTCCTCACAGACTAGAGAGCAAGGAGTGGACAGTAGTTCACGGTGCCACAGAGGTACCAGAGAAATATTGAGAAGGGCCCAGAGACTAGTGGTTGTACATGCCAGTATATGAATGACTGAAGCCTGCATAAGACAGCAGTTTCATCGGCCAAAACTCCACAAAGATGCGGTGGAATACTGCAAGAATTGCCACATGTGCCAGGTTGAGGGGAAACCCCAACCTTCAGTGAAATCTGTACCCTTAAGTCCTGTACCAGTGTTAGGTGGATCCTCCAGAGGGCTGGTGAACTGTAAGGGACCCCCGCTGAGAACAAAAGGGGACAGGCAAGCACAAGGCTGGCAAAAGTTTAGAAAGAGAAGGGCAAAAGTGACCAAGAGGGCAAGTTAAAGGAAGTCCGAAGGAATCCCGGATGAAGACCCTTACTGTCCATCAGCTAACCCTGAAAAAATGTGAAAAGTTAGACCCCACGGCCTCCTATGTAAATGCAGACACTAGAAGCACACCACCAGAGTTGCTAACAGCATTTACAGGAGCTTGCAGAGACAAAGGAAGACCTCCAGGAGCATGAGGGTGATGCCTCACCTAGACAAAGCGCCACAGGAGAGTGCAGTAGAGTCCGCACAAATACCTGCAGGCAGGAGTGTCCCAGAGAACAAAGGGGAGATTAACAAAGAATCCTCACCCACAGTCAGAGAAAAAAAACCCACATCCCCTGAAGTCAAAAGCCTTTGCTTGACTCAGCAAAGCACTGAAAGAGTTCAGGACAGACCCGCCCACGACTGACCTCTGCAGGAACAAAGACAGCCATGGAAATGGGCAAACTGAAGAAAAACTTCCCCAAAGAACCACATATTTATTGGGATGCCAAAAAGGGGTCAATTAAAGCAGCACTGGCACCAAGAAAAGACAGGCAATTTTAATAAGCTTTAGGATTTATGAATGAATGGAAATGAATGAGAGAAATGCATGGTTTTTCTTTCTGTATCTTATATTTTCTCTCAACCCTTTTAATGAAAGGTACTTTTCTCAAATCGCATTTCATTCCCCTGGGTGTGGAGGTGTCATGCAGGCCCTCACCTGCCATGGTGGAGGCATATTACACCACATGGACATTAAATTTCAAACTGTTGCTGGGAAGAGAAGGCCTGTTACAAGGGCTGCCAGACCTTGGGTGAAAAAAAAATTACATACCAACAGACGTTGAAGGCAGGGAAGCACATTCCATTCCAGATGATACAATACACAGAGCCAAGATGTGGTCAGACCAGTTAGTCACATGACTGACTGGCTGTTGGAGTTTGAACTGAGCCTACAGAATGCTCCTGGACTGAAGAACACCTCCTCTCATCTCTTTCTCATAGAACTCCAAAACCCACTGAAGACACATGAACCCCAAAAGAGAAAAGTTTCCTACAGCGAACAAGGTTTAAGAAGAATACTGGGCCCCAACAAAAAGCAAGACTCCCTCCAATCAAGGACTCTACAGCGAGCTCGAATCACAGTAACAAAGACCCGCTTCAGAAATTGCCTCAAACTTTTCCACTTTATTTTTTCTTCTGCTCTTTTCTGTCCCTATCTGCATGTGTGTACTGCGTATGCATGGGCGCATCGTGTATCCGTAGGCCTTATTTCAATCTTTCTTCTCTAAACCTAAGAAAGCCTGTTTGTACTGGTTTCTTTGCCTTATAATTGGTAAAGAAGGATTCACCAAGGGGAGCTAAAAGCAGTGTGTTTAAAATTACATCCTGTTACAGGTGAAGGCAGAAAGGGAACCCTAGACCTCTTTCTCACCTGGTCGTAACACCTGGACTTGGATGCACAGGGCACAATTTCAAAATTTGCAGATGACAAAAACTTGAAAGTATTGTGAACTGTGAGGAGATTAATAATAAACTTCAAGAGGATTGTAGACAGGCTGGCAGAAGAAATTTAATGCAGAAAAGTGTGAATTGATTCATTTTGGTAGGAAGAATAAGGAGAGGCAATATAAATTAAGGTACAATTCTAAAGGGGAGTGGAGGAGCAGAAGGACCTGCAGGTATATGCACAAATCATTGAAGGCCGCAGGACAGGTTGAGATAGCAGTTCATAAAACAGATGGGATCTTAGGCTTTACAAATTGAGGCATAGAGTGCAAAAACAAGAAAGTTACGATAAACCTGTACAAAACACCGGGTTCGGCCTCAACAGAAGTATTGGGCACCACACCTGCGTAAGGATTTTAAGGCATTAGAGAGGATGCAGAAAGACTCCAGAAGATTCCAGGGATGAGGAACTTCAATTATGTGAATAGGTTGGAGAAGCCGAGTCGGTTCTCCTTGGAGAAGGGAAGATTAAGGGCAGATTGACACTGTTCTCTGCAGCAAAGAGCGAGAGTCTAAACTGTCGTGTTGCCTGTCCGATGCCAGGGTTCAGGGCATCTGCTCAGGGCTGGAGAGGAACTTAGTGAGAGGGGGGAGGATCCAGTCATTATGGTCCATGTAGGTACCAACGACATAGGCAGAACAAGGAAAGAGGTTCTGCGTAGTCAGTATGAGGAACTAGGCACCAAATTAAGCAGAACCTCAAAAAGGTAATAATCTCTGGATTATTACCTGAGCCACGTGCAAATTGGCATAGGGCAAATAAGATTAGAGAAATGAAGGTGTGGTAGAAGTGGGTTTCATTTCATGGGACACTGGCACCAGTACTGGTGGCTGTACCGTTGGGACGGTCTACACCTGAACCGTGCTGGGGCCGGTGTTCTAGCGAGTCGCATAACTAGGGAAGTAGAGAGTGAGTTTTAAACTGAATAATGGGGGCAAGGATCAAATTTTGGAAGATGTGGTAAGTCAAGGAGTAGAGACAAAGCAAGAGAGAAAGGTATTAATATGGGAAATGATAAACAGACTGACAGGAAGGGACAGAGCATACAAATCTAAGAGTAAATCAACAGATAAAGCTACAGGTTACAAAAATAATAAAAGGACAAAGCTAAAGGTGCTATATCTGAATGCATGTAGCATTCAAAACAAAACAGATGAACTGAGCGCAAATAGAAATAAATAAGTACGATCTGATAGTCATTACAGAGACATGGCTGTAGGACGACAGATTGGGACCTGAATATTGAAGGGTACATGGCATTTAGGAAGGACAGGAAGCTAGGAAAAGGTGGAGGGGTAGCTCTGTTAATTAAATGATGGTATTAGTGCAATAGAGAGGATTGACCCAAGTTCAGGAAATCAGGATGTCGAAGCAGTTTGGGTAGAGATGAGAAATCATAAAGGCAAGAAGTCACTTGTGGGAGTGGTGTACAGGCCACCTAACATTAACCACACTGTGGGATGGGGTATAAAGGAAAAAATAATGACAGCGATAATTATGAGGGATTTTAACCTACATACAGACTGGAAAAATTAGATGGGCAGAGGTAGCCTAGATGAGGAGTACATAGAATGTTTGAGATAATTTCTTGGAACAATGCATTCTGGAGCCAGAGAGCAGGCTATACTAGACCTGGTATTGTGCAACGAGTTAGGATTAATTAATGACCTCATAGTTAAAGTGCCCCTAAGTAGCAGAGATCATATGACTGAATGTTACGTTCAGTTTGAGGGAGAGAAGAGTCAGTCCAAGACGAGTACTTTAAACTTAAATAAGGGCAATTATGAGGGCATGAAAGCAGAGCTAAAGCGAACTGACAATTCGGGTTAAGGGACAGGTCAATAGAGATGCAGTGGCAAACAGTTCAGAATAACATTTCAACGAGAAAGAAAAATTCCAAGGCAGGGATCCACCATCTGTGGTTAACTAAAAAAATTAAAGATAGCATCAAACTTAAAGAAAAAGCCTATAATGGGGCAAAGATGGGAGGCAAGTCAGAAGATTGGACAGAATATAAAAAACAGCAAGGAATGACTAAAATCTAGATAAGGAATGCAAAATTAGAGTACGAGAGAAAGCTAGCTAGAAAGATAATGACAGATACAAAGAACAAAGAACAGTACAGCACAGGAACAGGCCATTCGGCCCTCCAAGCCTGCGCCGATCTTGATGCCTGCCGAAACTAAAACCTTCTGCACTTCCAGGGTCTGTATCCCTCTATTCCCATCCTATTCATGTATTTGACAAGATGCCTCTTAAACGTCTCTATGGTACCCGCTTCCACCACCTCCCCCGGCAACAAGTTCCAGGCACTCACCACCCTCTGTGTAAAGAACTTGCCTCGCACATCCCCTCTAAACTTTGCCCCTCTCACCGTAAACCTATGCCCCCTAGTAACTGACTCCTCCACCCTGGGAAAAAGCTTCTGACTATCCACTCTGTCCATGCCGCTCATAACTTTGTAAACCTCTATCATGTCGCCCCTCCACCTCCGTCGTTCCAGTGAAAACAATCCGAGTTTATCCAACCTCTCCTCATAGCGAAGGCCCTCCAGACCAGGCAACATCCTGGTAAACCTCTTCTGTACCCTCTCCAAAGCCTCCACTTCCTTCTGGCAGTGTGGCGACCAGAATTGCACGCAATATTCTAAGTATGGCCTAACTAAGGTTCTGTACAGCTGCAGCATGACTTGCCAATTTTTATACTCTATGCCCCGACCGATGAAGGCAAGCATGCCGTATGCCTTCTTGACTACCTTATCCACCTGCATTGCCACTTTCAGGTGACCTGTGGACCTGTACGCACAGATCTCTCTGCCTGTCAATACTCCTAAGGGTTCTGCCATTTACTGTATACTTCCCACCTGTATTAGACCTTCCAAAATGCATCACCTCACATTTGTCTGGATTAAACTCCATCTGCCATTTCTCCGCCCAAGTCTCCAACCGATCTATATCCTGCTGTATCCTCTGACAATCCTCATCACTGTCCGCAACTCCACCAACCTTTGTGTCGTCCACAAACTTACTAATCAGACCAGTTACATTTTCCTCCAAATCATTTATATATACTACAAAGAGCAAAGGTCCCAGCACTGATCCCTGCGGAACACCACTAGTCACATCCCTCCATTCAGAAAAACACCCTTCCACTGCTACCCTCTGTCTTCTGTGACCGAGCCAGTTCTGTATCCATCTTGCCAGCTCCCCTCTGATCCCATGTGACTTCACCTTTTGTATCAGTCTGCCATGAGGGACCTTGTCAAAGGCTTTACTGAAGTCCATATAGATAACATTCACTGCCCTTCCTTCATCAATCATCTTTGTCACTTCCTCAAAATACTCAATCAAATCAGATAGTAAGAGCTTCTTGAAGATATTTAAGAAAAGAGTTAATAAAGTGAGTCTGGGGAATTAGTAAGATAATGAGATGACAGATGAATTGAACAGATATTTTGCATCGGTCTTCACTATTGAGGATACAAGTAACATCCCAGTATCAGCTGTAAGTCAGGAAATGGAAGAGAGGGAGGACCTCAAAAAATTACAATCACCAGGGAAGTGGTACTGAACAAATTGTTGGAGCTGTGGGCTGACAAGTCCCTGGGTCCTGATGGACTTCGTCCTAAGGTGTTAAAAGAAGTGGCCGAGATAGTTGATGCATTAGTTTTAATTTTCCAAAATTCCCTAGATTCAGGGAAGGTTCCTTTAGATTGGAAAATAGTGAATGTAACTCCTTTATTCAAAAAGGGAGGGAGACAAAAAGCAGGAAACTGCAGGCCAGTTAGCTTAACATCTGTCTTAGGGAAAATATTAGAAGATATTAAAGACGTTATAGCAGGGCATTTAGAAAAATTCAAGGTAATCAGGCAGAGTCAATCTGGATTTGTGAAAGGGAAATTATGTTTAACCAATTTATTGGAGTTCTTTGAGGGAGTTACATGTGCAGTGGATAAAGGGGAACCGGTGGATGTACTGTACTTAGATTTCCAGAAGGCATTTGAAAAGGTGACACATCAAAGGTTATTGCAGAAAATAAAGTGCTGTAGGGGAAGAAAATGGTGTAGGGGGTAACATTTTGGCATGGATAGAAGATTGGCTAGCTAACAGCAAACAGAGAGTAGGCATAAATGGGTCATTTTCTGGTTGGCAAGATGTAGCGAGTGGTGTGTCACAGGGATTGTGCTGGGGCCTCAACTTTTTACAATTTATATAAATGAGTTCGATGAAGGGACCGAACGTACGGTTGCTAAATTTGCTGATGACACAAAGATAGGTAGGAAAGTAACTTGTGAAGAGGACATAAGGAGGCTACAAAGTGATATGGATAGGTTAAGTGAGTGGGCAAAGATCTGTCACATGGAGTATAATGTGGGAAAATGTGAAATTGTCCATTTTGGCAGCAAGAATAAAAAAAGCATATTATCTAAATGGTGACAGATTTCAGAGCTGAGATGCAGAGGGATCTGGGTGTCCTAGTGCATGAATCGCAAAAGGTTAGTATGCAGGTACAGCACGTAATTAGGAAAGCTAATAGAATGTTATCATTTATTGCACGGGGAATTGAATACAAAAAGTAGGGAGGTTATGCTTCAGCTATACAGGGCATTGGTGAGACCACATCTGGAGTACTGGCCTCCTTATTTAAGGAAGGATATAAATGCATTGGAGGCAGTATAGAGAAGGTTTAATAGACTAATACCTTGAATGGGTATCTGCTGGAACTTAGAAGAGTGAGAGGCAACTTGATTGAAACACGATGTTGAGGGGTCTTGACAGGGTGGATGTGGAAAGGATGTTTCCCCTTGTAGGAGAATCGCAAACTAGGGGTCGCTGTTTAAAAATAAGGGGTCGCCCATTTAAGACAGAGATGAGGAGAAAGCTTTTCTCTCAGAGGGTCGTGAGTCTTTGGAATTCTCTTCCTCAAAAGGCAGTGGAAGCAGAGTCTTTGACTATTTTTAAGGCAGAGGTAGATAGATTCTTGATAAGCAAAGGAGTGGAAGGTTATTGGGGGGGGGAGGGGGGGAGGGGGGGAGGGGGGGGGGAGGGGAAAAAGGTGGAAATGTGGAGTAATCAGTGCAGCCATTAACTTTATGAATGGCAGAGCAAGCCCGAGGGGTCAAGTGGCCTCCTCCTGCTCCTAATTCGCATGAGAGAGATGTTCAAAATCATGAGGGGTCTTGAAAGGCTAGATAGGGAGCAAGTGTCCCCATTGCCTGAAGGATCCAGAACCAGAGGACACTGATTTAGGTGATTGGCCAAAGCAGCAATGGTGACATGAGGAAAAACTTTTTTCTTTTTTATAAAAACATAGCGAGTAGTTAGGATCTGGAATGCATCGCCCGAGTGTGTGGAGGAGGCAGATTCAATCGAGGCATTCAAGAGGGAACGGGAGATTTGTTAGAGGAGAAAAAAATTTGCAGGGCTATGAGAAAAAGGCAGGAGAGTGGGACTGAGTGAGTTGCTCTTGCAGAGAGCCACACGGATACAACAGGCCAAATAGCCTCTTCCTGTGCACTAACCATTCTATGAATATGTGTGTGACTGAAAGAGCAAGCCAGAGGCTGGGTATTCGGTGGTGAATGATTCACCTCCTGACTCCCCAATGCTTGTCCACCATCTACAAGGCACAAGAGTGTGATGGATTACTCCCTGCTGCTGTGAATGGGTGCAGCTCCAACAATACTCAAGAAGCTAGTCACCATCCAGGACAAAGCAACCGTGTGATCAGAACCCTATCCACCACCGGCGCTGCAGTATGTACCATCCACAAGATGCACAACAGCACTCACCAATGTTTCTTCAACAGCAGCTCCCAAATCTGTGACCTCTACCAACTTGAAGGATAAGGGCAGCAATTGCACAGGCCCACTGCCTCAAAGTCACATACCATCCTGACTTGGATTATATATTGCTGTTCTTTCACTGTCCCTGCGTCAAAATCTTGGAACTCTATCCCTAACAGCCTGTGGGTGTACCTACACAATATGAACATCAGCAGTTCAAGAAGGCAGCTCCCCACCACCTTTTTAAGGCAATAAATGCTGGCCTTGTGACACTGACATCCAGAGAATGACTGAGAAAAAGACCTCAATAGTCTGGGTAGGCCACCTCTACCATGAAGGATGAAAGATACCCTTCCTGCTGACATAGGATATTGAACAAGAATAAACTGAAGTACAATTTTTATATTTTGTCCTAGATCATCTCTCATCAGAATACAATTTCCCTCTATAAAATTCAGGGTAACCTATAAAGTTATACAGCTGTTGAACCGCTAGTTTTAAGCATATCACTTCAGAATGGACGCAAGAGGTCATGGAGAGCACGCAGACATAATTCACTAAGTTGTTACCAGGCATGAAAGACCTATTTATGAGGAGCAATGTGGGAAACTAGGACTGTCTCACTACAAAAAGAGTTAGATCAGATAAGCTGTACAAATTATCAGACTTTTACTGGTCAGTTAGTTGGCAACCATGGGTCAATCATCTGAGAACACCAAAACAGCAGAGGAGTTACGGGAATATATTTATAGGCAAGGGATTGTCAGGAAGTCCTCCCACAAACAGTAGGGGAAGCTGAATCCACAATAAACATTGGAAGGAAAGTGTATAAATAATTAAAACAGAATATGAAAAGGTGCAGGATTAGGCAGCCACAAGAGTGGCTATACACAAAGGTCCCGATGCTCAACATGTGAGACACAAATTACTGTATTGTAAGGTACTGTACAGAGTGAAGGGTTATGCCATGTTCAATTTACAAAGTGCCAGAAATGATGGGGCTACTTACTCTGTAATTCGCTTGGCTAATTCAGTGCAGGCTGCATTGGAATTGGCTGAGAATACACGGTAACCACCTTTTGCCACATTCATCTTTGGAGACTGGTACAAGTTCCTCAATACTGAAGAAAACATGAGAGACAGAGTGTGAGACAGAGTCTAGACAGCAGGGGGGGGGGAAAGAGAGAAAGAGGGGTGGGGAGAGAAAGAGGGGGGGGGGGGAAAAGAGGGGGGGGGGGGAAAAGAGGGGGGGGGGGGAAGAGGGGGGGGGGGAAAAGAGGGGGGGGGGGGAAAAGAGGGGGGGGGGGGAAAAGAGGGGGGGGGGGGAAAAGAGGGGGGGGGGAAAAGAGGGGGGGGGGGAAAAGAGGGGGGGGGGGGGAAAAGAGGGGGGGGGGGGAAAAGAGGGGGGGGGGGAAAAGAGGGGGGGGGGAAAAGAGGGGGGGGGGGAAAAGAGGGGGGGGGGGGAAAGAGGGGGGGGGGGGAAAGAGGGGGGGGGGGGAAAGAGGGGGGGGGGGGAAAGAGGGGGGGGGGGAAAAGAGGGGGGGGGGAAAAGAGGGGGGGGGAAAAGAGGGGGGGGGGAAAAAGAGGGGGGGGGAAAAGAGGGGGGGGGGGAAAAGAGGGGGGGGGGAAAAGAGGGGGGGGGGAAAAGAGGGGGGGGGGGAAAAGAGGGGGGGGGGGAAAGAGGGGGGGGGGAAAAGAGGGGGGGGGGAAAAGAGGGGGGGGGGGAAAAGAGGGGGGGGGGAAAAGAGGGGGGGGGGAAAAGAGGGGGGGGGAAAAAGAGGGGGGGGGAAAAAGAGGGGGGGGGAAAAAGAGGGGGGGGGGAAAAAGAGGGGGGGGGAAAAAGAGGGGGGGGGAAAAAGAGGGGGGGGGGAAAAAGAGGGGGGGGGAAAAAGAGGGGGGGGGAAAAAGAGGGGGGGGAAAAAGAGGGGGGGGAAAAAGAGGGGGGGGAAAAAGAGGGGGGGGGGAAAAAGAGGGGGGGGGGGGAAAAGAGGGGGGGGGGGAAAAGAGGGGGGGGGGGAAAAGAGGGGGGGGGGGGAAAAGAGGGGGGGGGGAAAAAGAGGGGGGGGGGAAAAAGAGGGGGGGGGGAAAAAGAGGGGGGGGGAAAAAAGAGGGGGGGAAAAAGAGGGGGGGGGAAAAAAGAGGGGGGGGGAAAAAAGAGGGGGGGGGGAAAAAGAGGGGGGGGAAAAAAGAGGGGGGGGGAAAAAAGAGGGGGGGGGGAAAAAAGAGGGGGGGGGAAAAAAGAGGGGGGGGGAAAAAGAGGGGGGGGAAAAAAAGAGGGGGGGGGAAAAAAGAGGGGGGGGGAAAAAAAGAGGGGGGGGGAAAAAAGAGGGGGGGGGAAAAAAAGAGGGGGGGGGAAAAAAAGAGGGGGGGGAAAAAGAGGGGGGGGGGAAAAAGAGGGGGGGGGAAAAAGAGGGGGGGGGAAAAAGAGGGGGGGGAAAAAGAGGGGGGGGAAAAAGAGGGGGGGGGAAAAGAGGGGGGGGGGAAAAAGAGGGGGGGGGAAAAAGAGGGGGGGGGAAAAAAGAGGGGGGGGGGAAAAGAGGGGGGGGGAAAAGAGGGGGGGGGGAAAAAGAGGGGGGGGAAAAAGAGGGGGGGGGAAAAAAGAGGGGGGGGGGAAAAGAGGGGGGGGGAAGGGGGGAAAAAGGGGGGGGGGGAAAAAGAGGGGGGGGGGAAAAAGAGGGGGGGGGAAAAAGAGGGGGGGGGAAAAAGAGGGGGGGGGAAAAAGAGGGGGGGGAAAAAGAGGGGGGGGGAAAAAGAGGGGGGGGGAAAAAGAGGGGGGGGGAAAAGAGGGGGGGGGGAAAAGAGGGGGGGGGAAAAAGAGGGGGGGGGAAAAAGAGGGGGGGGGAAAAAGAGGGGGGGGAAAAAGAGGGGGGGGGAAAAAGAGGGGGGGGAAAAGAGGGGGGGGGAAAAAGAGGGGGGGGGAAAAAGAGGGGGGGGGAAAAGAGGGGGGGGGAAAAAGAGGGGGGGGGAAAAAGAGGGGGGGGGAAAAAGAGGGGGGGGGAAAAAGAGGGGGGGGGAAAAAGAGGGGGGGGGAAAAAGAGGGGGGGGGAAAAAGAGGGGGGGGGGAAAAAGAGGGGGGGGGGAAAAAGAGGGGGGGGGAAAAAGAGGGGGGGGGAAAAAGAGGGGGGGGGAAAAAGAGGGGGGGGAAAAAGAGGGGGGGGGAAAAAGAGGGGGGGGGAAAAAGAGGGGGGGGGAAAAAGAGGGGGGGGGAAAAAGAGGGGGGGGGAAAAAGAGGGGGGGGGAAAAAGAGGGGGGGGGAAAAAGAGGGGGGGGGAAAAAGAGGGGGGGGGAAAAAGAGGGGGGGGGAAAAAGAGGGGGGGGGAAAAAGAGGGGGGGGGAAAAAGAGGGGGGGGAAAAAAGAGGGGGGGGGAAAAAGAGGGGGGGGGAAAAAGAGGGGGGGGGAAAAAGAGGGGGGGGGAAAAAGAGGGGGGGGGAAAAAGAGGGGGGGGGAAAAAGAGGGGGGGGAAAAAAGAGGGGGGGGAAAAAAGAGGGGGGGGGAAAAAGAGGGGGGGGAAAAAGAGGGGGGGGAAAAAGAGGGGGGGGGGAAAAAGAGGGGGGGGGAAAAGAGGGGGGGGGAAAAAGAGGGGGGGGGAAAAAGAGGGGGGGGGAAAAGAGGGGGGGGGAAAAGAGGGGGGGGAAAAGAGGGGGGGGGAAAAGAGGGGGGGGGAAAAGAGGGGGGGGGAAAAGAGGGGGGGGGAAAAGAGGGGGGGGGAAAAGAGGGGGGGGGAAAAGAGGGGGGGGGAAAAGAGGGGGGGGGAAAAGAGGGGGGGGGAAAGAGGGGGGGGGAAAAGAGGGGGGGGAAAAGAGGGGGGGGGGAAAAGAGGGGGGGGGAAAAAGAGGGGGGGGAAAAAGAGGGGGGGGGAAAAAGAGGGGGGGGAAAAGAGGGGGGGGGAAAAAGAGGGGGGGGAAAAAGAGGGGGGGGGAAAAAGAGGGGGGGGGAAAAAGAGGGGGGGGGAAAAAGAGGGGGGGGGGAAAAGAGGGGGGGGGAAAAAGAGGGGGGGAAAAAAGAGGGGGGGGAAAAAAGAGGGGGGGGAAAAAAGAGGGGGGGGAAAAAAGAGGGGGGGGGAAAAAGAGGGGGGGGGAAAAAGAGGGGGGGGGAAAAAGAGGGGGGGGGAAAAAGAGGGGGGGGGAAAAAGAGGGGGGGGGACCTCCCGCTGCCGCCGGTTTGATTCCAGTCGCTGAATACGCAGTACCCACCCCCGGGCCTCGGCCTCCCCCAGCCTCCGTCGCCCCGAGCCGGGCCTCGGCCTCCGCCAGCCTCCGCCGCCCCGGGCCTCGGCCTCCGCCAGCCTCCGCCGCCCCGAGCCTCGGCCTCCGCCAGCCTCCGCCGCCCCGGGCCTCGGCCTCCCCCAGCCTCCCCGTGCCGGGCCTCGGCCGCCTCGAGCTCCATTACCGAGCTTCGCCGCCGCCTGAAGCGACTCCTTCGACTGGATCCAACTTCAATCCTGCGCCCACTGAGTGACAACAACAGCAGCCAATCAGCGCACCGACGTCCTGAACCAGACCAGGCTGAAAGGGCGGGACATCCGATCACTTCCTGCTGCCGGTGCGACGCCAGGAACAGACATCACTCTGCAGCCTTGCAACAGTCATCACTCTGCAACCAGACAGCAGACATCTCTCTGCAACCATGCAACAGGGAATCATGCATCACTCTGCAGCCTTGCAACAGTCATCACTCTGCAACCAGACAGCAGACATCTCTCTGCAACCATGCAACAGGGGAACAGGCATCACTCTGCAGCCTTGCAACAGTCATCACTCTGCAACCAGACAGCAGACATCTCTCTGCAACCATGCAACAGGGGAACAGGCATCACTCTGCAACCATTCAACAGGGAAACATGCATCACTCTGCAGCCTTGCAACAGTCATCACTCTGCAACCAGACAGCAGACATCTCTCTGCAACCATGCAACAGGGAAACATGCATCACTCTGCAGCCTTGCAACAGTCATCACTCTGCAACCAGACAGCAGACATCTCTCTGCAACCATGCAACAGGGGAACAGGCATCACTCTGCAACCATTCAACAGGGAAACATGCATCACTCTGCAGCCTTGCAACAGTCATCACTCTGCAACCAGACAGCAGACATCTCTCTGCAACCATGCAACAGGGAAACATGCATCACTCTGCAGCCTTGCAACAGTCATCACTCTGCAACCAGACAGCAGACATCTCTCTGCAACCATGCAACAGGGGAACAGGCATCACTCTGCAACCATTCAACAGGGAAACATGCATCACTCTGCAGCCTTGCAACAGTCATCACTCTGCAACCAGACAGCAGACATCTCTCTGCAACCATGCAACAGGGAAACATGCATCACTCTGCAGCCTTGCAACAGTCATCACTCTGCAACCAGACAGCAGACATCTCTCTGCAACCATGCAACAGGGAAACATGCATCACTCTGCAGCCTTGCAACAGTCATCACTCTGCAACCAGACAGCAGACATCTCTCTGCAACCATGCAACAGGGAAACATGCATCACTCTGCAGCCTTGCAACAGGGAAAGAGGCATTACACTGCAACCATTCAACAGTCATCACCGTGCAACAGGGAAACAGGCATCCTTCTGCAACTGTGCAAAAGGGAAGCAGGCATCACTCTGCAACTGTGCAAGAGGTATTATTCTGCAACTGTGCAACAGGCATCAATCTGCAACCATGCAACAGGAAAACATGCATCACTCTGTAGCCGTGCAGCAGGGAAACAGGCATCACTCGGCAACCATGCAACAGGGATACAGGCATCACTCTGCAACCATGCAACAGGGATACAGGCATCACTCTGCCGCCATGCAACAGGAAAACCGGCATCACACTGCAGCCGTGCAACAGGGAAACAGGCATCACGCTGCAGCCGTGCAACAGTCATCACTCTGCAACCAGACAGCAGACATCTCTCTGCAACCATGCAACAGGGAAACATGCATCACTCTGCAGCCTTGCAACAGGGAAAGAGGCATTACACTGCAACCATTCAACAGTCATCACCGTGCAACAGGGAAACAGGCATCCTTCTGCAACTGTGCAAAAGGGAAGCAGGCATCACTCTGCAACTGTGCAAGAGGTATTATTCTGCAACTGTGCAACAGGCATCAATCTGCAACCATGCAACAGGGAAACATGCATCACTCTGTAGCCGTGCAGCAGGGAAACAGGCATCACTCGGCAACCATGCATCAGGGATACAGGCATCACTCTGCAACCATGCAACAGGGATACAGGCATCACTCTGCCACCATGCAACAGGAAAACCGGCATCACACTGCAGCCGTGCAACAGGGAAACAGGCATCACGCTGCAGCCGTGCAACAGTCATCACTCTGCAACCATACAGTAGACATCTCTCTGCAACCATGCAACAGGGAAACATGCATCACTCTGCAGCCTTGCAACAGGGAAAGAGGCATTACACTGCAACCATTCAACAGTCATCACCGTGCAACAGGGAAACAGGCATCCTTCTGCAACTGTGCAAAAGGGAAGCAGGCATCACTCTGCAACTGTGCAAGAGGTATTATTCTGCAACTGTGCAACAGGCATCAATCTGCAACCATGCAACAGGGAAACATGCATCACTCTGTAGCCGTGCAGCAGGGAAACAGGCATCACTCGGCAACCATGCATCAGGGATACAGGCATCACTCTGCAACCATGCAACAGAGATACAGGCATCACTCTGCAGCTGTGCAACATGGAAACAGGCATCACTCTGCAGCCTTGCAACAGGGAAAGAGGCATTACACTGCAACCATTCAACAGTCATCACCGTGCAACAGGGAAGCAGGCATCACTCTGCAACTGTGCAAGAGGTATTATTCTGCAACTGTGCAACAGGCATCAATCTGCAACCATGCAACAGGAAAACATGCATCACTCTGTAGCCGTGCAGCAGGGAAACAAGCATCACTCGGCAACCATGCAACAGGGATACAGGCATCACTCTGCAACCATGCAACAGGGATACAGGCATCACTCTGCCGCCATGCAACAGGAAAACCGGCATCACACTGCAGCCGTGCAACAGGAAAACAGGCATCACGCTGCAGCCGTGCAACAGTCATCACTCTGCAACCAGACAGCAGACATCTCTCTGCAACCATGCAACAGGGAAACATGCATCACTCTGCAGCCTTGCAACAGGGAAAGAGGCATTCCACTGCAACCATTCAACAGTCATCACCGTGCAACAGGGAAACAGGCATCCTTCTGCAACTGTGCAAAAGGGAAGCAGGCATCACTCTGCAACTGTGCAAGAGGTATTATTCTGCAACTGTGCAACAGGCATCAATCTGCAACCATGCAACAGGAAAACATGCATCACTCTGTAGCCGTGCAGCAGGGAAACAGGCATCACTCGGCAACCATGCAACAGGGATACAGGCATCACTCTGCAACCATGCAACAGGGATACAGGCATCACTCTGCCGCCATGCAACAGGAAAACCGGCATCACACTGCAGCCGTGCAACAGGGAAACAGGCATCACGCTGCAGCCGTGCAACAGTCATCACTCTGCAACCAGACAGCAGACATCTCTCTGCAACCATGCAACAGGGAAACATGCATCACTCTGCAGCCTTGCAACAGGGAAAGAGGCATTACACTGCAACCATTCAACAGTCATCACCGTGCAACAGGGAAACAGGCATCCTTCTGCAACTGTGCAAAAGGGAAGCAGGCATCACTCTGCAACTGTGCAAGAGGTATTATTCTGCAACTGTGCAACAGGCATCACTCTGCAACCATGCAACAGGGAAACATGCATCACTCTGTAGCCGTGCAGCAGGGAAACAGGCATCACTCGGCAACCATGCATCAGGGATACAGGCATCACTCTGCAACCATGCAACAGGGATACAGGCATCACTCTGCCACCATGCAACAGGAAAACCGGCATCACACTGCAGCCGTGCAACAGGGAAACAGGCATCACGCTGCAGCCGTGCAACAGTCATCACTCTGCAACCATACAGTAGACATTTCTCTGCAACCATGCAACAGGGAAACATGCATCACTCTGCAGCCTTGCAACAGGGAAAGAGGCATTACACTGCAACCATTCAACAGTCATCACCGTGCAACAGGGAAACAGGCATCCTTCTGCAACTGTGCAAAAGGGAAGCAGGCATCACTCTGCAACTGTGCAAGAGGTATTATTCTGCAACTGTGCAACAGGCATCAATCTGCAACCATGCAACAGGGAAACATGCATCACTCTGTAGCCGTGCAGCAGGGAAACAGGCATCACTCGGCAACCATGCATCAGGGATACAGGCATCACTCTGCAACCGTGCAACAGAGATACAGGCATCACTCTGCAGCTGTGCAACATGGAAACAGGCATCACTCTGCCGCCATGCAACAGGGAAACCAACATCACTCTGCAACCATGCAACCGGGAAACAAGCATCACTCTGTAGCCGTGCAGCAGGGAAACAGGCATCACTCTGCCGCCATGCAACAGGGAAACCAACATCACGCTACAGCCGTGCAACAGGGAAACAGGCATCACTCCGCAACTGTGCAACAGGGAAACAGGCCTCACTCTGCATCCAGGCAAGAGAGAAACAGGCATCCTTCTGCAACTGTGCAAAAGGGAAGCAGGCATCACTCTGCAACTGTGCAAGAGGTATTATTCTGCAACTGTGCAACAGGCATCAATCTGCAACCATGCAATAGGGAAACATGCATCACTCTGTAGCCGTGCAGCAGGGCAACAGTCAACACTCTGCAACCATGCAACAGGGATACAGGCATCACTCGGCAACCATGCAACAGGGATACAGGCATCACTCTGCCACCATGCAACAGGGAAACTGGCATCACGCTGCAGCTGTGCAACAGGGAAACAGGCCTCACTCTGCAACTGTGCAAGAGGTATCATTCTGCAACTGTGCAACAGGCATCAATCTGCAACCATGCAACAGGGAAACATGCACCACTCTGCAGCCTTGCAACACGGAAACAGGCATCACTCTGCAACCATGCAACAGTCATCACTCTGCAACCATGCGACAAGGAAACAGGCATCACACTACAACAGGGAAAGATGGAAACAGGCATCACTCTGCAACCATGCAACATGCATCACTCTGCAGCCGTGCAACAGGGAAACAGGCATCACTCGGCAACCATGCATCAGGGATACAGGCATCACTCTGCAACCATGCAACAGGGATACAGGCATCACTCTGCCGCCATGCAACAGGAAAACCGGCCTCACACTGCAGCCGTGCAACAGGGAAACAGGCATCACGCTGCAGCCGTGCAACTGTCATCACTCTGCAACCATACAGCAGACATCTCTCTGCAACCATGCAACAGGGATACAGGCATCACTCTGCTGCCATGCAACAGGGAAACCGGCATCACGCTGCAGCCGTGCAGCAGGGAAACAGGCATCACTCTGCAACTGTGCAAGAGGTATCATTCTGCAACCATGCAACAGGGAAACATGCACCACTCTGTAGCCGTGCAGCAGGGAAACATGCATCACTCTGCAGCCTTGCAACAGGGAAACAGGCATCACTCTGCAACCATGCAACAGGGAAACATGCATCACTCTGCAGCCTTGTAACACGGAAACAGGCATCACTCTGCAACCATGCAACAGGGATACAGGCATCACTCTGCAACCATGCAACAGGGATACAGGCATCACTCTGCAGCCTTGTAACACGGAAACAGGCATCCTTCTGCAACTGTGCAAAAGGGATACAGGCATCACTCTGCAACTGTGCAAGAGGTATCATTCTGCAACTGTGCAACAGGCATCAATCTGCAACCATGCAACAGGGAAACATGCACCACTCTGTAGCCGTGCAGCAGGGAAACATGCATCACTCTGCAGCCTTGCAACAGGGAAACAGGCATCACTCTGCAACCATGCAACAGTCATCACTCTGCAACCATGCAACAAGGCAACCGGCATCACACTACAACAGGGAAAGATGGAAACAGGCATCACTCTGCAACCGTGCAACAGTCATCACTCCGCAACTGTGCAACAGGGAAACAGGCATTACTCTGCAACCGTGCAGCAGGGATACAGACATCACTCTGCAACTGTGCAACAGGCATCAATCTGCAACCATGCAACAGGGAAACATGCATCACCTTGCAGCCTTGTAACCCGGAAACAGGCATCACTCTGCAACCATGCAACAGGGAAACCGGCATCACGCTGCAGCTGTGCAGTAGGGAAACAGGCCTCACTCTGCATCTATGCAAGCGGGAAACAGGCATCACTCTGCAACCATGCAGTAGGGATACAGGCATCACTCTGCAACTGTGCAAGAGGTATCATTCTGCAACTGTGCAACAGGCATCAATCTGCAACCATGCAACAGGGAAACATGCATCACTCTGCAGCCTTGTAACATGGAAACAGGCATCACTCTGCAACCATGCAACAGGGATACAGGCATCACTCTGCAACCATGCAACAGGGATACAGGCATCACTCCGCAACTGTGCAACAGGGAAGCAGGCATCACTCTGCAACTGTGCAAGAGGTATTATTCTGCAACTGTGCAACAGGCATCAATCTGCAACTATGCAACAGGGAAACAGGCACCCTTCTGCAACTGTGCAAAAGGGATACAGGCATCACTCTGCAACTGTGCAAGAGGTATCATTCTGCAACTGTGCAACAGGCATCAATCTGCAACCATGCAACAGGGAAACATGCACCACTCTGTAGCCGTGCAGCAGGGAAACATGCATCACTCTGCAGCCTTGCAACAGGGAAACAGACATCACTCTGCAACCATGCAACAGTCATCACTCTGCAACCATGCAACAAGGCAACCGGCATCACACTACAACAGGGAAAGATGTAAACAGGCATCACTCTGCAACCGTGCAACAGTCATCACTCTGCAGCTGAGCAACAGGGAAACAGGCATCATTCTGCAACCATGCAGCAGGGATACAGGCATCACTCTGCAACCATGCAACCGGGAAACAAGCATCACTCTGTAGCCGTGCAGCAGGGAAACAGGCATCACTCTGCCGCAATGCTTCAGGGAAACCGGCATCATGCTGCAGCCGTGCAACAGGGAAACAAGCCTCACTCTGCAACTATGCAAGAGGGAAACAGGCATCACTCTGCAGCCATGCAACTGGGAAACAAGCATCACGCTGCAGCCAGGCAAGAGGGAAACAGGCATCCTTCTGCAACTGTGCAAAAGGGAAGCAGGCATCACTCTGCAACTGTGCAAGAGGTACTATTCTGCAACTGTGCAACAGGGAAACATGCATCACTCTGTAGCCGTGCAGCAGGGAAACAGGCATCACTGCAACCATGCAACAGGGATACAGGCATCACTCTGCAACCATGCAACAGGGATACAGGCATCACTCCGCAACTGTGCAACAGGGAAGCAGGCATCACTCTGCAACTGTGCAAGAGGTATTATTCTGCAACTGTGCAACAGGCATCACTCTGCCGCCATGCAACAGGGAAACCGGCATCATGCTGCAGCCGTGCACCAGGGAAACAGGCCTCACTCTGCATCTATGCAAGCGGGAAACAGGCATCACTCTGCAACCATGCAGTAGGGATACAGGCATCATTCTGCAACTGTGCAACAGGCATCAATCTGCAACCATGCAACAGGGAAACATGCACCACTCTGTAGCCGTGCAGCAGGGAAACATGCATCACTCTGCAGCCTTGCAACAGGGAAACAGGCATCACTCTGCAACCATGCAACTGTCATCACTCTGCAACCATGCAACAAGGCAACCGGCATCACACTACAACAGGGAAAGATGGAAACAGGCATCACTCTGCAACCGTGCAACAGTCATCACTCTGCAGCTGAGCAACAGGGAAACAGGCATCATTCTGCAACCATGCAGCAGGGATACAGGCATCACTCTGCAACCATGCAACCGGGAAACAAGCATCACTGTGCAGCCATGCAACAAGGCAACCGGCATCACACCACAACAGGTAAAGATGGAAACAGGCATCACTCTGCAACTGTGCAACAGTCATCACTCCGCAACTGTGCAACAGGGAAACAGGCATCACTCTGCAACCGTGCAACAGGCATCAATCTGCAACCATGCAACAGGGAAACATGCATCACCTTGCAGCCTTGTAACCCGGAAACAGGCATCACTCTGCAACCATGCAACAGGGATACAGGCATCACTCTGCAACTGCGCAACAGGCATCAATCTGCAACCATGCAACAGGGAAACATGCATCACCTTGCAGCCTTGTAACCCGGAAACAGGCATCACTCTGCAACCATGCAACAGGGATACAGGCGTCACTCTGCAACTATGCAAGAGGGAAACAGGCATCACTCTGCAACTGTGCAAACGAGATACAGGCATCACTCTGCAGCTGTGCAAAATGGAAACAGGCATCACTCTGCCGCCATGCAACCGGGAAACAAGCATCACTGTGCAGCCATGCAACAAGGCAACCGGCATCACACCACAACAGGGAAAGATGGAAACAGGCATCACTCTGCAACTGTGCAACAGTCATCACTCCGCAACTGTGCAACAGGGAAACAGGCATCACTCTGCAACCGTGCAGCAGGGAAACATGCATCACCTTGCAGCCTTGTAACCCGGAAACAGGCATCACTCTGCAACCATGCAACAGGGAAACAGGCATCACGCTGCAGCCGTGCAACAGGGAAACAGGCGTCACTCTGCAACTATGCAAGAGGGAAACAGGCATCACTCTGCAACTGTGCAAACAAGATACAGGCATCACTCTGCAGCTGTGCAACATGGAAACAGGCATCACTCTGCCGCCATGCAACAGGGAAACCTGCATCACGCTGCAGCCGTGCAACAGGGAAACAGGCATCACTCCGCAACTGTGCAACAGGGAAACAGGCATCACTCTGCAACTGTGCAAAAGGGATACAGGCATCACTCTGTCGCCATGCAACCGGGAAACAAGCATCACTGTGCAGCCAGGCAAGAGAGAAACAGGCATCCTTCTGCAACTGTGCAAAAGGGAAGCAGGCATCACTCTGCAACTGTGCAAGAGGTATCATTCTGCAACCATGCAACAGGGAAACATGCATCACTCTGCAGCCTTGTAACACGGAAACAGGCATCACTCTGCAACCATGCAACAGGGATACAGGCATCACTCTGCAACCATGCAACAGGGATACAGGCATCACTCCGCAACTGTGCAACAGGGAAGCAGGCATCACTCTGCAACTGTGCAAAAGGGATACAGGCATCACTCTGTCGCCATGCAACCGGGAAACAAGCATCACTGTGCAGCCAGGCAAGAGAGAAACAGGCATCCTTCTGCAACTGTGCAAAAGGGAAGCAGGCATCACTCTGCAACTGTGCAACAGGCATCAATCTGCAACCATGCAACAGGGAAACATGCATCACTCTGCAGCCTTGTAACACGGAAACAGGCATCACTCTGCAACCATGCAACAGGGATACAGGCATCACTCTGCAACCATGCAACAGGGATACAGGCATCACTCCGCAACTGTGCAACAGGGAAGCAGGCATCACTCTGCAACTGTGCAACAGGGAAACAGGCATCCTTCTGCAACTGTGCAAAAGGGATACAGGCATCACTCTGCAACTGTGCAAGAGGTATCATTCTGCAACTGTGCAACAGGCATCAATCTGCAACCATGCAACAGGGAAACATGCACCACTCTGTAGCCGTGCAGCAGGGACACATGCATCACTCTGCAGCCTTGCAACAGGGAAACAGGCATCACTCTGCAACCATGCAACAGTCATCACTCTGCAACCATGCAACAAGGCAACCGGCATCACACTACAACAGGGAAAGATGGAAACAGGCATCACTCTGCAACCGTGCAACAGTCATCACTCTGCAGCTGAGCAACAGGGAAACAGGCATCATTCTGCAACCATGCAGCAGGGATACAGGCATCACTCTGCAACCATGCAACCGGGAAACAAGCATCACTGTGCAGCCATGCAACAAGGCAACCGGCATCACACCACAACAGGTAAAGATGGAAACAGGCATCACTCTGCAACTGTGCAACAGTCATCACTCCGCAACTGTGCAACAGGGAAACAGGCATCACTCTGCAACCATGCAACAGGCATCAATCTGCAACCATGCAACAGGGAAACATGCATTACCTTGCAGCCTTGTAACCCGGAAACAGGCATCACTCTGCAACCATGCAACAGGGATACAGGCATCACTCTGCAACCATGCAACAGGGATACAGGCATCACTCTGCAACTGTGCAACAGGCCACAATCTGCAACCATGCAACAGGGAAACATGCATTACCTTGCAGCCTTGTAACCCGGAATCAGGCATCACTCTGCAACCATGCAACAGGGATACAGGCATCACTCTGCAACC
Organism: Heterodontus francisci; assembly: GCF_036365525.1. Taxonomy (NCBI): domain Eukaryota; kingdom Metazoa; phylum Chordata; class Chondrichthyes; order Heterodontiformes; family Heterodontidae; genus Heterodontus; species Heterodontus francisci. Next base: position 101,674 of record NW_027140348.1, on the reverse strand, counting down.
ATGCAACAGGGATACAGGCATCACTCTGCAGCTGTGCAACATGGAAACAAGCATCACTCGGCCGCCATGCAACAGGGAAACCGGCATCACGCTGCAACTGTGCAAACGAGATACAGGCATCACTCTGCAGCTGTGCAACATGGAAACAGGCATCACTCTGCCGCCATGCAACCGGGAAACAAGCATCACTGTGCAGCCATGCAACAAGGCAACCGGCATCACACCACAACAGGGAAAGATGGAAACAGGCATCACTCTGCAACTGTGCAACAGTCATCACTCCGCAACTGTGCAACAGGGAAACAGGCATCACTCTGCAACCGTGCAGCAGGGATACAGACATCACTCTGCAACTGTGCAACAGGCATCAATCTGCAATCATGCAACAGGGAAACATGCATCACCTTGCAGCCTTGTAACCCGGAAACAGGCATCACTCTGCAACCATGCAACAGGGATACAGGCATCACGCTGCAGCCGTGCAACAGGGAAACAGGCGTCACTCTGCAACTATGCAAGAGGGAAACAGGCATCACTCTGCAACTGTGCAAACGAGATACAGGCATCACTCTGCAGCTGTGCAACATGGAAACAGGCATCACTCTGCCGCCATGCAACAGGGAAACCTGCATCACGCTGCAGCCGTGCAACAGGGAAACAGGCATCACTCCGCAACTGTGCAACAGGGATACAGGCATCACTCTGCAACCATGCAACAGGGATACAGGCATCACTCCGCAACTGTGCAACAGGGAAGCAGGCATCACTGTACAGCCAGGCAAGAGAGAAATAGGCATCCTTCTGCAACTGTGCAAAAGGGAAGCAGGCATCACTCTGCAACTGTGCAAGAGGTATCATTCTGCAACTGTGCAACAGGCATCAATCTGCAACCATGCAACAGGGAAACATGCATCACTCTGCAGCCTTGTAACACGGAAACAGGCATCACTCTGCAACCATGCAACAGGGATACAGGCATCACTCTGCAACCATGCAACAGGGATACAGGCATCACTCCGCAACTGTGCAACAGGGAAGCAGGCATCACTCTGCAACTGTGCAAGAGGTATTATTCTGCAACTGTGCAACAGGCATCAATCTGTAACTATGCAACAGGGAAACAGGCATCCTTCTGCAACTGTGCAAAAGGGATACAGGCATCACTCTGCAACTGTGCAAGAGGTATCATTCTGCAACTGTGCAACAGGCATCAATCTGCAACCATGCAACAGGGAAACATGCACCACTCTGTAGCCGTGCAGCAGGGAAACATGCATCACTCTGCAGCCTTGCAACAGGGAAACAGGCATCACTCTGCAACTGTGCAAGAGGTATTATTCTGCAACTGTGCAACAGGCATCACTCTGCCGCCATGCAACAGGGAAACCGGCATCATGCTGCAGCCGTGCACCAGGGAAACAGGCCTCACTCTGCATCTATGCAAGCGGGAAACAGGCATCACTCTGCAACCATGCAGTAGGGATACAGGCATCATTCTGCAACTGTGCAACAGGCATCAATCTGCAACCATGCAACAGGGAAACATGCACCACTCTGTAGCCGTGCAGCAGGGAAACATGCATCACTCTGCAGCCTTGCAACAGGGAAACAGGCATCACTCTGCAACCATGCAACTGTCATCACTCTGCAACCATGCAACAAGGCAACCGGCATCACACTACAACAGGGAAAGATGGAAACAGGCATCACTCTGCAACCGTGCAACAGTCATCACTCTGCAGCTGAGCAACAGGGAAACAGGCATCATTCTGCAACCATGCAGCAGGGATACAGGCATCACTCTGCAACCATGCAACCGGGAAACAAGCATCACTGTGCAGCCATGCAACAAGGCAACCGGCATCACACCACAACAGGTAAAGATGGAAACAGGCATCACTCTGCAACTGTGCAACAGTCATCACTCCGCAACTGTGCAACAGGGAAACAGGCATCACTCTGCAACCGTGCAACAGGCATCAATCTGCAACCATGCAACAGGGAAACATGCATCACCTTGCAGCCTTGTAACCCGGAAACAGGCATCACTCTGCAACCATGCAACAGGGATACAGGCATCACTCTGCAACTGTGCAACAGGCCACAATCTGCAACCATGCAACAGGGAAACATGCATTACCTTGCAGCCTTGTAACCCGGAAACAGGCATCACTCTGCAACCATGCAACAGGGATACAGGCATCACTCTGCAACCATGCAACAGGGATACAGGCATCACTCTGCAGCTGTGCAACATGGAAACAAGCATCACTCGGCCGCCATGCAACAGGGAAACCGGCATCACGCTGCAGCCGTGCAACAGGGAAACAGGCGTCACTCTGCAACTATGCAAGAGGGAAACAGGCATCACTCTGCAACTGTGCAAACGAGATACAGGCATCACTCTGCAGCTGTGCAACATGGAAACAGGCATCACTTTGCCGCCATGCAACCGGGAAACAAGCATCACTGTGCAGCCATGCAACAAGGCAACCAGCATCACACCACAACAGGGAAAGATGGAAACAGGCATCACTCTGCAACCGTGCAACAGTCATCACTCTGCATCTGTGCAACAGGGAAACAGGCATCACTCTGCAACCGTGCAGCAGGGATACAGACATCACTCTGCAACTGTGCAACAGGCATCAATCTGCAACCATGCAACAGGGAAACATGCATCACCTTGCAGCCTTGTAACCCGGAAACAGGCATCACTCTGCAACCATGCAACAGGGATACAGGCATCACGCTGCAGCCGTGCAACAGGGAAACAGGCGTCACTCTGCAACTTTGCAAGAGGGAAACAGGCATCACTCTGCAACTGTGCAAATGAGATACAGGCATCACTCTGCAGCTGTGCAACATGGAAACAGGCATCACTCTGCCGCCATGCAACAGGGAAACCTGCATCACGCTGCAGCCGTGCAACAGGGAAACAGGCATCACTCCGCAACTGTGCAACAGGGAAACAGGCATCACTCTGCAACTGTGCAAAAGGGATACAGGCATCACTCTGTCGCCATGCAACCGGGAAACAAGCATCACTGTGCAGCCAGGCAAGAGAGAAACAGGCATCCTTCTGCAACTGTGCAAAAGGGAAGCAGGCATCACTCTGCAACTGTGCAAGAGGTATTATTCTGCAACTGTGCAACAGGGAAACATGCATCACTCTGTAGCCGTGCAGCAGGGAAACAGGCATCACTGCATCCATGCAACAGGGATACAGGCATCACCCTGCAACCGTGCAACAGGAAAACAGGCCTCACTCTGCAACTATGCAACAGGGAAACAGGCATCACTCTGCAACTGTGCAGTCGGGATACAGACATCACTCTGCAACTGTGCAAGTGGTATCATTCTGCAACTGTGCAACAGGCATCAATCTGCAACCATGCAACAGGGAAACATGCATCACTCTGCAGCCTTGTAACACGGAAACAGGCATCACTCTGCAACCATGCAACAGGGATACAGGCATCACTCTGCAGCTGTGCAACATGGAAACAGGCATCACTCTGCAGCCGTGCAACAGGGAAACAGGCCTCACTCTGCAACTATGCAACAGGGAAACAGGCCTCACTCTGCAACTATGCAAGAAGGAAACAGGCATCACTCTCCAACTGTGCAAAAGGGATACAGGCATCACTCTGCAGCCATGCAACCGGGAAACAAGCATCACTGTGCAGCCATGCAACAGGGAAACAGGCATCACTCCGCAACTGTGCAACAGGGAAACAGGCCTCACTCTGTAACTATGCAAGAGGGAAACAGGCATCACTCTGCAAATGTGCGAAAGGGATACAGGCATCACTCTGCAGCCATGCAACCGGGAAACAAGCATCACTCTGTAGCCGTGCAGCAGGGAAACAGGCATCACTCTGCCGCCATGCTTCAGGGAAACCGGCATCATGCTGCAGCCGTGCAACGGGGAAACAGGCCTCACTCTGCAACTATGCAAGAGGGAAACAGGCATCACTCTGCAACTGTGCTGTTGGGATACAGATATCACTCTGCAACTGTGCAAGTTGTATCATTCTGCAACTGTGCAACAGGCATCAATCTGCAACCATGCAACAGGGAAACATGCATCACTCTGCAGCCTTGTAACACGGAAACAGGCATCACTCTGCAACCATGCAACAGGGATACAGGCATCAATCTGCAGCTGTGCAACATGGAAACAGGCATCACTCTGCCGCTATGCAACAGGGAAACGGGCATCACGCTGCAACTATGCAACAGGGAAACAGGCCTCACTCTGCAACTATGCAAGAAGGAAACAAGCATCACTCTCCAACTGTGCAAAAGGGATACAGGCATCACTCTGCAGCCATGCAACCGGGAAACAAGCATCACTGTGCAGCCATGCAACAGGGAAACAGGCATCACTCCGCAACTGTGCAACAGGGAAACAGGCATCACTCTGCAACCGTGCAGCAGGGATACAGGCATCACTCTGCAAATGTGCAAGAGGTATCATTCTGCAACTGTGCAACAGACATCAATCTGCAATCATGCAACAGGGAAACATGCATCACTCTGCAGCCTTGTAACACGGAAACAGGCATCACTCTGCAACCATGCAACAGGGATACAGGCATCACTCTGCAACCATGCAACAGGGATACAGGTATCACTCTGCAGCTGTGCAACATGGAAACCGGCATCACTCTGCCGCCATGCAACAGGGAAACTGGCATCACTCTGCAACCAAGCACCGGGGAAACAGTCATCACTCTGCAACCGTGCAACAGGGAAACAGGCATCATTCTGCAACTGTGCAAAAGGGAAGCAGGCATCACTCTGCAACCATACAGCAGACAATTCTCTGCAACCGTGCAACAGGGAAACAGGAATCACTCTCCAACAGGGAAACAGGCATCACACTGCAAACGTGCAACAGGGAAACAGGCATCACTCTGCAACCATGCAACAGGGAAACATGCATCACTCTGCAACCGTGCAACAGGGAAACTGGCATAACTGTGCAACAGACATCATTCTGCAACCGTGCAACAGGGAAACAGGTATCAGACTGCAACAGGGAAAGATGAAAACAGGCATCACTCTGCAACCGTGCAACAGGCATCACTCTGCAGCCATGCAACAGAGATACAGGTATCACTCTGCAACCGTGCAACAGGGAAACAGGCATCACTCTGCAGCCATGCAACAGGGAAATAGGCATCACTCTGCAACCGTGCAACAGGGAAACAGGCATCACTCTCTAACTGTGCAATGGGGAAAGAGGCATCACTCTGCAACCATGCAACAGTCATCACTCTGCAACTGTGCAAAAGGGAAGCAGGCAGCACTCTGCAACTATACAACAGACATCTCTCTGCAGCCGTGTAACAGGGAAACGAGAATCACTCTGCAGCCATGCAAGAGGGAAGCAGGCATCACTCTGCAACAGGGAAAGAGGTAAATAGGCATCACTCTGCAACTGTGCAACAGAAAAACAGGCATCACTCTGCAACTGTGCAAGAGGTATCATTCTGCAACCGTGCAACAGGCATCAATCTGCAACCATGCAACAAGGTAACAGGCATCACACTACAACAGGGAAAGATGGAAACAGGCATCACCCTGCAACCGTGCAAACATGCATCACTCTGCAGCCGTGCAACAGGTAAACGGGCATCACTCTGCGCCATGCAACAGGGGAACATGCATCTCTCTGCAGCCGTGCAACAGGGAAACATGCATCACTCTGCAGCCTTGCAACAGGGGAACAGGCATCACTCTACAGCCGTGCAACAGGGAAACATGCATCACTCTGCAGCCTTGCAACAGGGAAACAGGCATCACTCTGCAGCTGTGCAACAGGGAAACATGCATCACTCTGCTGCCTTGTAACAGGCAAACAGGCATCACTCTGCAACCATGCAACAGGGATACAGGCATCACTCTGAAGCTGTGCAACATGGAAACAGGCATCACTCTGCAACAGGGAAAGATGGAAACAGGCATCACTCTGCAACTGTGCAAAAGGGAAGCAGGCATCACTCTGCAACCATACAGCAGACAACTCTCTGCAACCGTGCAACAGGAAAACAGGAATCACTCTGCAACAGGGAAACAGACATCACACTACAACAGGGAAAGATGGAAACAGGCATCACCCTGCAACCGTGCAAACAGGCATCACTCTGCAGCCCTGCAACATGCATCACTCTGCAGCCGTGCAACAGGGAAACAGGCATCATTCTGCAACCATGCAATAGGGAAACAGGCATCACTGTGCAACCGTGCAATAGGGAAACAGGCATCACTCTGCAGCCATGCAACAGGTAAACAGGCATCACTCTGCAGCCCTGCAACAGGGATACAGGCATTACTCTGCAGCCGTGCAACAGGGGAACATGCATGTCTCTGCAGCCGTGCAACAGGGAAACATGCATCACTCTGCTGCCATGCAACAGGGAAACCGGCATCACGCTGCAGCTGTGCAACAGGGAAACAGGCCTCACTCTGCAACTATGCAAGAGGGAAACAGGCATCACTCTGCAACTGTGCAGTCGGGATACAGACATCACTCTGCAACTGTGCAAGAGGTATCATTCTGCAACTGTGCAACAGGCATCAATCTGCAACCATGCAACAGGGAAACATGCATCACTCTGCAGCCTTGTAACACGGAAACAGGCGTCACTCTGCAACCATGCAACAGGGATACAGGCATCAATCTGCAGCTGTGCAACATGGAAACAGGCATCACTCTGCCGCTATGCAACAGGGAAACTGGCATCACTCTGCAACCATGCACCGGGGAAACAGTCATCACTCTGCAACCATGCAACAGAGATACAGGCATCACTCTGCAGCTGTGCAACATGGAAACAGGCATCACTCTGCCGCCATGCAACAGGGAAACAGGCATCACTCCGCAACTGTGCAACAGGGAAACAGGCCTCACTCTGCAACTATTCAAGAAGGAAACAGGCATCACTCTCCAACTGTGCAAAAGGGATACAGGCATCACTCTGCAGCCGTGCAACCGGGAAACAAGCATCACTGTGCAGCCATGCAACAGGGAAACAGGCATCACTGCGCAACTGTGCAACAGGGAAACAGGCCTCACTCTGCAACTATGCAAGAGGGAAACAGGCATCACTCTGCAAATGTGCGAAAGGGATACAGGCATCACTCTGCAGCCATGCAACCAGGAAACAAGCATCACTCTATAGCCGTGCAGCAGGGAAACAGGCATCACTCTGCCGCCATGCTTCAGGGAAACCTGCATCATGCTGCAGCCGTGCAACAGGGAAACAGGCCTCACTCTGCAACTATGCAACAGGAAAACAGGCATCACTCCGCAACTGTGCAACAGGGAAATAGGCCTCACTCTGCAACTATGCAAGAGGGAAACAGGCATCACTCTGCAAATGTGCAAAAGGGATACAGGCATCACTCTGCAGCCATGCAATCGGGAAACAAGCATCACTGTGCAGCCATGCAACAGGAAACAGGCATCACTCCGCAACTGTGCAACAGGGAAACAGGCATCACTCTGCAACCGTGCAGCAGGGATACAGGCATCACTCTGCAACTGTGCAAGAGGTATCATTCTGCAACTGTGCAACAGGCATCAATCTGCAACCATGCAACAGGGAAACATGCATCACTCTGCAGCCTTGCAACACGGAAACAGGCATCACTCTGCAACCATGCAACAGGGATACAGGCATCACTCTGCAGCCATGCAACATGGAAACAGGCATCACTCTGCCGCCATGCAACAGGGAAACAAGCATCACTCTGCAACTGTGCAACAGGGAAAGAGGCATCACTCTGCAACCATGCACCGGGAAAATAGGCATTACTCTGCAACCATGCAACAGTCATCACCGTGCAACAGGGAAACAGGCATCCTTCTGCAACTGTGCAAAAGGGAAGCAGGCATCACTCTGCACCTGTGCAAGAGGTATTATTCTGCAACTGTGCAACAGGCATCACTCTGCCGCCATGCAACAGGGAAACCAGCATCACTCTGCAACCATGCACCGGGGAAACAGGCATCACTCTGCAGCTGTGCAACATGGAAACAGGCATCACTCTGCGCCATGCAACAGGGAAACCTGCATCATGCTGCAGCCGTGCAACAGGGAAACAGGCATCACTCTGCAAATGTGCAAAAGGGATACAGGCATCACTCTGCAGCCATGCAACTGGGAAACAAGCATCACTGTGCAGCCATGCAACAGGAAACAGGCATCACTCCGCAACTGTGCAACAGGGAAACAGGCCTCACTCTGTAACTATGCAAGAGGGAAACAGGCATCACTCTGCAAATGTGCAAAAGGGATACAGGCATCACTCTGCAACCATGCAACAGGGAAACGGGAATCACTCTGCAACAATCCTCACAGCCATCCGACCGGGGAAAAAAAGATTCTTCAACAGTAGAACAGTCCGTAGTTTAATTCAGAAGTCAAATAGTTGCTCCATCTCCAGTGACGAAGTTCAACAATTAACAACTTCCAAACACTTTTTTTAATGAATCAATTTGGCTTTAGAATTTTTGGGGAATAATGATTGTCACAGTCTAACTTCCCTTCCTTCAGTTTAAATTATCAGAGATCTCTGTTTTGGCTTGACTTTTTAGAATTTTGAGACAATAATAAAGAAACAGACTGCATTCTCTTCCGTTTAAATGGTCTGACAGCACTCCTTTCAGATGCTAACCCACCTCTGTCTGTTTCTTTTAGTTAGAACCATCTGTTTCCACTGCAACCAGTTCAAAATTAAATTGTAACCATGTATCTCTCAATCTCTGGTCCTGAATGGCTGTATCCCAGGCAACAAGAATACATTCTTTCACTCAGTCTTTGGAGCTTGCAGCCTTAAAGCAGTACTGCTCCCTTTCCAGCCTTAAAGGCACACCGCATTTTTCCCAAAAAAAGCTACAGGGTTTATAATACTCTGCAACCGTGCAACAGGGAAACATGCATCTCCCTGCAACAGGGAAACATGCATCACTCTCCAACCGTGCAACGGGGAAACATGCATCACTCTGCAACAGGGAAATAGGCATCGTTCTGCAACAGGGAAACATGCATCTCCCTGCAACAGGGAAACATGCATCACTTCAACCGTGCAACAGGGAAACATGCATCACTCTCCAACCGTGCAACAGAGAAACAGGCATCACTTTGTGACAGGGAAACTTGCATCACTCTGGAACAGGCATCACTCTTATAGAGTCATAGAGTTATACAGCACAGAAACAGGCCTGTCAGCCCATCGTGTCTGTGCCGGCCATCAAGCACCTATCTATTCTAATCCTATTTTCTAGCATTTGGCCCGTAGCCTTGTATGCTATGGCGTTTGAAGTGCTCATATAAATATTTCTTAAATGTTGTGAGGGTTCCTGCCTCTACCACCACTTCAGGCAGTACGTTCCAGATTCCAACCACACTCTGGGTGAAAAAACGTTTCCTCAAATCCCCTCTAAACCTCCTGCCCCTTACTTAAAACTATGCCCCCTGGTTATTGACACCTCTGCTAAGGGAAAAAGTTTCTTCCTATCTACTCTACCAATGCCCCTCATAATTTTGTATACCTCAATCAGGTCCCCCCCTCAGCCTTCTCTGTTCTAAGGAAAACAATCCTAGCTTTTTCAGTCTCTCTTCATAGCTGAAATGCTCCAGCCCAGGCAACATCCTGGTGAATCTCCTCTGCACCCTCTCCAGTGCAATCACATCCTTCCTATAGTGTGGTGACCAGAACTGTACACAGTACTCCAGCTGTGGCCTAACTAGCGTTTTATACAGCTCCATCATAACCTCCCTGCTCTTATATTCAATGCCTCAGCTAATAAAGGCAAGTATCCCATATGCCTTCCTAACCACCTTATCTACCTGTGCTGCTGCCTTCAGTGATCTATGGACAAGAACACCAAGGTCCTTCTGACCCTCTGTACTTCCTAGGGTCCTAGCATCCATTGTATATTCCCTTGCCTTGTTAGTCCTCCCAAAATGTATTACCTCACACTTCTCAGGATTAAGTTCCATTTGCCACTGCTCCGCCCATCTTACCAGCCCATCTATATCTCCCTGTAATCTAAGGCTTTCCTCCTCACTATTTACAACACCACCAATTTTTGTGTCATCTGTGAACTTACTGATCTTACCTCTGATATTCACGTCTAAATCATTAATGTACACTGCAAACAGCAAGGGTCCCAGCACCGATCCCTGTGGTACACTACTGGTCACAGACTCCCACTTGCAGAAACAACCCTCGACCTTCACCCTCTGCCTCCTGCCACTAAGCCAATTTTGGATCCAATTTGCCAAATTGCCCTGGATCCCATGGGCTCTTACCTTCTTAACCAACCTCCCATGCGGGACCTTATCAAAAGCCTTACTGAAGTCCATGTAGACTACATCAACTGCTTTACCCTCATCTACACATCTAGACACCTGCTCGAAAAATTCAATCAAATTTGTTAGACACAATCTCCCCTTGACAAAGCCATGCTGACTATCCTTGATTTCCTTTATCTTGCCCGCCAGTGTTTTATCATGTCCCCTCTTCACTTTCCTAATTACTTTTTAAAGTATCCCCTACACTTTCTATACTCCTCTAGTGCCTCTGCTGTTTTCAGCGCTCTGAATCTGCCATAAGCCTCCTTTTTTCTTTATCCAATCCTCGCTATCCCTTGATATCCAGGGTTCCCTGGACTTGTTGGTCCTACCCGTCACCTTTACGGGAACATGTTAGCCCTGAAGTCTCAATATTTCCTCTTTGAATGACTCCCACTGGACAGATGTAGACTTTCCTACAAGTAGCTGCTCCCATTCCACTTTGGCCAGATCCTGTTTTATCATATTGAAATCGGCCTTCCTCCAATTCAGTACCTTTACATCCGGTTCATCTTTGTCCTTTTCCATAAATACCTTAAATCTGAGAGTTATGGTCACTATCCCCGAAATGCTCTCCCACTGACACTTCTACCACTTGTCCGGCTTCATTCCCTAGGATTAGGTCCAGTACTGCCCCTTCTCTTGTAGGACTTTCTAGGACTCTGCAAGCATGCAGCAGGGAAACTGGCATCCCTCTGCAATGGGGATACATGCATCTCTGCAACTGTGCAACACAGAAACATGGATCACTGCAACTGTGCAATGGGGAAAGATGCATCACTCTGCAGCAGGGAAACAAGCATCACTCTGCACCCGTGCAACAGGGAAATAGGCATCACGCTGCAATCGTGCAGTGGGGAAATATGCATCATTGTGCAACTGTGCACGACGGAAACCTACATCACTCTGCAATAAATAAACATTGTACAACAGAGAAACATGCATCATCTTAACAGATATCTCTGCAGCATCCTTAAACAGGGTGAGGTCCCGGAGGACTGGAGAATTGCTAATGTTGTCCCCTTGTTTAAGAAGGGTAGCAGGGATAATCCAGGTAATTATCGACCGGTGAGCCTGACGTCAGTGGTAGGGAAGCTGCTGGAGAAGATACTGAGGGATAGGATCTATTCCCATTTGGAAGAAAATGGGCTTATCAGTGATAGGCAACATGGTTTTGTGCAGAGAAGGTCATGTCTTACCAACTTAATAGAATTCTTTGAGGAAGTGACAAAGTTGATTGATGAGGGAAGGGCTGTAGATGTCATATACATGGACTTCAGTAAGGCGTTTGATAAGGTTCCCCATGGTAGGCTGATGGAGAAAGTGAAGTCACATGGGATCCAGGGTGTACTAGCTAGATGGATAAAGAACTGGCTGGGCAACAGGAGACAGAGAGTAGCAGTGGAAGGGAGTTTCTCAAAATGGAGACCTGTGACCAGTAGTGTTCCACAGGGATCCGTGCTGGGACCACTGTTGTTTGTGATATACATAAATGATTTGGAGGAAAGTATAGGTGGTCTGATTAGCAAGTTTGCAGACGACACTAAGATTGGTGGAGTAGCAGATAGTGAAGGGGACTGTCAGAGAATACAGCAGAATATAGATAGATTGGAGAGTTGGGCAGAGAAATGGCAGATGGAGTTCAATCCGGGCAAATGCGAGGTGATGCATTTTGGAAGGTCCAATTCAAGAGTGAACTATACAGTAAATGGAAAAGTCCTGGGGAAAATTGATGTACAGAGAGATTTGGGTGTTCAGGTCCATTGTTCCCTGAAGGTGGCAACGCAGGTCAATAGAGTGGTCAAGAAGGCATACGGCATGCTTTCCTTCATTGGACGGGGTATTGAGTACAAGAGTTGGCAGGTCATGTTACAGTTGTATAGGACTTTGGTTCGGCCACATTTGGAATACTGCATGCAGTTCTGGTCGCCACATTACCAAAAGGATGTAGATGCTTTGGAGAGGGTGCAGAGGAGGTTCACCAGGATGTTGCCTGGTATGGAGGGCGCTAGCTATGAAGAGAGGTTGAGTAGATTAGGATTATTTTCATTAGAAAGACGGAGGTTGAGGGGGGACCTGATTGAGGTGTACAAAATCATGAGAGGTTTAGACAGGGTGGATAGCAAGAAGCTTTTTCCCAGAGTGGGGGATTCAATTACTAGGGGTCACGAGTTCAAAGTGAGAGGGGAAAAGTTTAGGGGGGATATGCGTGGAAAGTTCTTTACGCAGAGGGTGGTGGGTGCCTGGAACGCGTTGCCAGCGGAGGTGGTAGACGCGGGCATGATAGCGCCTTTTAAAATGTATCTAGAGAGATACATGAATGGGCAGGAAGCAAAGAGATACAGACCCTTAGAAAATAGGCGACAGGTTTAGATAGAGGATCTGGATCGGCGCAGGCTTGGAGGGCCGAAGGGCCTGTTCCTGTGCTGTAATTTTCTTTGTTCTTTTGTATCTGCAACTGTGCAATGGGGAAACATGTATCACTGCAACTGTGCAGCAGGGAAATATGCATTACTCTGCAGTCGTGCAACAGGGAAACATGCATCACTCTGCAACCATGCAACAGGGAAATATGCAACACTCTGCAACCATGCAACAGGGAAATATGCAACACTCTGCAACCATGCAACAGGGAAACATGCATCACTCTGTAACTGCAATGAGGGGAAATGCATCACTCTACTACAGGGAAACAAGCATCACTGTTTACCTGTGTAACAGGGAAACATGCATCATTCTGCAACTGTGTAACAGGGAAACATGCTTCACTGCAACCATGCAATGGGAAAACATGCATCTCTCTGCAAGCATGCACCAGGGAACATGCATCATTCTGCAAGTGTGCAACAGGGAACATGCATCACCTTTTGCAGGAAAACATGCATCACTCTGCAACCCTGCTACCAGGAAACAGTCATCACTGCAACAGGGAAATATGCATCACTCTGCAACCATGCAACAGGAAACAAGCATCACGCTGCAAGCGTGCAACAGGGAAACATGCATCACTCTACAAGCGTGCAGCAGTGAACATGCATTACTGCAACAGGAAACAAGCATCACTCTGCAACCATGCAACAGGGAAACATGCATCACTCTGCAAAATGGTTATATGCATCGCTCTGCAACTGCAGCAGGACCACATGAAATAGAGTCTGCAACTGTAGCATATTTTCCTCTTCCATTGCCCCATCCCACTCTCTCAATTACCTGTGTTTGGTGCCCACCATATTCTTTTCCCCCTTACTGTTGAGTTCTCTGAGATACTTTGCTGCATATGTTGAGCACTGTATAAATGTAACTTCTTGTTTTTTTACCATGTTTATGGCTTTGCTCAATTACCAGTATTTGTGGTTTGTTGTTTTATCCTGGAGGGAAGTTCCCTACTCTCAGTTCTAACTCTTGGATGTGGGAACAATGAAATTAGTGGTGAGAAATAGAGACAGTCAGACATACTGCCTGTAAGACTGGCGAGCCCCACCCAATGAGATACTGCCATGTGGTGTTTGATGTACAGTGTTTTCCCATGTCTTTCAACACTTGACAGTCAGTTGGAACAAAGCAGACTGTGGTGTTGGATTGAATTACCATTCTGGATGTACTAGATAATAATTACGTTAGTGTCAGGATGGAACCAATTTCCGCCTGCCTTATTCCAAATCTGACTGTAAACAGGACCAGATGTCAGTAACAGCTTGTGCACTCAGCATCTGAGATCCTATAGGTTTGGGACTAGATACTAATGAGGACTGAAGGATTGCAAAGAACAATCCCATAACAATGCATAGGACAGCTTTACAGCTTGTAAATTATAGTTCACATGCATTAAAGAAAAGAAAATTAGTGACAATTGAAAACCAAATTGTTTTGGCCGAGTGCAGGAAATGGAAGTCCCAAACTCAAACTGAGCTCCCTACTCATTCATTATTGACTTACATTTGCATTAGTCCTCCTTTAAAACTAGGTCATCTGTGGCTCGCTTTGCAGGATTCTCACCTCTTGAGTCTGAAGGTTGTGTGTTCAAGTTCCCCTCCTGCTATGAACAGGTAGTTAATTTTTTTTTAACCCATTTCTCTGTCTTTTGCACAACCTGTCCATAAGCAGATTGTGATTGGATTTTCCTGCCTTGAATCCTGACTTGTAAAGAACCACAACAACACTATTGTTAAAGTTAAAACAAAGAAATTGAGTTTTTTAACACACACTCTTAAACTCAGGACGGGGTTAAGTTCACAACGCATCCTCAAAAATGTACAAGGAAAGGTAAAAGCATAGAAAGGGTAAGGACATTTACTAAATGGAAAATAACTTAACTGCAAACTAATGGTGGTTTCACTTGAAACTAGAATCAGTTTTTTTTTAATAAACAGAAAGTCCAAAAACTGGAGTTAACTGACTGGAAAAGCCGAGTGAGGGTAGGAGTTGATTAAACCTCCTCTTACATTTTCTTCTTCTTGCACTTTCGAAGATATGTTGAGGTAGCTGAGTGTCTGACGTCAACCGTCTTGATGAAGAGAAAACTGGCAGGGAACAGAATTTCTTGCTGTTTTGCAGACTGTGGCTTCTTTACTTCCTTGCAGGAAGGCCTCAGAGAACTGAGATGCAGCATCTAGGCAGCTGTGTCTTTGAATGAGCTGTTCCTTCAACTTGTACCTGTTTCACATCCAGGCAGGTTGAAAAGGGTGGCTTCTGGGCCATATGATCAGACCTCTTCAAGTAGCTATCCTGGTGGAGTGATATCCCTACTCCATTTTAACATACGGAATACAGAAGTAAAAATAACTTAACATGCTGTGTATACTGGCCGTTGACAATAACACCCAAGTGCACAAAAATACAATTTACAGTTGGTTCTCATTGGTTCATGAAACTACAACATTTCAGCACAAGAATCCAGGCCTACTCTTCGGCGCTATATTGAGGGAGTGCTGCTCTGTTGGAGAGGCAATACTGAGGGAGCGCTGCACTGTCAGGAGCAGTACAGAGGAAGGGCTGCACTGTCAGAGAGGCAGTATGAGGGGGTGCTGCACTGTTGGAGGGTCAGTATGAGGGAGTGCTGCACTGTCGGACGTTCAGTATGAGGGAGCGCTGCACTGTCGGAGGGTCAGTATGAGGGAGTGCTGCACTGTCAGAGGGCAGTACAGAGGGAGTGCTGCACTGTCGGAGAGTCAGTATGAGGGAGTGCTGCACAGTCGGAGGGTCAGGACGGAGGGAGTGCTGCATTGTCAGAGATGCAGTACTGAGGGAGTGCTGCACTGTCAGAGATGCAGGACTGAGGGAGTGCTACACTGTCGGAGGGACAGTATGAGGGAGTGCTGCACTGTCAGAGGGCAGTACAGAGGGAGTGCTGCACTGTCAGATGGACAGTACTGAGGGAGTGCTGCACTGTCAGAGGGTCAGTATGAGGGAGTGCTGCACAGTCGGAGGGTCAGTATGAGGGACTGCTGCATTGTCAGAGGGTCAGTACTGAGGGAGCGCTGCACTGTCAGAGGCACAGTACAGAGGGAATGCCGCACTGTCAGAGGGACAGTACAGAGGGAATGCCGCACTGTCAGAGGGACAGTACTGAGGAAGTGCTGCACTGTCAGAGGGACAGTACTGAGGAAGTGCTGCACTGTCAGAGGGTCAGTACTGAGGGAGGGCTGCACTGTCGGAGAGGCAGAACTGAGGGAGTGCTGCACTGTCCGAGATTCAATACTGAGGGAGTGCTGCACTGTCGGTGGGGCAATATGGGTGGTGCAGTGGTTAGCACCGCAGCCTCACAGCCTCACAGCTCCAGGGACCCGGGTTCGATTCCGGGTACTGCCTGTGTGGTGTTTGCAAGTTGTCCCTGTGTCTGCGTGGGTTTTCTCCGGGTGCTCCGGTTTCCTTCCACAAGCCAAAAGACTTGCAGGTTGATAGGTAAATTGGCCATTATAGATTGTCACTAGTATAGGTAGGTGGTAGGGAAATATAGGGACAGGTGGGGATGTTTGGTAGGAATATGGGATTAGTATAAATGGGTGGTTGATGTTCGGCACAGACTCAGTGGGCCGAAGGGCCTGTTTCAGTGCTGTATCTCTAATCTAAATCATATAA
This sequence comes from Heterodontus francisci, assembly GCF_036365525.1. Taxonomy (NCBI): domain Eukaryota; kingdom Metazoa; phylum Chordata; class Chondrichthyes; order Heterodontiformes; family Heterodontidae; genus Heterodontus; species Heterodontus francisci. Next base: position 85,223 of record NW_027140348.1, on the reverse strand, counting down.
GGGAGTGCTGCACTGTCAGAGGGGCAGTGAGAGGGAGTGCTGGACTGTCAGGGGCAGTACGGATGGAGTGCTGCACTGTCAGAGGCACAGTACAGAGGGAGTGCTGCACTATCAGATGGACAGTACAGAGGGAGTGCTGCACAGTTCGAGGGTCAGTACTGAGAGAGCGCTGCACTGTCAGAGGAGCAGTACTGAGGGAGTGCTGCACTGTTGGAGGGTCAGTACTGAGAGAGCGCTGCACTGTCAGAGGGTCAGTATGAGGGAGTGCTGCACTGTCGGAGGGTCAGTATGAGGGATTGCTGCACTGTCAGAGGGTCAGTACTGAGGGAGTGCTGTACTGTCAGAGGGTCAGTATGAGGGAGTGCTGCACTGTCGGAGGGTCAGTATGAGGGATTGCTGCACTGTCAGAGGGTCAGTACTGAGGGAGTGCTGTACTGTCAGAGGGTCAGTATGAGGGAGTGCTGCACTGTCAGAGGAGCAGTACTGAGGGAGTGCTGCACTGTTGGAGGGTCAGTACTGAGAGAGCGCTGCACTGTCAGAGGGTCAGTATGAGGGAGTGCTGCACTGTCGGAGGGTCAGTATGAGGGATTGCTGCACTGTCAGAGGGTCAGTACTGAGGGAGTGCTGTACTGTCAGAGGGTCAGTATGAGGGAGTGCTGCACTGTCGGAGGGTCAGTATGAGGGATTGCTGCACTGTCAGAGGGTCAGTACTGAGGGAGTGCTGTACTGTCAGAGGGTCAGTATGAGGGAGTGCTGCACTGTCAGAGGGTCAGTACTGAGGGAGTGCTGCGCTGTCAGAGGGTCAGTATGAGGGAGTGCTGCAGTGTCGGAGGGTCATTATGAGGGAGTGCTGCACTGTCGGAGGGTCAGTATGAGGGAGTGCTGCACTGTCGGAGGGTCAGTACTGAGGGAGTGCTGCACTGTCGGAGGGTCAGTATGAGGGAGTGCTGCACTGTCGGAGGGTCTGTATGAGGGAGTGCTGCACTGTTGGAGGGTCAGTATGAGGGAGTGCTGCACTGTCGGAGGGTCTGTATGAGGGAGTGCTGCACTGTCGGAGGGTCAGTATGAGGGAGTGCTGCACTGTCGGAGGATCAGTATGAGGGAGTGCTGCACTGTCGGAGGGTCGGTACTGAGGGAGGTTTCCACTGTCGGAGATTCAGTATGAGGGAGTGCTGCACTGTCGGATGGTCAGTATGAGGGAGTGCTGCACTGTCGGAGGATCAGTATGAGGGAGTGCTGCACTGTCGGAGGATCAGTATGAGGGAGTGCTTCACTGTCGGAGGGTCGGTACTGAGGGAGTTCTGCACTGTCGGAGGGTCAGTATGAGGAAGTGCTGCACTGTTGGAGGGTCTGTATGAGGGAGTGCTGCACTGTCAGAGGGTCAGTATGAGGGAGTGCTGCACTGTCAGAGGGTCAGTATGAGGGAGTGCTGCACTGTCGGAGGGTCAGTATGAGGGAGTGCTGCACTGTTGGAGGGTCAGTATGAGGGAGTGCTGCACTGTCGGAGGGTCTGCATGAGGGAGTGCTGCACTGTCGGAGGGTCAGTATGAGGGAGTGCTGCACTGTTAGAGGGTCTGTATGAGGGAGTGCTGCACTGTCGGAGGATCAGTATGAGGGAGTGCTGCACTGTCAGAGGGTCAGTATGAGGGAGTGCTGCACTGTGAGAGGGTCAGTATGAGGGAGTGCTGCACTGTCGGAGGGTCAGAATGAGGGAGTGCTGCACTGTCGGAGGGTCAGTATGAGGGAGTGCTGCACTGTCGGAGGGTCTTTATGAGGGAGTGCTGCACTGTCGGAGGGTCAGTATGAGGGAGTGCTGCACTGTCGTTGGATCACTATGAGGGAGTGCTGCACTGTCGGGGGGTCAGTACTGAGGGAGTGCTGCACTGTCGGAGGGTCACTATGAGGGAGTGCTGCACTGTCGTTGGATCACTATGAGGGAGTGCTGCACTGTCGGACGGTCTGTATGAGGGAGTGCTGCACTGTCGGAGGGTCACTATGAGGGAGTGCTGCACTGTCGGAGGGTCAGTATGAGGGAGTGCTGCACTGTCGTTGGGTCACTATGAGGGAGTGCTGCACTGTCGGAGGGTCACTATGAGGGAGTGCTGCACTGTCGGAGGGTCACTATGAGGGAGTGTTGCACTGTCGTTGGATCACTATGAGGGAGTGTTGCACTGTCGGAGGGTCACTATGAGATAGTGCTGCACTGTCGTTGGATCACTATGAGGGAGTGCTGCACTGTCGGAGGGTCACTATGAGGGAGTGCTGCACTGTCGGAGGGTCACTATGAGGGAGTGCTGCACTGTCGTTGGATCACTATGAGGGAGTGTTGCACTGTCGTTGGGTCAGTATGAGGGAGTGCTGCACTGTCGGAGGGTCAGTATGAGGGAGTGCTGCACTGTCGGAGGGTCACTATGAGGGAGTGCTGCACTGTCGGAGGGTCACTATGAGGGAGTGCTGCACTGTCGTTGGATCACTATGAGGGAGTGCTGCACTGTCGGAGGGTCACTATGAGGGAGTGCTGCACTGTCGTTGGGTCACTATGAGGGAGTGTTGCACTGTCGTTGGGTCAGTATGAGGGAGTGCTGCACTGTCGGAGGGTCAGTATGAGGGAGTGCTGCACTGTCGGAGGGTCACTATGAGGGAGTGCTGCACTGTCGGAGGGTCACTATGAGGGAGTGCTGCACTGTCGTTGGATCACTATGAGGGAGTGCTGCACTGTCGGAGGGTCACTATGAGGGAGTGCTGCACTGTCGGAGGGTCACTATGAGGGAGTGTTGCACTGTCGTTGGGTCAGTATGAGGGAGTGCTGCACTGTCGTTGGATCACTATGAGGGAGTGCTGCACTGTCGGAGGGTCACTATGAGGGAGTGCTGCACTGTCGTTGGATCACTATGAGGGAGTGCTGCACTGTCGGAGGGTCACTATGAGGGAGTGCTGCACTGTCGGAGGGTCACTATGAGGGAGTGTTGCACTGTCGTTGGGTCAGTATGAGGGAGTGCTGCACTGTCGGAGGGTCAGTATGAGGGAGTGCTGCACTGTCGGAGGGTCAGTATGAGGGAGTGCCGCACTGTCGGAGGGTCAGTATGAGGGAGTGCTGCACTGTCGTTGGGTCAGTATGAGGGAGTGCTGCACTGTCGGAGGGTCACTATGAGGGAGTGTTGCACTGTCGTTGGGTCAGTATGAGGGAGTGCTGCACTGTCGGAGGGTCAGTATGAGGGAGTGCTGCACTGTCGGAGGGTCAGTATGAGGGAGTGCTGCACTGTCGTTGGGTCAGTATGAGGGAGTGCTGCACTGTCGGAGGGTCACTATGAGGGAGTGTTGCACTGTCGTTGGGTCAGTATGAGGGAGTGCTGCACTGTCGGAGGGTCAGTATGAGGGAGTGCTGCACTGTCGGAGGGTCAGTATGAGGGAGTGCTGTAGTGTCAGAGGGTCAGTATGAGGGAGTGTTGCACTGTCGTTGGGTCAGTATGAGGGAGTGTTGCACTGTCGTTGGGTCAGTATGAGGGAGTGCTGCACTGTCGGAGGGTCAGTATGAGGGAGTGCCGCACTGTCGGAGGGTCAGTATGAGGGAGTGCTGCACTGTCGGAGGGTCAGTATGAGGGAGTGCTGCACTGTCGGAGGGTCAGTATGAGGGAGTGCCGCACTGTCAGAGGGTCAGTACTGAGGGAGTGCTGCACTGTCGTAGGGTCAGTACTGAGGGAGTGCTGCACTGTCGGAGGGTCAGTATGAGGGAGTGCTGCACTGTCGTTGGGTCAGTATGAGGGAGTGCTGCACTGTCGGAGGGTCACTATGAGGGAGTGTTGCACTGTCGTTGGGTCAGTATGAGGGAGTGCTGCACTGTCGGAGGGTCAGTATGAGGGAGTGCTGCACTGTCGGAGGGTCAGTATGAGGGAGTGCTGTACTGTCAGAGGGTCAGTATGAGGGAGTGTTGCACTGTCGTTGGGTCAGTATGAGGGAGTGTTGCACTGTCGTTGGGTCAGTATGAGGGAGTGCTGCACTGTCGGAGGGTCAGTATGAGGGAGTGCCGCACTGTCGGAGCTCCCATCTTTTGTATGAGACGTTACACTGAGGCTCCCTTTGCCTCCTCAGGTGGATGTAAAAGATGCCACTGTACTATTTGAAAGAGCAGCAGAGTTCTCACCTCTCACCAGGCCAACATCACTAAAACAGATCAATTACTCATTACAACTTTGCTGTTTGTGGGATCTTGTTGTGCCATAATTGAGGTGGTGTTTTCCTACATTAAAACAGTGACTACACCTGAAAAGTGTTCATTGGCTGTAAAACACGTTGGAACGTCCTGATCTGATGAAAGGCGCTACATAAATGCAAGTCTTTTTCTTTTTGGAATTAATTAGTCGATCTCCTGTGGCATTCCTCATGAGGGAGCCAAGAGCAGTCAGAGCCTTTATGTGAAGTGGGGTTAAAGGGCGAGGGATAACTGGACACAGACGCAGAGGTCTTAAATTTTAAAATTCTCATCCTTGTTTTCAAATCTCTCTGTGACTTTGCCCCTTCCTATCTCTGTAATCTCCTGCTGTGCCACAACCCTCCAATAGATCTGCATTCCTCCAATTCTGGCCTCCTGAGCACCCCCGACTTAAATGACTCCACCATTGGTGACCCTGCCTTCAGATGTCTGGGGGTTAAGCTCTGGAATTCCCCCCCTATGCCGCTCCGCCTGTCCCTGGTCCGAAACCTCTCCACCTGTTTCTGGTAATAAACCTCTCCGCCTGTCTCTGCCATCTGCATTATATTGCCTATGTAGCTCAGTGTCAAATGTTGCTGTATAAGCACAGTGGCGCAGTGGTTAGCACTGCAGCCTCACAGCTCCAGTCACCTGGGTTTAATTCTCGGTACTGTCTGTGTGGAGTTTGCAAGTTCTCCCTGTGTCTGTGTGGGTTTCCACCCACAGCCAAAGACTTGCGGGTTGATAGGTAAATTGGCCATTATAAATTGCCCCTAGTATAGGTCGGTGTTCGGGAAATATAGGAACAGGTGAGGATGTGGTAGGAATATGGAATTAGTGTAGGATTAGTATAAAGGGGTGGTTGATGGTCGGCACAGACTCGGTGGGCCGAAGGGCCTGTTTCAGTGCTGTATCTCTAAACTAAATCTTATAAAGCACCTTGGAATATTTTATTATGTTTTGTTACACTAAAGGTGCTATTTAAATATACAAGTTGTTGCTGTAATTCAATCTCCATGACTTCAGGTGAACACAGACAGACTGGTGAAGTGGGCAGACACATGGCAGATGAAATTTAATACACAGAAGTATGAAGTGATACATTTTGGTAGGAAGATTGAGGAGAGGCAATTTAAAATAAAGGGTGCAATTCTAAAGCGGGTGCAGGGACAGGGAGCCTGGGGGTTCACTGCAGGGACAGGGAGCCTGGGGGATTACTGCAGGGACGGGGAGCCCTGGGGGATTACTGCAGGGTCAGGAGCCTGGGGGTTTACTGCAGGGACAGGGAGCCTGGGGGATAACTGCAGGGACAGGGAGCCCTGGGGGATTACTGCAGGGTCAGGAGCCTGGGGGTTTACTGCAGGGACAGGGAGCCTGGGGGATTACTGCAGGGACAGGGAGCCTGGGGGTTTACTGCAGGGACAGGGAGCCTGGGCGTTTACTGCAGGGACAGGGAGCCTGGGGGTTTACTGCAGGGACAGAGAGCCTGGGGGTTCACTGCAGGGACAGGGAGCCTGGGGGATTACTGCAGGGACAGGGAGCCCTGGGGGATTACTGCAGGGTCAGGAGCCTGGGGGTTTACTGCAGGGACAGGGAGCCTGGGGGATTACTGCAGGGACAGGGAGCCCTGGGGGATTACTGCAGGGTCAGGAGCCTGGGGGTTTACTGCAGGGACAGGGAGCCTGGGGGATTACTGCAGGGACAGGGAGCCTGGGGGTTTACTGCAGGGACAGGGAGCCTGGGGGTTTACTGCAGGGATAGGGAGCCTGGGGGATTACTGCAGGGACAGGGAGCCTGGGGGTTCACTGCAGGGACAGGGAGCCTGGGGGATTACTGCAGGGACAGGGAGCCCTGGGGGATTACTGCAGGGACAGGAGCCTGGGGGTTTACTGCAGGGATAGGGAGCCTGGGGGATTACTGCAGGGACAGGGAGCCTGGGGGATTACTGCAGGGACAGGGAGCCTGGGGATTACTGCAGGGACAGGGAGCCTGGGGGTTTACTGTAGGGACAGGGAGCCTGGGGGATTACTGCAGGGACAGGGAGCCTGGGGGTTTACTGCAGGGACAGGGAGCCTGGGGGTTTACTTACACAAATCTTTGAAGACGGCAGGACAGGAGGCTGTTAAAAAGCAGACCTGATCTTTGGTTTTATTATTAGAGGAACAAAAGCATGGCAGTTCTAGTAAATCTTTATCAATCACTGGTTAGGCCCCAGCTGGAGTATTGTGTTCCATTCACTTGGAACTATATCGCCGTTCCTTCACTGTCGCTGGGTCAAAATCCTGGAACTCCCTTCCTAACAGCACTGTGGGTGTACCTACCCCACATGGACTGCAGCAGTTCAAGAAGGCAGCTCACCACCACCTTCTCAAGGGCAATTAGGGATGGCAATAAATGCTGGCCTGGCCAGCGACGCCCACATCCCCTGAATGAATAAAAACAATTCTGTTCACCACACTCTAGGAAGAGTGTCAAGGCTTTGGAGAGGGTGCAGAGGAGATTTACTGGAATTATACCAGGGATGAAGAACTTCAGTTATGTGGAGAAGCTGGGGTTGTTATATTCCCTGGAGTTCAGAAGAATGACAGGTGATATCATTGAAACCTCTCAAATTCTTAAGGGGCTTGACAGGGTAGATGCTGAAAAATGTTTCCACATGCTGGGGAATCCAAAACGCAGGTGGATAAGGTAGTCAAGAAGGCATACGGCATGCTTGCCTTCATCGGTCGGGGCATAGAGTATAAAAATTGGCAAGTCATGCTGCAGCTGTACAGAACCTTAGTTCGGCCACACTTAGAATATTGTGTGCAATTCTGGTCACCACACTACCAGAAGGACGTGGAGGCTTTGGAGAGGGTACAGAAGAGGTTTACCAGGATGTTGCCTGGTCTGGAGGGTATTAGCTATGAGGAGAGGTCGGATAAACTCGGATTGTTTTCACCGGAAAGACGGAGGTGGAGGGGCGACATGATAGAGGTTTACAAAGTTATAAGCGGCATGGACAGAGTGGATAGTCAGAAGCTTTTTCCCAGGGTGGAAGAGTCAGTTACTAGGGGACATAGGTTTAAGGTGCGAGGGGCAAAGTTTCGAGGGGATGTGCGAGGTAAGTTTTTTACACAGAGGGAGGTGAGTGCCTGGAACTTGTTGCCGGGGGAGGTGGTGGAAGCAGGTACGATAATGACGTTTAAGAGACATCTTGACAAATACATGAATAGGATGGGAATAGAGGGTTTTAGTTTAGGCAGGCATCAAGATTGGCGCAGGCTTGGAGGGCCGAATGGCCTGTTCCTGTGCTGTACTGTTCTTTGTTCTTGTTTTGAATTAATACTTATCTTGTCACGACAGCCGTCCCGCTCCAATATTCTAGCCGCTTGCCGGAACTCCCACATCTTCGGATCTCCGTTCCGGAGAAGGGAGGAGTTAAATTTTCAGGGTCGGAGGGCAGGAAAAACTCTTGCAATTGGTGGAGGGGATGATGGGAAGGGGTTGAAGATGAAAGGGAATAAGGAAATAAAGTTCGGGAGGGAAGGTTGGGATTGGAAGATAAGTTTATTTGGGGGGTGGGGAGAGGGCAATCAAAGTCTTTAATCATTGGTGGGGGGTGAGAGAGGGGTTTTAATCATTTATTACATTTTTAAAAATAAATTTATAGTGACTGTTCCCTTAAACATGTAAATTAACTGTAAAGGCTGGAAGCCCTTTAAAAATGAATGGCACCTGTGCAGTGGCGCTGGACGCTATTGCCATGGATGGAGCGCCCACTGGATGGAGCGCCCACTGGATGGAGCGCCCACTGGATGGAGTGCCCACCCCTCCACATTATGTAAATGAGACGCTGCACTAAATAGCATGGCGGCTCCGCAAAGCGAATCCCGCGCGTTCGCACCGCCGCTTTGGAAGCAGATTGAACAAAGAACAAAGAACAAAGAAAATTACAGCACAGGAACAGGCCCTTCGGCCCTCCAAGCCTGCGCCGATCCAAATCCTCTATCTAAACATGTCGCCTATTTTCTAAGGGTCTGTATCTCTTTGCTTCCTGCCCATTCATGTATCAGTCTAGATACATCATAAAAGACGCTATCGTGCCCGCGTCTACCACCTCCGCTGGCAACACGTTCCAGGCACCCACCACCCTCTGTGTAAAGAACTTTCCACGCATATCCCCCCCTAAACCTTTCCCCTCTCACTTTGAACTCGTGTCCTCTAGTAATTGAATCCCCCACTCTGGGAAAAAGCTTCTTGCTATCCACCCTGTCTATACCTCATGATTTTGTACACCTCAATCAGGTCCCCCCTCAACCTCCGTCTTTGTAATGAAAATAATCCTAATCTACTCAACCTCTCTTCATAGCTAGCGCCCTCCATACCAGGCAACATCCTGGTGAACCTCCTCTGCACCCTCTCCAAAGCATCTACATCCTTTTGGTAATGTGGCGACCAGAACTGCACGCAGTATTCCAAATGTGGCCGAACCAAAGTCCTATACAACTGTAACATGACCTGCCAACTCTTGTACTCAATACCCCGTCCGATGAAGGAAAGCATGCCGTATGCCTTCTTGACCACTCTATTGACCTGCGTTGCCACCTTCAGGGAACAATGGACCTGAACACCCAAATCTCTCTGTACATCAATTTTCCCCAGGACTTTTCCATTTACTGTATAGTTCACTCTTGAATTGGATCTTCCAAAATGCATCACCTCGCATTTGCCCTGATTGAACTACATCTGCCATTTCTCTGCCCAACTCTCCAATCTATCTATATTCTGCTGTATTCTCTGACAGTCCCCTTCACTATCTGCTACTCCGCCAATCTTAGTGGCATCTGCAAACTTGCTAATCAGTCCACCTATACTTTCCTCCAAATCATTTATGTATATCACAAACAACAGTGGTCCCAGCACGGATCCCTGTGGAACACCACTGGTCACACGTCTCCATTTTGAGAAACTCCCTTCCACTACTACTCTCTGTCTCCTGTTGCCCAGCCAGTTCTTTATCCATCTAGCTAGTACACCCTGGACCCCATGCGACTTCACTTTCTCCATCAGCCTACCATGGGGAACCTTATCAAACGCCTTACTGAAGTCCATGTATATGACATCTACAGCCCTTCCCTCATCAATCAACTTTGTCACTTCCTCAAAGAATTCTATTAAGTTGGTAAGACATGACCTTCCCTGCACAAAACCATGTTGCCTATCACTGATGAGCCCATTTTCTTCCAAATAGGAATAGATCCTATCCCTCAGTATCTTCTCCAGCAGCTTCCCTACCACTGACGTCAGGCTCACCGGTCTATAATTACCTGGATTATCCCTGCTACCCTTCTTAAACAAGGGGACAACATTAGCAATTCTCCAGTCCTCCGGGACCTCACCCGTGTTTAAGGATGCTGCAAAGATATCTGTTAAGGCCCCAGCTATTTCCTCTCTCGCTTCCCTCAGTAACCTGGGATAGATCCCATCCGGACCTGGGGACTTGTCCACCTTAATGCCCTTTAGAATACCCAACACTTCCTCCCTCCTTATGCCGACTTGACCTAGAGTAATCAAACATCTGTCCCTAACCTCAACATCCGTCATGTCCCTCTCCTCGGTGAATACCGATGCAAAGTACTCGTTTAGAATCTCACCCATTTTCTCTGACTCCACGCATAACTTTCCTCCTTTGTCCTTGAGTGGGCCAATCCTTTCTCTAGTTACCCTCTTGCTCCTTATATATGAATAAAAGGCTTTGGGATTTTCCTTAACCATGTTTGCTCAAGATATTTCATGACCCCTTTTAGCCCTCTTAATTCCTCGTTTCAGATTGGTCCTACATTCCCGATATTCTTTCAAAGCTTCGTCTTTCTTCAGCCTCCTAGACCTTATGTATGCTTCCTTTTTCCTCTTAGCTAGTCTCACAATTTCACCTGTCATCCATGGTTCCCTCATTTTCACAGGAACATGTCTCTCCTGCACGCTAATCAACCTCTCTTTAAAAGCTTCCCACTTATCAAATATGGATTTACCTTCAAACAGCTGCTCCCAATCTACATTCCCCAGCTCCTGCCGAATTTTGGTATAGTTGGCCTTCCCCCAATTTAGCACTCTTCCTTTAGGACCACTCTTGTCTTTGTCCATGAGTATTCTAAAACTTACGGAATTGTGATCACTATTCCAAAAGTAGTCCCCTACTGAAACTTCAAACACCTGGCCAGGCTCATTCCCCAACACCAGGTCCAGTATGGCCCCTTCCCGAGTTGGACTATTTACATACTGCTCTAGAAAACCCTCCTGGATGCTCCTTACAAATTCTGCTCCATCTAGACCTCTAACACTAAGTGAATCCCAGTCAATGTTGGGAAAATTCCAGCTTCTGAGTGGAGATTAGGAATAACAAGGGTCAGAAAACACTGGTAGATGTAGTTTCTGGGCCCCCTAACAATGGTTATATTGTTGAACAGATCATTCAGCAAGAAATAATTGGAGCTTGTAACAAAGCTTGTAACTGATCTGGACCAGCCACATAAATACCGTGGCTACAAGAGCAGGTCAGAGGCTAGGAATCCTGAGGCGAGTAACTCACCTCCTGACTCCCCAAAGCCTGTCCACCATCTACAAGGCACAAGTCGGGAGTGTGATGGAATACTCTCCACTTGCCTGGATGGGTACATCTCCGACAACACTGAAGAAGCTCGACACCATCCAGGACAAAGCAGCCCGCTTGATCGACACCCCATCTACTACCCTCAATATTCACTCCCTCCACAGTCCCTCTTGTTACAGCCTTGGTCCAAATACAGACAGAAGAACTAAATTTCAGAGGTGAGGTGAGAGTGACTGCCCTTGACATCAAGTCAGCATTTGACTAAGTGTGAAATCAGGGAGACCTAGCAAAACTGGAGTCAATGGGAATCAGGGAGAAAACTCTCCGCTGGTTGGTGTCAATACCTAGCACAAAGGAAGATGGTTGTGGTTGTTGGAGGCCAATCATCTCAACCCCAGGACATCACTGCAGGAGTTCCTCAGGGTAGTGTCCTGGGCCCAACCATCTTCAGCTGCTTCATCAATGACCTTCCCTCCATCATAAGGTCAGAAGTGGGGATGATCGCTGATGATTGTACAATGTTCAGCACCATTCGCAACTCCTCAGATACTGAAGCAGTCCACGTCCATATGCAGCAAGACTCGGACAACATTCAGGCTTGGGCTGATAAGTGGCAAGTAACATTCATGCCACACAAGTGCCAGGCAATGCCCATCTCCAATAAGAGAGAATCTAACCATCTCCCCTTGATATTCAATTGCTGAATCCCCCACTATAAAGGAGTCAGAGGGGATTGGGGGTACGCGAGAAAGTGGAGTTGGGTCCACAAACAGATCAGCCATGATCTTATAGAATGGCGGAGCAGGCTCGAGCGGACACATAGCCTACTCCTGTTCCTAGTTTATATGTTCATATGTATCAACGGGGGATCGTTGACCTGAAACTGAACTAGACCGGCCACATAAATACCGTGGCTACAAGAGCAGGTCAGAGGCTAGGAATCCTGTGGTGAGTAACTCACCTCCTGACTCCCCAAAGCCTGTCCACCATCTACAAGGCACAAGTCAGGAGTGTGACAGAATACTGTCCACTTTCCTGGATGGGTGCAGCTCCAACAACACTCAAGAAGCTCGACACCATCCAGGACAAAGCAGCCCGCTTGATTGGCACCCCATCCACTATCTTAAACATTCACTCCCACCACCATTGACGCACAGTGGTAACAGTGTGTACCAGCTACAAGATGCACTGCAGCAACGCACCACACCAAGACACCTTCAACAGCACCTTCCAAACCCGCAACCTCTTCCTCCTAGGACAAGGGCAGCAGACGCATGGGAACACTATCACCTGCAAGTTCCCCTCCAAGTCACACACCATCCTGACTTGGAACTATATCGCCATTCCTTCACTGTCGTTGGGTCAAAATCCTGGAACTCCCTTCCGAACAGCACTGTGGGTGTACCTACCCCACATGGACTGCAGCAGTTCAAGAAGGCAGCTCACTACCACCTTCTCAAGGGCGATTGGGGATGGGCAATAAATGCTGGCCTGGCCAGTAATGCTCATATTCCACAAATGAAAAAAAAAGACAATGTAATAATCGTGGGGGGGGCTTTAATCTTCATATAGACTGGACAAATCATATAGACAAAGGCAGTCTGAAAGATGAATTTGTCGAATACTTTCACGACAGCTTCCTTGAACAATACTTTGTAGAACTTACTAGGGACAAAGCTACTTTAAATTTTGTATTCTGCAATGAGACAGATTTAATTAGTAATTTAATAGTGAAAGATCTTCTGGGAAAAAAGTGATTGTAATACAATTGAATTATGTGGAAGACTGTGCAGGGTTACAGGGAGAAGACGGGGGAATGGCATTAGACAAATTGCTCATTCAGAGAGTTGGTGCAGATACGATGGGCTAAATGGCCTCCTTATCGGCTGTAACAATTCTGTGATTCTGTGAATTCCATGTTAAGTTTGACAGCAACATATTCCAGTCCTTAACAAGAATCTTATACTTAAAGCCAATTACATAGGTATGGACATGGGGGAGAGCTGGCTAAGGTTGATAGGGTAAATAAACTAAAAAGGCATAGGGTTAAATAAACAGTGGGTAAGATTTAAAGAAACAATTCAAAATGTTCAACAAAAATACATTCCATTACAAAGCAAGTACTCAGCACGAAAGATCTGTCACTCCAAAATGCTGTTTCCTACCTACTGACTCCATCGCTGTCCCTGGTGACAGTCTGAGATTAAGCCAGTCTGTTCGCTACCTTGGTGTCACATTTGATCCTGAGATGAGCTTCCAACCTCATATTTGCATCACCACCAAGACCGCCTATTTCCATCTCCAAAGCATCATCCTCATTCATGCCTTTGTTACCTCCAGACTTGACTATTCCAATACACTCCTAGCTGGTCTCCCACATTACACCCTATGTAAACCTGAGATCGTTCAAATCTCTGATGCCTGTGTCTTAGCTCACACCGAGTCCTGTTCACCTGTCACCCTTGTGCTCACTGACCTACAGTGGCTCCTGGGCAGGCAATATCTTGATTTTAAAATTCTCACCCTTGCTTTCAATCCCTCCATGGCCTCGCCCCTCCCTATCTCTGTAATCTCCTCCAGCCTCAGATGTCTGCGCTCTTATAACTTTGGCCTCTTGAGCATCCTCGATTTTAATCGCTCCACCATTGGTGGCTGTGTTTTAGGTTGCCTGGACCCCAAGCTCTGGAATACCCTCCCTAAACCTCTGCACCTCATTTTCCTCCTTTAAGACACTCCTTAAAACCTACTTCTTTGACCAAGCTTTTGGTCATCTGACCTAATATCTCCTTTTGTGGCTCAGTGTCATATTTTGTTTTATAATGCTCCTGCGAAGTGCCTTGGGGTAATTTATTACATTAAAGGCACTATATAAATAGAAGTTGTTGTTTTTTCTTTGAAAAAAAATACCATCCTTGACTTCCCTTGTAAGCCACAACAACAAACAACAACTTCTATTTATATAGCGTCTTTACGAGGGAAGTTAAGGATGGTATTAGATTTTTTAAAAGGCATATACTGTTGGAAAGAATACTAGTAAGCCCAAGGATTAGTTGAGTTTTACAAACCAGCAAATGGCCACCAAAAAGGGAAAAAATAGAATACAAGAGTAAACTAGCCAGGAATATAAAAACAGATTGTCAGGGCTTTTACAAGTATATAAAAAGGAGAGTAGCTAAAGTAAATGTTTGTCCCTTTGAGATGGAGGCAGGAGAAATCATCATGGGGAATGAGGAAATGGCAAAGACATTGAACAAATATTTTGTGTCTGTCTTCACAGTAGAAGACACAAGTTCCATATTCGAAATAGAGGGTAACCAAGGAGTAAATAAGAGTGAGGAATTTGTGGTAATTAATATCAGCAGAGAAAAAGTATTGGAGAAAATGAAGGGACTAAAAGCCAACAAATCCCCAGGACCCGATGACCTACATCTAAAAAAGGTAGCTGCAGGGATTGTGGATGTTTCGGTTATGAATTTCCTGACTTTGCTAGATTCTAGAACAGTCTCAGCAGATTGGAAATTAGCAAATGTAATACTGCTATTCAAGAAAGGAGGGAGAGAGAAAACAAGGAGCTAAAGACCAGTTAGCCTGACATCAGTCGTTGGGAAAATGCTGGAATCTGTTATTCAGGAAGTCTTAACAATGCACTTAGAAAATAATTGTCTGATCAGACAAAGTCAGCATGGTTTTACTAAAGGGAGATCCTGTTTGACAAATTTATTAGAGTGTTTTGAAGATCTAACGTGTAGGGTAGAGAAAGGGGAACAAGTAGATGTAGAATACTTGAATTTCTAAAAGGCATTTGATAAGATGCCACACTAAAGGCTCATACGCAAAATAATGGAGTTGGGGGTAATGGGGGATGGAGGATTGGATAATGGACAGGAAGCAGAGAGGGCATTTTAACCAGGGCATTTTCAAGTGAACAGGCTGTGACTAGTGGAGTGCCGCAAGGATCAGTGCTGGGGCCTCAGCTATTTACAATCTATATTAATAATTTAGACGAAAAGACCGAGAGTAATGTATTTAAGTTTGCTGATGATACAAAGCTAGATGGGAATGTAAGCTGTGAGGAGGACACAAAGGTTGCATTTGACCACAGGCTTCAGAACCCCGACATCGGGACCAAATGGGGGTCTCACACCCACACTTGCCAGAAGCAGGCTCACCGACACAATCTTCCCAGCCTCCTAATAGTCCGTCTCTGTATTTGGCATCCTATTAAAGATGGTGGGTAGGCTCTCAATGCTGCATGCCCAATCAGAGGGACACCAGGTCTGGAGCCTCTGTGGCCCCACCTGAAGTGGGTGTTGCTGAGTTAGGTCAGGATTGCGAGTGTCTCAACATAGAGGTGCCCTTGGAGGCGTTCATGAAATTCAAAACTGAGAATCAAAGTCGTTAAGGACCTTCGGAGTGGAGGGGAAACCCCTCCCGAGGACTAGTTTTGGGCTGCGGGTCTGCCCCGTCATTGGGAAATGGAGCCTCCAGCTCAGATGGCCCTTCAGCTGCCATGGGGAGACTGCCTCCATTGAGTTGGTGTCCTCCACTTCGCCAGCGGAAAAACGCCAGTGAGGCTGAAGAATCGCCCCTAATTGGGCCCTTAATCATCTTAATCGGCTGCCCACCTTCGTGGTGCAAGCAGCTGATCCAGATCCTCACCTGCCCCTGGGAAACTTCCCCAGTGGCAGGAATGTGCAGGGGGGTATTGTTGGCCTTTATTGCAAGGGGATTGGGGTCAAAAATAAGGAAGTCTGGCCACAATTGTATAATTTGGTGAGACCACACCTGGAGTACAGTGTGCAGTTTTGATCTCCATATCCAATATACGAATAAGGAGCAGGAGTAGACCACTCGGCCCCTCGAGCCTGCTCCGCCATTCAATAAGATCATGGCTGATCTGATTGTAACCTCAACTCCACATTCCCGCTTACCCCCAAATAACCTTCCACCCCCTTGCTTATCAAAAATCTATCAAATCTTCCTTAAAAATATTCAGACTCTGCTTCCATTGCCTTTTGAGGAAGAGAATTCCAAAGAATCACGACCCTCTGAGAGAAAAAATGTCTCCTCATCTCTGTCTTAAATGGGCGACCCCTTATTTTTAAACAGTGACCCCTAGTTCTAGATTCTCCCACAAGGGGAAACATCCTTTCCACATCCACCCTGTCAAGACCCCTCAGGATCTTATATGTTTCAATCAAATCGCCTCTTACTCTTCTAAATTCCAGCGGATACAAGCCTAGCCTGTCCAACCTTTCCTCATAAGACAACCTGCCCATTCCAGCTATTAGTCTAGTAAACCTTCTCTGAACTGCTTCTGGTGCATTTCTATCCTTAGGAGACCAATACTGTATACAGTACTCTAGATGTGGTCTCACTAATTCCCTTTATAGCTGAAGCATAGCCTCCCTACTTTTATCTTCAATTCCCCTTGCAATAAATCATAACATTCTATTAGCTTCCCTAATTACTTGCTGTACCTGCATACTAACCTTTTGCGATTCATGCACTAGGACACCCAGATCCCTCTGCATCTCAGAGCTCTGCAGTCTCACCATTTAGATAATATGCTTTTTTATTCTTGTTGCCAAAATGGACAATTTCACATTTTCCCACATTATACTCCATTTGCCAGGTCTTTGCCCACTCACTTAACCTATCCATATCCCTTTGTAGCCTCCTTATGTCCTCTTCACAAGTTACTTTCCTACCTATCTTTGTGTCATCAGCAAATTTAGCAACCGTACCTTCGGTCCTGTCATTAAAGTCATTTATATAAATTGTAAAAAGTTGAGGCCCCAGCACTGATCCCTGTGATACACCACTCATTACAAAATGACCCATTTATGCCTACTCTCTGTTTCCTGTTAGCTCGCCAATCTTCTATCCATGCCAAAATGTTACCCCCTACACCATGAGCTTTTATTTTCTGCAATAACCTTTGATGTGGCACCTTATCAAATGCCTTCTGAAAATCTAAGTACAGTACATCCACCTGTTACTTCTTCAAAGAACTCCAATAAATTGGTTATACATGATTTCCCTTTCACAAAACCATGTTGACTCTGTCTGATTACCTTGAATTGTTCTGTGTGTCCTCCTATAATGTCTTTAATAATAGCTTCTAACATTTTGCCTGTAGTTTCCTGGTTTCTGTCTCCCTCCCTTTTGAACAAAGGAGTTACATTCGCTATTTTCCAATCTAATGGGACCTTCCCCAAATCTAGGAAATTTTGGAAAATTGAAAGCAACACATCAACTATCTCAGTAGCCACTTCTTTTAACACCCCAGAATGAAGTCCATCAGGACCCGGGGACTTGTCAGCCCACAGCTCCAACAATTTGCTCAATACCACTTCCCTGGTGATTGTAATTTTCTTGAGTTCCTCCCTCCCTTCCATTTCCTGATTTACAGCTTTTTCTGGGATGTTACTTGTATCCTCTAAGATGAAGACCAATGCAAAATACCTGTTCAATTCATCTGCATCTCTTTATTTTCCCTTATTAATTCACCAGACTCAAGGTTTAGAGGGGATTTGAGGAAACTTTTTTCACCCAGAGGGTGGTTGGAATCTGGAACACACTGCCTGAAGAGGTGGTAGAGGCAGGAACCCTAACAACATTTAAGAAGTATTTAGATGAGCACTTGAAACGGTTAGGTGCGTGATGGCCGGCACAGACACGGTGGGCTGAAGGGCCTGTTTTTGTGCTGTATAACTCTATGACTCTATACGACCAATGCTCACTTTGTTAACTCTTTTTTATTAAATATCAAGAGAAACTCTTACTATCTGTCTTTATATTTCTAGCTAGCTTTCTCTCGTGCTCTACTTTTCCCTCCTTATTAATCTTTTAGTCAATCTTTGCTGCTTTTTATATTCTCTCCAATCTTCTGACCTGCCACCCATCTTTGCGCAATTACCTGCTTTTTCTTTAGTTTGATACTATCTTAACTTTTTTAGTTAATCACGTGGGATAGTGAGTCCCACCATTGGAATTTTTCTTTCTCGTTGGAATGTAACTATTCTGTGTATTCTGAAATATCCTCTTAAATGTCTGTCACTGCATCTCTATTGACCTATCCCTTAACCTGATTTGCCAGTTCACTCCAGCTAGCTCTGCTTTCATGCCCTCATATTGCCTTTATTTAAATTTAAAATACTAGTCTTAGACCCACTCTTCTCTCCCTCAAACTGAATGTAAAATTCAATCATATTATGATCGGTGCTGCCGAGGAGCACCTTCACTATGAGGTCATTAATTAATCCTATCTCATTGCACAATACCAGGTCTAGTAAAGCCTGCTCTCTGGTTGGCTCCAGAATGTGCTGTTCTAAGAAACTATCCTGAAAACATTCTGTGAACTCCTCATCTCGGCTACCTTTGCCCATCTGACGTTTCCAGTCTCTGTAGATTAAAATCCCCCATGATTACCAAGGTGCCTTTCTGACAAGCTCCCATTATTTCTTCCTTTATACCCCATCCCACAGTGTGGTTAATGTTAGGTGGCCTGTACACCACTCCCACAAGTGACTACTTGTCTTTATCATTTCTCATCTCTACCCAAACTGCTTCTACATCCTGATTTCCTGAACTTGGGTCATCCCTCTCTATTGCACTAATACCATCATTAATTAACAGAGCTACCCCTCCACCTTTTCCTAGCTTCCTGTCCTTCCTAAATGTCATACACCCTTCAATATTCAGGTCCCAATCTATGCTATCCTGCAGCCATGTCTCTGTGATGCCTATCAGATCACAGAATCACAGAATTGTTACAGTGCAGAAGGAGGCCATATGGCCCATCGTGTCTGTACTGGCTCTCTGAAAGAGCAACTCCCCATTACCCTGCACATTCTTCCTTTTCATATAACTGTCTAATTCCCTTTTGATTGCTTCATTTGATCATACTTATTTATTTCTATTTGTGCTCTCAGTTCATCTGTTTTGTTTCGAATGCTACTTGCATTCAGATACAGAGCCTTTAGTTTTGTCCTTATTTTTGGAACCTCTAGCCCTGTCGGCTTATTTACTCTTAGATTTATAATCACTGTCCCTTCCTGTCACAGTCTGTTTATCATTTCCCATATTATTACCTTTCTCTCTTGCCTTGCCTCTACTGTTTGATTTACCACATCTTCCCAAATTTGATCCCTTGCCCCCACTATTTAGTTTAAAAGCCTCTCTACTTCCCTAGTTATGTGACTCACTAGAACACCGGTCCCAGCACGGTTCAGGTGTAGACTGTCCCAATGGTACAGCCCCCACTTTCCCCAGTACTGGTGCCAGTGCCCCACGAACTGGAACCCACTTCTACCACAGTCTTTGATTCACACATTTATTTCTCTAATCTTATTTGCCCTCCTCCAATTTGCACATGGCTCAGGTAATAATCCAGAGATTATTACCTTTGTGGTTCTGCTTCTTAATTTGGTGCCTAGTTCCTCATACTGACTATGCAGAACCTCTTTCCTTGTCCTGCCTATGTCATTGCTACCTACATGGACCATGACAACTAGATCCTCCCCCTCCCACTGTAAGTTCCTCTCCAGCCCTGAGCAGATGTCCTGAACCCTGGCACCGGGCAGGCAATACAGCCGTCTGGACTCTCACTCTTTGCTGCAAAGAACAGAGTCAATCCCCCCCTAACTATACTGCCCCCTACTACCACTTCATTCCTTTTTGCTCCCCCCACTTGAACAGCTTCCTGTACCATGGTGCCATGGTCAGGTTGCTCATCCACACTACAGCCCTTGCTCTTGTCCATATAAGCTGCGAGAACCTTGAACTTGTTGCTCAATTGCAAGGACTGAGGCTCCTCACACCTTCTCGATCCCCTGACCTGCCTGACTCGCAGTCACACCCTCCTCTCCCTGACCACTGACCAAAACAGACAACCCTATCCAAAGGAGTGTGTCTTCTGGAACAAAGTGTCTCGGTAACTTTCCCCCTCCCTGATGCATCAAAGTGTCTGCAGCTTGGCCTCCAGCTCAGTGACTCTGAGCCAAAGCTCCTCAAGTTGCAGACACTTACTACAGACATGGTTGCCATGGATTGCCGTGGCATCCAGGGGCTCCCACATATTGCACCCACAACACATCACCAGTCCTGCCATCTATATTGTGTTAATTTAATGAAATTAATTTTTTCTTAAGTAAAGTATAGTTCCCCTCCTTAATGAACTCCCTCACTTACCAAACTCCCTTCTTCACACTCTGTGCCCTCCAGCAGCACTCAATGCAGACAAGCAGCACTGCGACTCCCCTGAATTTATACTCTCTGAAAACAATGATGTCTCATCTTTGCTAGAACTCAGAAACCAGTTTAAGCTAGCTACCTAATTAACTGGCTACAGCTACTCTGAGAGCTTGTATACCCATTTAAAACTGTAAGAAACCTAACTTGCCTTTAGGGAGTTTAGGGAGTTAGGTAGAAAGTTAAAAGACAGGACCTCTAGGGTTGTAATCTCGGATTACTCCCTGTGCTGCATGCCAGTGAGGCTAGAAATAGTAAGATAGTGCAACTAAACACGTGGCTGAACAGCTGGTGTAGAAGGGAGGGTTTCAGATATCTGGACCATTGGGATCTCTTCAGGGACAGATGGGACCTGTACAAGAAGGACGGGTTGCATCGAAACTGGAGGGGCACAAATATCCTGGCTGCGAGGTTTGCTAGCGTCACTCGGGAGGGTTTAAACTAGTGTGGCAGGGGGGTGGGAACCAGAGCAGTAGGACAGCAAGTGAAATAAATGAGGGGGAACTAGTAAATAAGGCCAGTAAGACTAAGAGGAAGAGCAGGCAGGGAGATATTGCTGAGCACAGCGGGACTGGTGGTCTGAAATGCATTTGTTTCAATGCGAGAAGTATAACAGGTAAGGCAGATGAACTTAAAGCTTGGATTAGTACTTGGAACTATGATGTTGTTGCTATTACAGAGACTTGGTTGAGGGAAGGACAGGATTGGCGGCTAAATGTTGCAGGATTTAGAAGCTTCAGGTGGGATAGAGGGGTTGTAAAAGGGGTGGGGGAGTTGCATTACTGGTTAAGGAGAATATCACAGCTGTACTGCGGGAGGACACCTCGGAGGGGTCATGCAGCGAGGCAATATGGGTGGAGCTCAGGAATAGGAAGGGTTCAGTCACGATGTTGGGGGTTTACTACAGGCCTCCCAACAGCCAGCGGGAGGTAGAGGAGCAGATATGTAGACAGACTTTGGAAAGATGTAAAGGTAACAGGGTTGTGGTGGTGGGTGATTTTAACTTCCCCAAGATTGACTGGGACTCACTTAGTACTAGGGGCTTAGATGGGGTAGAATTTGTAAGGAGCATCCAGGAGAGCTTCTTGAAACAATTTGTAGATAGTCCAACGAGGGATGGGGCCATACTGGACCTGGTATTGGGGAATGAGCCCGGCCAGGTGGTCGAAGTTTCAGTAGGGGAGCATTTCGGGAACAGTGACCATAATTCCATAAGTTTTAAGGTACGTGTGGATAAGGATAAGAGTAGTCCTCAGGTGAAGGTGCTAAATTGGGGGAAGGCAAATTATCACAATATTAGGCAGGAACTGAAGAATTTAGATTGGGGGCGGCTGTTTGAGGGTAAATCAACATCTGACATGTAGGAGTCTTTCAAACGTCAGTTGATTAGAATCCAGGACCAGCATGTTCCTGTGAGGAAGAAGGATAAGTCTGGCAAATTTTGGGAACCTTGGATAACGCGGGATATTGTGAGCCTCGTCAAAAAGAAAAAGGAAGCATTC
Source organism: Heterodontus francisci (assembly GCF_036365525.1). Classification (NCBI taxonomy): domain Eukaryota; kingdom Metazoa; phylum Chordata; class Chondrichthyes; order Heterodontiformes; family Heterodontidae; genus Heterodontus; species Heterodontus francisci. Next base: position 63,685 of record NW_027140348.1, on the reverse strand, counting down.
GTAAGGGCTGGAAGGCTAGGAACAGACGAATCCCTTGAGGAATATAAAGACAGTAGGAAGGAACTTAAGCAAGGAGTCAGGAGGGCTAAAAGGGGTCATGAAAAGCCACTGGTAAACAGGATTAAGGAAAATCCCAAGGCTTTTTATACATATATAAAGAGCAAGAGGGTAACTAGGGAACGGGTTGGCCCACTCAAGGACAGAGAAGGGAATCTATGTGTGGAGCCAGAGGAAATGGGTGAGGTACTAAATGAGTACTTTGCATCAGTATTCACCAAAGAGAAGGAATTGGTGGATGATGAGTCTAGGGAAGGGAGTGTAGATAGTCTCAGTCATCTCATTATCAAAAAGGAGGAGGTGTTGGGTGTCTTGCAAAGCATTAAGGTAGATAAGTCCCCAGGGCCTGACGGGATCTACCCCAGAATACTGAGGGAGGCAAGGGAAGAAATTGCTGGGGCCTTGACAGAAATCTTTGCATCCTCATTGGCTACAGGTGAGGTCCCAGAGGACTGGAGAATAGCCAATGTTGTTCCTTTGTTTAAGAAGGGTAGCAAGGATAATCCAGGAAATTATAGGCCGGTGAGCCTTACGTCAGTGGTAGGGAAATTATTAGAGAGGATTCTTTGGGACAGGATTTACTCCCATTTGGAAACAAACGAACTTATTAGCGAGAGGCAGCATGGTTTTGTGAAGGGGAGGTCGTGTCTCACTAACTTGATTGAGTTTTTTGAGGAAGTGACGAAGATGATTGATGAAGGAAGGGCAGTGGATGTTATCTATATGGACTTCAGTAAATCCTTTGACAAGGTCCCTCATGGCAGACTGGTACAAAAGGTGAAGTCACACGGGATCAGAGGTGAGCTGGCAAGATGGATACAGAACTGGATCTGTCATAGAAGACAGAGGGTAGCAGTGGAAGGGTGCTTTTCTGAATGGAGGGATGTGACTAGTGGTGTTCCGCAGGGATCAGTGCTGGGACCTTTGCTCTTTGTAGTATATATAAATGATTTGGAGGAAAATGTAGCTGGGCTGATTAGTAAGTTTGCGGACGACACAAAGGTTGGTGGAGTTGCGGATAGTGATGAGGATTGTCAGAGGATACAGCAGGATATAGATCGGTTGGAGACTTGGGCGGAGAAATGGCAGATGGAGTTTAATCCGGACAAATGTGAGGTAATGCATTTTGGAAGGTCTAATGCAGGTGGGAAGTATACAGTAAGTGGCAGAACCCTTCGGAGTATTGACAGGCAGAGAGATCTGGGCGTACAGGTCCACAGGTCACTGAAAGTGGCAAAGCAGGTGGATAAGGTAGTCAAGAAGGCATACGGCATGCTTGCCTTCATCGGTCGGGGCATAGAGTATAAAAATTGGCAAGTCATGCTGCAGCTGTACAGAACCTTAGTTAGGCCACACTTAGAATATTGCGTGCAATTCTGGTCGCCACACTACCAGAAGGACGTGGAGGCTTTGGAGAGGGTACAGAGGAGGTTTACCAGGATGTTGCCTGGTCTGGAGTGCATTAGCTATGAAGAGAGGTTGGATAAACTCGGATTGTTTTCACTGGAACGACGGAGGTGGAGAGGCGACATGATAGAGGTTTACAAAGTTATAAGCGGCATGGACAGAGTGGATAGTCAGAAGCTTTTTCCCAGGGTGGAAGAGTCAGTTTCTAGGGGACATAGGTTTAAGGTGCGAGGGGCAAAATTTAGAGGGGATGTGCGAGGCAGGTTTTTTACACAGAGGGTGGTGAGTGCCTGGAACTTGTTGCCGGGGGAGGTGGTGGAAGCAGATACGATAGCGACGTTTAAGAGACATCTTGACAAATACATGAATAGGTAGGGAATAGAGGGATACGGGCCTCGGAAGTGCAGAAGGTTTTAGTTTAGGCAGGCATCAAGATCGGCGCAGGCTTGGAGGGCCGAATGGCCTGTTCCTGTGCTGCACTGTTCTTTGTTCTCTCAACTTAAACAGTAATTTTAGTTAATTGCTGAATGAAAACAAAACAAAAACTCAACTTTAGAGAGATTAACCCTTCAAATCCATTCACTTACCAAACTCCCTTCTTCAGACTCTGTGCCCTTCAGCAGCACTCAGTGCATCTCAGGAAGGATATATTTGCCTTGGAGGTGATAAAGTGAAGGTTCACTTGATTAGTTCTTGGGATGAGAGGTTTTGTCCTATGATGAGAGGCTGAGTAAATTGGGTCTACACTCTCTGGCGTTTCAAAGAACGAGTGGTGATCTCATTGAAACAAACAAGATTATGAAGGAGTTTGACAGAGTAGACATAGAAACATAGAAACATAGACAATAGGAGCAGGAGTAGGCCATTCGGCCCTTCGAGCTTGCTCCACCATTCATTATGATCATGGCTGATCATCCAACTCAGTAGCCTGTTCCCACTTTCCCCCCATATCCTTTGATCCCTTTCACCCCAAGAGCTATATCTAACTCCTTCTTGAAAACATGCAATGTTTTGGCCTCAACTGCTTTCTGTGGTAGTGAATTCCACAGGCTCACCACTCTCTGGGTAAAGAAATTTATCCTCATCTCAGTCCGGAAAGGTTTATCCCGTATCCTTAGACTATGACCCCTAGTTCTGGACTCCCCCACCATCGGAAACATCCTTCCTGCATCTACCCTGTCAAATCCTGTTAGAATTTTATAGGTTTCTATGAGATCCCCCCTCATTCTTCTGAACTCCAGCGAATATAATCCTAACCGACTCAATCTCTCCTCATACGTCAGTCCCGCCATCCCAGGGATCAGTCTGGTAAACCTTCACTGCATTCCCTCCATAGCAAGAACATCCTTCTTCAGATAAGGAGACCAAAACTGCACACAATATTCAGGTGTGGCCTCACCAAGGCCCTGTATAATTGCAGCAAGGTATCCCTGCTCCTGTACTCGAATCCTCTCGCTATGAAGGCCAACATACCATTTGCCGTTTTTACCACCTGTTGCACCTGCATGCTTACCTTCAGCGACTGGTGTACGAGAACACCCAGGTCTCACTGCATATTCCCCTCTCTCAGTTTTTAGCCGTTCAGATAATAATCTGCCTTCCTGTTTTTTCTACCAAAGTGGATAACTTCACATTTATCCACATGATACTGCATCTGCCATGCATTTGCCCACTCACTCAATTTGTCCAAATCACCCTGAAGCCTCTCTGCATCCTCTTCACAACTCACCCTTCCACCCAGTTTTGTGTCATCTGCAAATTTGGAGATATTACATTTAGTTCCCTCATCTAAATCATTAATATATATTGTGAATAGCTGGGGTCCTAGCACCGAACCCGGCGGTACCCCACTAGTCACTGCCTGCCATTCGGAAAAAGACCCGTTTATCCCTACTCTGTTTCCTTGTCTGCCAACCACTTTTCTATCCATCGCAATACACTACCCCCAATCCCTTGTGCTTTAATTTTACACGCTAATCTCTTATGTGGGACTTTGTCGAAAGCCTTCTGAAAGTCCAAATAAACCACATCTACTGGCTCCCCCTCATCAACTCTACTGGTTACATCCTCGAAGAATTCTCGTAGATTTGCCCAGCATGATTTCCCTTTCGTAAATCCATGCTGACTAGATACTGAGAGGTTATTTCCCCTGAATGGGGAATCTAAAACATGGGGAAACAGGAAAAGGGGGCCGATCATTCAGGACTGAGATGAGGAGAAATTTCTCCACTCAAAGGGTTGTGAATCTTTGGAATTCTCTACCCCAGAGGGTTGTGGATGCTCCATCATTGAATATATTTAAGGCTGAGATAGACAGATTTACGATCTCTCAATGAATCAAGCGATATGGGGAGCGGGGGGGAAGGTGGAATTGAGGTAGATCAACCATGATCATATTGAATTGTAGAGCCTGAGGGGCCGAATGGTCTACTCCTGCTCCTATTTTTATGTTCTTATGTTCATAATGGACATGTTGAAATCATGAATAGTTTTGACAGAATAGATAAGGAGATTGTTTCCAGTGGCAGCAGATTGGTAATTAGATGATTCAGATTTAAAGTGATTGGCAAAAGGACCAGAAGGGACATGAAAAAACTTTTTGTTTTAACACAGCAAGTTGTTGTGACCTGGAATCCACTGCCAGAGACAGTGACAGAAGTAGATTTATGATAACATTCAAAAGGGAATTGGAGAAATATTTGAAGGGGAAAAATTTACAGGATTGTGCAGAACACAGAAGGGAGTGGGAATAATTGGATAGCTTTTTTAAAGAGTTGGCGCAGACACGATGGGCCAAAGGGCCTCCTTCTGTAATGTATCATTCTATAACTGATATTACTGCTGTGTTGTACAGTTGGAATCCTGACTATAAATCCAGAGACAATAAACAGATCTGTTATCCACCCAATCACTTTAAGCCCTTGAACACTTTTCAGACACTGAAAATTTCTGTCTCCAGGAATGGACAAATGAGGAGGGCTTAAAAGTAACATTGTCAGTGACGGAATTGAGTCCAGCCAATGGCAGTGGTTGAGACTCAGGAATAGTCACTTGGTCTTAAGATCTTCAACCTGCTGTTAAAACATTTTTCGTCGTTATTCCAGAAATAGGCTAGGGAATCTCTCAATGTTCTTTGTTTAATTATGTAGCACCAGCACTGTCAGTGCAGAATGTGGAACATAGGATAGGTCTCAGTGCACTAAAAAGCAGTAGATAGCGAGTAACAAGCCCAGAGGCAGATGCACCTCCAGCAGTATATACTGCTCCAGCTCCTCTGAAGGCACTGCAGATGTGACTGTGTCTTTTTGCTTATAATGGGATTGATCCAGAGTCGAGCAGATTCCTTCAGCGTTAAACTCAGTTCTGCCAAATGTAGGTGGAACTTGTTAAGGTAAACAGATTAAACTTTTAAACATTTTTAAAATGTCATATCCAAACAGGATGGAGAGCTGAAGGAAAGATGTGCACCTGCAGTTCTCCCGGCATAAACTTCCGATGCCAGGAGCACAAATGAGGAATCTTATCCTGAAGAGTCCAAGACTCCTGGGAGGAACCGCTTGTTCTCTGTGAAAGGTACCTGTGGTAACGCCTGAGAGACTGCAGATGGGGACCTGGGGACGGGGTTCGAATCCCACCACAGTAGCTGCTGGAATTTAAATTCAATTCATTAATAAAAATCTGGAATTGAAAGCTAGTCTCAGTAATGGTGACATGAAACTATAATTGATTGTCATAAAAACCCATCTGGTTCACTAATGTCCTTTAGGGAAGGAAATCTGCTGTCCTTACCTGGTCTGGCCTACGTGTGTCTCCAGACCCACAGCAATGTGGTTGACTCTTAACTGCCCTCTGAAATGGCCCAGCAAGACACTCAGTTGTCAAGAGTTATTCGGGATGGGCAACAAATACTGGCCTGTCAGAGACACGTGAGTGAGCAAGTGAGTATAGAAATAAAAGGATAAGACAAATGAATACATGGCTGGAAAGATGGTGCAGGAGGGAGGGCTTCAGATTCCCGGGACATTGGGACTGACTCTTGGGGAGATGGGACCTGTTACAGGGCGGACAGGTTGCACCTGAACAGAGCCGGGACTGAGTTCCTTGTGGGATGTTTTGCTAGTGCTGTTGGGCAGGGTTTAATCTAGTTTGGCAGGAGGATGGGTACCTTAGGAATAGACACATTTGGGACAAAATCAGAAATTAAAATGGAAGGCAGAAAATTAATGGATCAGTCTGGAAGACAGAGGAAACAAAGGTTAGAAAATAAAAAAAGAGTTTGGCAGTGCTCAAGGGTATCTATTTCAATGCAAGGAGTATAGCAAATAAAGCAGATGAGCTGAGAGCACAGATAGACACATGGCAGTATGATATCATAGCTATTACAGAAACATGGCTTAAGGATGGACAGGAATGGCAGCTCAACGTTCCTGGTTACAGGGTTTTCAGACACGATAGGGAGGGGGATAAGAAAGGAGGGGGAGTGGCAATTTTGGTCAAGGAAACTATTACAGCTGTGAGGAGGGAGGATATGTTGGAAGGTTCATCAAATTATGCCATATGGATTGAGCTAAGGAACTAAAAACGGGCAATCACACTGCTGGGAGTGCACTATAGACCCCAAACAGTCAGAGGGAGATAGAAGAGCAGATATGTTGGCAAATCTCTGAGAAGTGCAAGAACAATAGGGCAGTAATAGTAGGGGATTTTAATTATCCCAATATTAACTGGGATAGTTTTAGTGTGAAAGGAATTGAGGGAGCAGAATTCTTGATGTACATTCCGGAGAACTTTTTTGCCCAGTATGGAGCAAGTCCAACAAGAGAGGGCACAGTTTTAGGAAATGAAGATGGGCAGGTGGAAGGAGTGGCAGTGGGAGAGCATTTTGGTGGTAGTGATCATAATTCAGTCAGTTTTAACATAATTATGGAAAAGGATAGAGAAAGAACAGGAGTTAGAGTTCTCAATTGGGGCAAGGTTAATTTTACTAAACTGAAGAGTGATTTAGTGAAAGTGGACTGGAAACAGCTACTTGAAGGTAAATCAGTGTCAGTACAGTGGGAGGCATTCAAAGGGGAGATTCAAGGAGTTCAGAGTAAACATGTTCCCACAAAGAAAAAGGGTGGGACGGCCAAATCTAGAGCCCCATGGATGTCAAGGAGCTTACAGGGTAAGATAAGGCAGAAAAGGAAAGCTGATGTCTGACACTGAGAACTCAATACTACAGAAAGCTGAGAGGAGTATCGAAAGTGAAAGGGTGAAATCAAAAAGGAAATTAGGAAAGCAAAGAGAGGGCATGAAAGAATATTGGCAAGCAAAATCAAGGTGAACCCAAAGATGTTTTATTAGAATTAGAATTAGAACATTACAGCGCAGTACAGGTCCTTCGGCCCTCGATGTTGCGCCGACCTGTGAAACCATCTGACCTACACTATTCCATTTTCATCCATATGTCTGTCCAATGACCACTTAAATGCCCTTAAAGTTGGCGAGTCTACTACTGTTGCAGGCAGGGCGTTCCACGCCCCTACTACTCTCTGCGTAAAGAAACTACCTCTGACATCTGTCCTATATCTTTCACCCCTCAACTTAAAGCTATGTCCCCTCGTGTTTGCCATCATCATCCGAGGAAAAAGACTCTCACTATCCACCCTATCTAACCCTCTGATTATCTTGTATGTCTCTATTAAGTCACCTCTCCTCCTCCTTCTCTCTAACGAAAACAACCCCAAGTCCCTCAGCCTTTCCTCGTAAGACCTTCCTTCCATACCAGGCAACATCCTAGTAAATCTCCTCTGCACCCTTTCCAAAGCTTCCACATCCTTCCTATAATGCGGTGACCAGAACTGCACGCAATACTCAAGGTGCGGCCTCACCAGAGTTTTGTACAGCTGCATCATGACCTCGTGGCTCCGAAACTCGATCCCCCTACTAATAAAAGCTAACACACCATATGCCTTCTTAACAGCCCTATTAACCTGGGTAGCAACTTTCAGGGATTTATGTACCTGGACACCAAGATCTCTCTGCTCATCTACACTACCAAGAATCTTCCCATTAGCCCAGTACTCTGCATTCCTGTTACTCCTTCCAAAGTGAATCACCTCACACTTCTCCGCATTAAACTCTATTTGCCATCTCTCAGCCCAGCTCTGCAGCCTATCTATGTCCCTCTGTACCCTACAACACCCTTCGACACTATCCACAACTCCACCGACCTTCATGTCATCCGCAAATTTACTAACCCACCCTTCTACACCCTCATCCAGGTCATTTATAAAAATGACAAACAGCAGTGGCCCCAAAACAGAACCTTGCGGTACACCACTAGTAACTAAACTCCAGGATGAACATTTGCCATCAACCACCACCCTCTGTCTTCTTTCAGCTGGCCAATTTCTGATCCAAAGCTCTAAATCACCTTCAATCCCATACTTCTGTATTTTCTGCAATAGCCTACCGTGGGGAACCTTATCAAACGCCTTACTTAAATCCATATACACCACATCCACGGCTTTACCCTCATCCACCTGTTTGGTCACCTTCTCGAAAAACTCAATAAGGTTTGTGAGGCACGACCTACCTTTCACAAAACCGTGCTGACTATCGCAAATGAACTTATTCTTTTCAAGATGATTATAAATCCTATCTCTTATAACCTTTTCCAACATTTTACCCACAACCGAAGTAAGGCTCACAGGTCTATAATTACCAGGGCTGTCTCTACTCCCCTTCTTGAACAAGGGGACAACATTTGCTATCCTCCAGTCTTCCGGCACTACTCCTGTCGACAATGACGACATAAAGATCAACAACAACGGCTCTGCAATCTCCTCCCTGGCTTCCCAGAGAATCCTAGGATAAATCCCATCTGGCCCAGGGGACTTATCTATTTTCACACTTTCCAAAATTGCTAACACCTCCTCCTTGTGAATCTCAATCCCATCTAGCCTAGTAGGCTGTATCTCAGTAATCTCTTCGACAACATTTTCTTTCTCTACTGTAAATACTGACGAAAAATATTCATTTAACGCTTCCCCTATCTCCTCTGATTCCACACACAACTTCCCACTACTATCCTTGATTGGCCCTAATCTAACTCCAGTCATTCTTTTATTCCTGATATACCTATAGAAAGCCTTAGGTTTTTCCCTGATCCTATCCGCCAATGACTTCTCGTGTCCTCTCCTTGCTCTTCTTAGCCCTCCCTTTAGATCCTTCCTGGCTAGCTTGTAACTCTCAAGCGCCTTACATTAAGAGTAAGAGGATAACGAGGGAGACAGTGGGGCCCATAAAAGACCAAAAAGGTAATCTGTGTGTCAGAGTGGAAGATATTGGTATGATTCTTAATGAATATTTTGCATCTGTCTTCACAAAAGAGGGGGACGTTGCAGATATTGTAGTTAAGGGGGAAGAGTGTAAAATATTGGATGTGATAAACATAGGGAGAGAGGAAGTATTAATGCGATTAGCATCCTTGAAAGTTGATAAATCACCAGGGCCAGATGAAATACACCCTAGGCTGTTAAAAGAAGCAAGAGAGGAAATAGCAGAGGGTCTGACCATCATTTTCCAGTCCTCACTGGATACAGGTGTGGTGCCGGAGGATTGGAGAACTGCTAATGCTGTACCTCTGTTTAAAAAGGGAGTGAACAAATTATTGGAATCTATTCTGAGAGACAGGATAAACTGTCACTTAGAAAGGCACTTGATCGAATGTTTCGAAGAAGTAACAAGGAAGATAGATGAGGGTAGTGCAGTTGATGTGGTCTACGTGGACTTTAGCAAGGCTTTTGACAAGGTCCCACATGGCAGACTGGTTAAAAAAAAAATCCCATGGGATCCAGGGAAATGCAGCAAGGTGGATGCAAGATTGGCTCAGTGGCAGCAAACAGAGGGTAATTGTTGACGGCTGTTTCCAGTGGTGTTCTGCAGGGCTCAGCACTGTGTCCCCTGTTTTTTGTGGTATATATTAACGATTTGGACATAAATCCAAGCCAAAGCCAAAGACTTGCACGTTGATAGGTAAATTGGCCATTGTAAATTGCCCCTAGTGTCGGTAGGTGGTAGGAGAATTGAGGGAAGGTGGGGATGTGGTAGGGAATATAGGATTAATGTAGGATTCGTATAAATGGGTGGTTGATGGTTGGCACAGACTCGGTGGGCCGCAGGGCCTGTTTCTGTGCTGTATCTCTCTCTGACTCTATGACTATAAATGTAGGGGGCATGATCAAGAAGTTTGCAGATGACACAAAGATTGGCTGTGTGGTAGATGACGAGGAGGATAGCTGTAGGCTGTAGGAAAATATTGATGGTCTGGTCAGATGGGCAGAAAAGTGGCAAATGGAATTCAACTTGGAGAAGTGTGAGGTGATGCATTTGGGGAGGTCAAACAAGGCAAAGGAATACACGATTAATGGGAAAATACAGAGAAGTGTAGAGGAAGTGAGGGACCTTGGAGTGAATGCCCACAGATCTAAATCTATATACGAATTGAGATAATAAAGCTCCTTATTTTCCCTAGCCCTCATGCACATGCACATACATCCAAAAACTGGTTAACCGGGGGAAAAAAGGGATTTTCGTTTACAGCTGTTTCATAGGAATGAAAGGAATAATAAAAAACTTAGGCTGTCATGATCTGGAAGGGAGTTCTTTGGTTTGGGGAAGTGTCATAAAGTTGAATAGTTGGATGCCACTCAAAGTCTTCCAGACGAGGTTGATGAACAGTCTGTGATGGGTAGGCTTTCAAAGAACTTCAACAGTAGAAGGCTTCACATAAGCTCTTCCTTCAGGTGTCAACCTGGTGAAGCTACAACCCAGGACTATCTGCGTGCCAAACTGCGTAAGCAGCATGCGATAGACAGAGCTATGCGATCCCATAACCAACGGATCAGATCTAAGCTCTGCAGTCCTGCCACATCCAGCCGTGAATGGTGGTGGACAATTAAACAACTAACTGGAGGAGGTGGCTCCACAAATATCCCCATCCTCAATGATGGGGGAGCCCAGCACGTCAGTGCTGATAAGGCTGAAGCATTTGCAACAATCTTCAGCCAGAAGTGCCGAGTGGATGATCCATCTCAGCCTCCTCCTGAAGTCCCCAGCATCACAGATGCCAGACTTCAGCCAATCTGAATCACTCCACGTGATATCAAGAAACGACTGAAGGCACTGAATACTGCAAAGGCTATGGGTCCTGACAACAGTACTAAAGACTTGTCCTCCAGAACTTGCTGACCCCCTAGCTAAGCTGTTCCAATACAGATACAACGTTGGCATCTACCTGTGGAAAATTGCCCAGGTATGTCCTGTACACAAAAAGCAGGACAAGTCCAACCCAGCCAATTACCGCCCCATCAGCCTACTCTCAATCATCAGTAAAGTGATGGAAGGTGTCATCAACAGTGCCATCAAGTGGCACTTGCTTAGCAATAACCTGCTCAGTGACGCTCAGTTTGGGTTCCGCCAGGGCCACTCAGCTCCTGACCTCATTACAGCCTTGGTTCAAACATGGACAGAAGAGCTGAACTCCAGAGGTGAGGTGAGAGTGACTGCCCTTGACATCAAGGCAGCATTTGACCGAGTATGACATCAAGGAGCCCTAGCAAAACTGAGGTCAATGGGAATCAGGGGGAAAACTTTCTGCTGGTTGGATTCGTATCTAGCGCAAAGGAAGATGGTTGTGATTGTTGGAGGTCAATCATCTGAGCTCCAGGACATCACTGCAGGAGTTCCTCAGGGTAGTGTCCTGGGCCCAACCATCTTCAGCTGCTTCATCAATGACCTTCCTTCAATCATAAGGTCAGAAGTGGGGATATTCGCTGATGATTGCACAATGTTCAGCACCATTCACCAGTCCTCAGATACTGAAGCAGTCCGTGTAGAAATGCAGCAAGACCTGGACAATATCCAGGCTTGGGCTCATAAGTGGCAAGTAACATATGAGCCACACAAGTGCCAGGCAATGACCATCTCCAACAAGAGAGAATCTAACCATCTCCCCTTGACATTAATGGCATTACGATCGCTGAATCCCCCACTATCAACATCCTAGGGGCTACCATTAACCAGAAACTGAACTGGAGTAGCCATATAAATACCATGGCTACAAGAGCAGGTCAGAGGCTAGGAATCCTGTGTCGAGTAACTCACTTCCTAACTTCTCTAATCCTGTCCACCATCTACAAGGCACAAGTCAGGAGTGTGATGGAATACTCTCCACTTGCCTGGATGTTTGCAGCTCCAACAACACTCAAGAAGCTTGACACCATCGAGGTCAAAGCAGCCCGCTTGATTGGCACCCCATCTACAAACATTCACTCCCTCCACCACCGACGCATAGTGACAGCAGTGTGTACCATCTACAAGATGCACTGCAGCAATGCACCAAGGCTCCTCAGACAGCACCTTCCAAACCCACGACCTCTACCACCTAGAAGGACAAGGGCAGCAAATACATGGGAACACCACCACCTGCAAGTTCCCCTCCAAGTCACACACCATCCTGACTTGGAACTATATCGCCATTCCTTCACTGTCACTGGGTCAAAATCCTGGAACTCCCTTCCTAACAGCACTGTGGGTGTACCTACACCACATGGACTGCAGCGGTTCAAGAAGGCAGCTCACCACCTCCTTCTGAAGGACAATTAAGGATGGGCAATAAATGCTGGCCTAGCCAGTGACACCCACATTCCATGAACGCATAAAAAAGGTGTGCAGCAACAAGAATTTTTTTTTAGGTCTTACAGCAGCAGTATAGCAGTAAAAGGTTTCTTCCAATATTCTAGATTTTTTAAACCCAGGAGGTAACAGTACAGCTTGATGCAGGGATTCTTCAGAGACAGGAGACAATAGGAATTTGCCACATTTGAAATACAGGGTTTCTTCTCAAGAGATACAGGATTCCTTTACAGAGAGGTAATCCTTTTTCTGGGTCTTCTTCTGATCTCCAGGCAGGTCAAAATCAAATTTCAAATGCCTGCATTTGGTCTAAACCCACAGACTATATTTAAAGTTCCAAACTGAAACCGAAACCTTCCTGAAACAGGTCACATGCCCAGTCATAAATTTTCTCTTGTCATAACAGAGGGTAGCTCTGAGGTCAACCCCCTGCTGGTTTCCTTGATATTACCTGCATTCCAGTCCTTGTTTACCAGTTCAGCTTTAGTTGAACTTCCTTTCAAAACATTCATGAAGTTCAACTATTTGCAGGTGTCTCAATGTCCACTGAAATCCTTTTCCAGTTTTTAAAAACACAGAATCCTAAGTTTTAATACAAAAAAAATCCTCGTAACCCCTCCGCCCTTGGCAAAACGAAACGTCATTTTTGAATGCGTTTCATTCCAATTTAACAAAAAAGAATTTAAACATTTTAAACATATTTTCGTACTCAGCGCCCCCCCCTCCCCATTCACACTACTTATGGTTAACACAATTTGCTTTGTACCATCCTTACACTTATAACCCAACAAAGTTAAATTTGCGACAAAGCATCCGCGATAACATCACTTTTTTCCCGAAATATGGACAATCTTTAAGTGATAAGGCTGTAACAATAAACTCCATCGGAATATTCCGGCAGTCTGGGCTTTAAATATTTCCATAAAAGTTATTCCAATCAGCCAATTGCAACTTTCCAAACATAGCCTCCCAGTTGTTTCATGTGTTCCTTCCAAGTGTCCCTAAAGACCAGCACCTCAGCAAAGTAAACTGCACAGTTAGGAACACTGGCCACTACTGGGTTCACTAATCTCTGAGAAGTTTTTCGAGTATCCATTAACCTGTGTGGTATTAAATAGCACTGGAAAAACCTGTCCAGTGTCACAAAACCTGGATATTTCTTTAGCTCGGGGTGTTAAAGAAACTTGCCAGTATCCCTTTAACAAATCTATCTTTGTAAGAAACATGGCACTGCCAACTCTGTCAATACAGTCTTCGAAGTGAGGAATTTTGTCACTGTAATAACTTTTCTGTAGTCTATGCAAAGTCTAATTGACCCATCAGGTTTAGGCATTAATAATAATAATAAAAACAAGAAATGCTGGAATCACTCAGCAGGTCTGGCAGCATCTGTGGAAAGAGAAGCAGAGTTAACGTTTCGGGTCAGTGACCCTTCATCGGAACTCTGCTTCTCTTTCCACAGATGCTGCCAGACCTGCTGAGTGATTCCAGCATTTCTTGTTTTTATTTCAGATTTCCAGCATCCGCAGTATTTTGCTTTTATTTTAGGCATTAATAATATTGGTGAACTCCAGCTGCTTTGACTAGGTTCAATTAAGTTGTTTTCCAGCATGTATTGGATTTCTGCTTTTACCTGGGCCTGTTTGACTGGATTTAAGCGGTAAGGATGCTGTTTTATAGGAACGGATTCCCCTACATCCACATCATGTGTGGCTAAGACTGCACATCCTGGCTTATCCCTACAGCCTCTTTTAAATGCTGTGAGCAGCCTGGTTGGGTTCCTCAGCAGGTCTGGCAGCATCCGTGGAGAGAGAAGTAGAGTTAACATTTCAGGTCAGCAACCTTTCATCAGGACTGTAAGTGAAACGTTAATTCTGCTTTTCTTTCCACAGATGCTGCCAGACCTGCTGAGTATCGGGCTGAGTGGCCTACTCCTGCTCCTAATTCGTATGTTCGCATTTCCAGCACTTTCTGTTTTTATTTCAGAGCTCCAGCATCTGCAGTCCTTTTCTATTATATTATTGTTAGGTCTTCTCGTTGTTCTGCATCTAAATATGAAAGCATAGTGTCCTAACTTTCTAGCCGTTCAGTATTAGCTAACTGGATAGTAGGAGGTTCAATTTGAGACTTGTCTAGGCCTCCTTCTGCCTCATCCTCACTATCCCTTTCAATCTTACTGTCCCTATTATCTGACATTCCTGTACTGGCTTATTCTCCTCCCTGCAATAATATTGCTTTAACATATTGATATGACACAGTCGACTCTTTTTCCAGCCATCTGGGGTGTCAATCAAATAATTTTCCTTACGAATGCTTTTGACCACTTTATACGGATCCCTGAACCGGGCTTTTCATGGTTCACCCTAATAAGGTAATAATACGAATACTTCATCCCATGGTTGAAATGTTCGGGTCTTTGCGTGCTTGTCTGCCCATTTTTTCATAGTGGTTTGGGATGCTTTAAGTTGTTCCTGAGCCACAATGCAAGCTTTTGTGACCTGTTCCCGGAGCACAGATACATAGTGTAGTACAGAAGATTTATCTCTCTGTTCTAAAAACCTTTCTTTGATTAGTTTTAGAGGAGCTCTTATCTCATAAACTAATTCAAAAGGACTAAAAGCTGTAGACTCATTCGGTGAATCTCTAGCGACAAATAAAAGAAAGTCTTGCCCTTTATCACAATCATGGGGATATTCATGACAGTATGTTCTGATCATTGTTTTGAGAGTTTGCTGGTACCTTTCTAAAACTTCCTGTGTCTGGGCCATATGCTAAAGATTTTAACTGTGTTATACCCAAATTACCCTCTTGAAATATTTTAGACATAAAATTGGAACCGTGATCCGATTGAATTTCAAGTGGTAATCCATCTCTGGTAAAGAATCGGGTTAACGTCTCTACTACTACTTTAGTAGTAATTGTCCTCAAGGGAATGGCCTCTGGGAATGGAACAGCCATATGCATAATAGTGAGAATATATTGGTGTCCCACTTTTGTTTTCGGCAAGGGTCCTACATAGTCTACCGACACCTTACTAAATGGTTCTCCAATTTATGGCAGGTTGCGGTTTTCCCACAATCTAGCACGTATGACATGTTTTTCAAAACTGCACCACGTCCTTTGTAAGACCTGGTCAGTAATAATGTTGACTTATACGTAATTTGGTCTTCCGGATCCCCATATATCCTGCTATAGGAATTTCATACGCTAACCTTAATAATTCCTGGCGATACTTAGATGGTACCACTATCTGTCTAACAACTGTCCATTCTTTGTCCACAGATCTATGAGGTGGTCTCCATTTCCTCATCAGAACTCCATCTTTAACATAATAGCCTTCTGGAACTCCTTTTGCCTCAGCTTCTGTCTGAGCTGATTGTACCATTTTATTTAACTCTGGATCATCTTCTTGTGCTGTGATTAGAGAAGATTTGTTAAACATCTCATTTGGATTATCAAATCCCCAAGGAAAGTTTCAGATATTCAGCTATCTGTCTGTGGTGCCAATTTTATCTCCAACAATGGAACATGTTTAGCCATTGCTTGGGTTACTACACACGAAGAATATACTTCTGGAATTTTATTCTACAATTGTTCTGTTTCTTTAAATTCACTTGGTTTCTCTGTGACTACGGGAGAAACTGATACTCTTGCTCCTGCCAAATCATTCCCTAAGAGTAGGTCAAATCCACCTACTGGCAAACCATGGACAACTCCTACAGTTACCATCCCAGATATTAGATCACACTCTCGGTGCACTCGAATCAAAGTTATGAGTATATACTCCCTGTCAATACCCTTCACTAAAACATTAGCATTCAGTGCGCTCTCTGGTGGAAATGTTATACCTTTCCCCAGCAAAAGAGTTTGGGTTGCTCCTGTATCCCTGAGTATAACGATAAGTTTACCTGCCTCACTTGAGGGATAAGGAGTAACTTTTCCTTTCGAAAAAAAATTCCCTATAACTCTCAGATATCTTATTCTCAGCCCCTAAACTCACATTGGTTTTTGTATTTGGTTTTACAGCTGCTGCGAAAGCTATGATCTGCTGTACTCTCAGTCACAGCCCCTTTCTCTGCATTACCTTTGTGTACCCCAACAAGTCCCATGGCTTTACCTCGCAATTTCCACCATTCTGAATGAAGATGTCCCACCTTGTGACATTGATAACATGTCAGCTTACAGATCTCACTTCCACCCTCAGCACCTTCCTTTCTGGCCTGAGGAGGGGATCCTGGGGCGTTCCCAGCTGTTCCTTCTCTTCCCCGGCTACTTGTCATCCTTTCATTCTACCACCTTCTATCTTTCTCAGGTTTGTGGGGGTGACAGACAAAGGGTTTGGGCTTGTAAAGAAGCTCAAAATGATCAGTGATTTCCGCTGCTTGTCTGGCTCTTGAAACCTTTTGGTTCTCGACATGAGTTCTCACTACTGGAGGGAGTGAATTTTTAAATTCTTCCAGGAAAATCAGTTCTCTAAGGTTCTCATACGTGGCTTCCATCATTACTGCACATATCCAGCAATCATAATTAATTTGCTTTACCCTCTCAAATTCTACATAAGTCTGCCCAGCCAATCTCCAGAGGCTCTGAAACTTCTGACGGTAAGCTTCAGGGACTAACTCATACGCAGCAAGAATAGCCTTTTTTGCCATCTCATAATCTGCAGAAGCCTCTTCAGAAAGAATGGCATAAACTTCCTGAGCTCTGCCCATCAACCTGCTTTGCATAAGCAGTGTCCAGCTTTCCTTTGGCCTTTCATTTGTTTGGCTATCTTTTCAAAAGAAATGAAAAATGCTGTCCCTTTCCTTAAACTTAGGGAGAGTTTGAATAAATTTAAACAGCTTTTCGCAGGATCCTGAGCTGGATTTAGATTCTTCTTGACCAGAATTTTCCCTGCGTTAGGACCACTCCTTTGGCTTAGTTCCATCTCTTTCAATTTGAATTCCCTTACTTCTCTTTCTCTCGGAAATGTTCTCTCTTTCTCCCTTTCCTCTTTTACAAATTCAAGTTTTTTCAATTCTTTTTCCATATGAAGCTCTAGTTGCCTCATCTGTAACTAAATTTTAGCCAATTCCACTCTGACATACTGTCGTCTTCTTTCAATTTCAAATGTTAGGTTATTACTTCAATTCTCTCTGCTTTTTTAGCACCTGATTTCAATTCTAACCCTAATGGTGCTGCCAAATCTTTTAGTTTAATCTTAGTCAAGATTCACAAGTCACTGAAGGATACATTGTCCTTCCCCAGAAAAGGTTTGGCAACTGCTCTAGACATTCCGGTCAATAGTGTTTACCCCATTATATAAAAAAACTGGTTCTTTTATTTTCCTCTTTCAATTATCATTATTACTTCCCTTACAACTAAACATTATCGGTGTTAGATTTAATCTCGGACGAGCCCTCAATTAATATGTTATAACAGAGGTGGGAGGAGTGCACTGAAGAATGGACTTAGGAGAGCTAGAAAGGGACATGAAAAAGTCTTGGCGGGTAGGGTTAAGGAAAATCCCAAGGCGTTCTACACTTATGTGAGGAACAAGAGGATGGCCAGAGTGAGGGTAGGGCCGATCGGGGATAGTGGAGGGAACTTGTGCCTGGAGTCGGAGGAGGTAGGGGAGGTCCTTAATGAATACTTTGCTTCAGTATTCACTAGTGAGAGGGACCTTGCGTTTGTGAGGACAGCGTGGAACAGGCTGATATGCTCGAACAGGTTGATGTTAAGAAGGAGGATGTGCTGGAAATTTTGAACGACATGAGGATAGATAAGTCCCCGGGGCCAGACGGGATATACCCAAGGTTATTACGGGAAACGAGGGAAGAAATTGCCGCGCCTTTGGCGATGATCTTTGCGTCTTCACTGTCCACTGGAGTAGTACCAGATGATTGGAGGGTGGCAAATGTTATTCCCTTGTTCAAGAAAGGGAATAGGGATAACCCTGGGAATTACAGACCAGTCAGTCTTACGTTGGTGGTGGGCAAATTATTGGAGAGGATTCTGAGAGACAGGATTTATGATTATTTGGAAAAGCATAGTTTGATTAGAGATAGTCAGCATGGCTTTGTGAGGGGCAGGTCATGCCTCACAAGCCTTATTGAATTCTTTGAGGATGTGACAAAACACATTGATGAAGGAAGAGCGGTGGATGTGGTGTACATGGATTTTAGCAAGGCGTTTGATAAGGTTCCCCATGGTAGGCTCATTCAGAAAGTAAGGAGGCATGGGATACAGGGAAATTTGGCTGTCTGGATACAGAATTGGCTGGCCCATAGAAGACAGAGGGTGGTAGTAGATGGAAAGTTTTTAGCCTGGAGCTCGGTGACCAGTGGTGTTCCGCTGGGATCTGTTCTGGGACCTCTGCTCTTTGTGATTTTTATAAATGACTTGGATGAGGAAGTGGAAGGCTGGGTTAGTAAGTTTGCCGATGACACAAAGGTTGCTGGAGTTGTGGATAGTGTGGAGGGCTGTTGCAGGTTGCAACGGGACATTGACAGGATGCAGAGCTGGGCTGAGAAGTGGCAGTAGGAGTTCAACCTGGAAAAGTGTGAAGTGATTCATTTTGGAAGGTCGAATTTGAATGTGGAATACAGGCTTAAAGACAGGATTCTTGGTAGTGTGGAGGGACAGAGGGATCTTGGGGTCCACATCCATAGATCCTCATCGTCACACCTCAGGTAAAAGAAGTAGGTAGATGGGTTACCGTCAGGGGAAGGAGAGGGAACCAGCAGGCAGTGCAGGGATCCCCTGTGACCGTTTCCCTCAACAACAGGTATACCGTTTTGGATACTGTTGGGGGGGGACGACTTACCAGGGGTAAGCAATGGGGTGCAGGTCTCTGGCACAGAGTCTGTCCCTGTTGCTCAGAAGGGAAAAGGGAAGAGGAGCAGAGCATTAGTCATTGGGGACTCCATAGTTAGGGGAACAGATAGGAGGTTCTGTGGGAACGAGAGAGACTCACGGTTGGTGTGTTGCCTCCCAGGTGCCAGGGTTCGTGATGTCTCGGATCGTGTTTTTGGGATCCTTAAGGGGGAGGGGGAGCAGCCCCAAGTCGTGGTCCACATAGGCACCAACGACATAGGTAGGAAGAGAGATGGGGATTTAAGGCAGAAATTCAGGGAGCTAAGGTGGAAGCTTAGAGCGAGAACAAACAGAGTTGTTATCTCTGGGTTGTTGCCCGTGCCACGTGCTAGCGAAGCAAGGAATAGGGAGAGAGAGGAGTTGAACACGTGGCTGCAGGGATGGTGTAGGAGGGAGGGTTTTGGTTTCCTGGATAATTGGGGCTCTTTCTGGGGTAGGTGGGACCTCTACAAACAGGATGGTCTTCACCTGAACCAGAGGGGTACCAATATCCTGGGGGGGAGATTTGCTAGTGCTCTTCGGGGGGGTTTAAACTAATTCAGCAGGGGGATGGGAACCTAAATTGTAGTTCCTGTGTACAGGATGTTGAGAGTAGTGAGGTCAGGGATAAGGTTACAAGGACGCAAGAGGGCACTGGCAAGCAAGAACCTGGTATAAAGTGTGTCTACTTCAACGCCAGGAGCATCCGGAATAAGGTGGGTGAGCATGCAGCATGGGTTGGTACCTGGGATCTCGATGTTGTGGCCATTTCGGAGACATGGGTAGAGTAGGGACAGGAATGGATGTTGCTGGTTCCGGGATTTAGATGTTTCAGTAAGAACAGAGAAGATGGTAAAAGGGGGGGGGGTGTGGCATTGTTAATCAAGGAGAGTATTACGGCGGCAGAAAGGACGTTTGAGGACTCGTCTACTGAGGTAGTATGGACCGAGGTTAGAAACAAGAGAGGAGAGGTCACCCTGTTGGGAGTTTTCTATAGACCTCTGAATAGTTCCAGAGATGTAGAGGAAAGGATAGCGAAGATGATTCTCGACAGGAGCAAGAGTAACAGGGTAGTTGTTATGGGGGACTTTAACTTTCCAAATATTGACTGGAAATACTATAGTTCGAGTACTTTAGATGGGTCAGTTTTTGTCCAGTGTGTGCAGGAGGGTTTTCTGACACAGTATGTAGACAGGCCAACCAGGGGCGATGCCACATTGGATTTGGTACTGGGTAATGAACCCGGCCAGGTGTTAGATTTAGATGTAGGTGAGCACTTTGGTGATAGTGATCACAATTCGGTTAGGTTTACCTTAGCGATGGGCAGGGACAGGTATATACCTCAGGGCAAGAATTATAGCTGGGGGAAAGGAAATTATGATGCGATTAGGCAAGATTTAGGATGCGTAGGATGGGGAAGGAAACTGCAGGGGATGGGCACAATCGAAATGTGGAGCTTATTCAGGGAGCAGCTACTGCGTGTCCTTGATAAGTATGTACCTGTCAGGCAGGGAGGAAGTTGTCGAGCGAGGGAGCCGTGGTTTACTAAAGAAGTTGAAGCCCTTGTCAAAAGGAAGAAGAAGGCTTATATTAGGATGAGACGTGAAGGCTCAGTTAGGGCGCTTGAGAGTTACAAGCTAGCCAGGAAGGATCTAAAGGGAGAGCTTAGAAGAGCGAGGAGAGGACACGAGAAGTCATTGGCAGATAGGATCAGGGAAAACCCTAAGGCTTTCTATAGGTATATCAGGAATAAAAGAATGACTAGAGTTAGATTAGGGCCAATCAAGGATAGTTGTGGGAAGTTGTGTGTGGAATCAGAGGAGATAGGGGAAGCGTTAAATGAATATTTTTCGTCAGTATTTACAGTAGAGAAAGAAAATGTTGTCGAGGAGAATACTGAGATGCAGACTACTAGGCTAGATGGGATTGAGGTTCACAAGGAGGAGGTGTTAGCAATTTTGGAAAGTGTGAAAATAGATAAGTCCCCTGGGCCAGATGGGATTTATCCTAGGATTCTCTGGGAAGCCAGGGAGGAGATTGCAGAGCCTTTGTCCTTGATCTTTATGTCGTCATTGTCGACAGGAATAGTGCCGGAAGACTGGAGGATAGCAAATGTTGTCCCCTTGTTCAAGAAGGGGAGTAGAGACAGCCCTGGTAATTATAGACCTGTGAGCCTTACTTCGGTTGTGGGTAAAATGTTGGAAAATGTTATAAGAGATAGGATTTATAATCATCTTGAAAAGAATAAGTTCATTAGCGATAGTCAGCACGGTTTTGTGAAGGGTAGGTCGTGCCTCACAAACCTTATTGAGTTTTTTGACAAGGTGACCAAACAGGTGGATGAGGGTAAAGCCGTGGATGTGGTGTTTATGGATTTCAGTAAGGCGTTTGATAAGGTTCCCCACGGTAGGCTATTGCAGAAAATACGGAAGTATGGGATTGAAGGTGATTTAGTGCTTTGGATCAGAAATTGGCCAGCTGAAAGAAGACAGAGGGTGGTGGTTGATGGTAAATGTTCATCCTGGAGTTTAGTTACTAGTGGTGTACCGCAAGGATCTGTTTTGGGGCCACTGCTGTTTGTCATTTTTATAAATGACCTGGATGAGGGTGTAGAAGGGTGGGTTAGTAAATTTGCGGATGACACGAAGGTCGGTGGAGTTGTGGATAGTGCCGAAGGATGTTGTAGGTTACAGAGGGACATAAATAGGCTGCAGAGCTGGGATGAGAGATGGCAAATGGAGTTTAATGCGGAAAAGTGTGAGGTGATTCACTTTGGAAGGAGTAACAGGAATGCAGAGTACTGGGCTAATGGGAAGATTCTTGGTAGTGTAGATGAGCAGAGAGATCTTGGTGTCCAGGTACATAAATCCCTGAAAGTTGCCACCCAGGTTAATAGGGCTGTTAAGAAGGCATATGGTGTGTTAGCTTTTATTAGTAGGGGGATCGAGTTTCGGAGCCATGAGGTCATGCTGCAGCTGCACAAAACTCTGGTGCGGCCGCACCTGGAGTATTGCGTGCAGTTCTGGTCACCGCATTATAGGAAGGATGTGGAAGCTTTGGAAAGGGTGCAGAGGAGATTTACTAGGATGTTGCCTGGTATGGAGGGAAGGTCTTACAAGGAAAGGCTGAGGGACTTGAGGTTGTTTTCGTTAGAGAGAAGGAGGAGGAGAGGTGACTTAATAGAGACATATAAGATAATCAGAGGGTTAGATAGGGTGGATAGTGAGAGTCTTTTTCCTCGGATGGTGATGGCAAACACGAGGGGACATAGCTTTAAGTTGAGGGGTGATAGATATAGGACAGATGTCAGAGGTAGTTTCTTTACTCAGAGAGTAGTAGGGGCGTGGAACGCCCTGCCTGCAACAGTAGTAGACTCGCCAACTTTAAGGGCATTTAAGTGGTCATTGGATAGACATATGGATGAAAATGGAATAGTTTAGGTCAGATGGTTTCACAGGTCGGCGCAACATCGAGGGCCGAAGGGCCTGTACTGCGCTGTAATGTTCTATGTTCTATCCCTCAAAGTTGCCATCCACGTTGATAGGGTTGTTAAGAAGGCGTATGGGGTGTTGGCTTTCATTAACAGGGGGATTGAGTTTAAGAGTTGCGAGGTTATGCTGCAGCTCTATAAAGCCCTGGTTAGACCACACTTGGAATATTGTGTTCAGTTCTGGTCGCCTCATTATAGGAAGGATGTGGAAGCTTTAGAGAGGGTGCAGAGGAGATTTACCAGGATGCTGCCTGGACTGGAGGGCATGTCTTCGGAAGAAAGGTTGAGGGAGCTAGGGCTTTTCTTGTTGGAGCGAAGAAGGATGAGAGGTGACTTGATAGAGGTGTACAAGATGATGAGAGGCATAGATAGAGTGGATAGCCAGAGATTTTTTCCCAGGGCGGAAAGGACTATCACCAGGGGGCATAATTTTAAGGTGATTGGAGGAAGGTTTCGGGGAGATGTCAGAGGTAGGTTCTTTACACAGAGAGTGGTGGGTGCGTGGAATGCACTGCCAGCGGTGGTAGTAGAAGCAGATACATTAGGGACATTTAAGCGACTCTTGGATAGGTACATAGATGATAATAGAATGAAGGGTCTGTAGGTAGTTTGATCTTCGAGTAGGTTAAAGGGTCGGCACCACATCATGGGCCGAAGGGCCTGTACTGTGCTGTACTGTTCTATGTTCTATGTTCTAATTCAGTCCCACTTCTTCACAGGTCACAGCATATCAATAAAATTTCCCACTTAACCGAAACAGCCAATCAGATACTCTATTTGTCCCCTGACTAAAGCACACCAACCAGGTTTCTTTAATCAACAACAAAATTAACTGTTTATTATAAAAGCAAGTCTTAACCAATAATGACGTAAATCTATATACAAACAGAGATATTAAATCTCCTTACTCTCCCTCGCCCACATGCCCACACACACATACATCCAAAAAACGGTTAACTGGGGAAAAAAAGGGATTCTGATTTACAGCTGTTTCATAAGAATAAAAGGGATAATAAAAAACTTAGGCTGTCATGATCTGAAAGGAAGTTCTTCGGTTTGAAGAGGCGTCCCAGTTCGCTTGACATCTGTCTTAGGGAAAATGTTAGAAACTATTATTAAAGACGTTATAGCAGGGCATTTAGAAAAATTCAAGGTAAACAGGCAGAGTCAACCTGGATTTGTGAAAGGGAAATCATGTTTAACCAATTTATTGGAGCTCTTTGAGGGAGTTACACATGCTGTGGATAAAGGGGAACCGGTGGATGTACTGTACTTAGATTTCCAGAAGGCATCTGATAAGGTGCCACATCAAAGATTATTGCAGAAAATAAAAGCTCATGGTGTAGGGGGTAACATATTGGCATGGATAGAAGATTGGCTATCTAACAGGAACAGAGAGTAGGCATAAATGAGCTATTTTCTGGTTGGCAAGATGTAATGAGTGATGTGCCACAGGGATCTGTGCTGGGACCTCAACTTTTTACAGTTTATATAAATGAGTTAGATGAAGGGACCGAATGTATGGTTGCTAAATTTGCTGATGATACAAAGATAGGTAGGAAAGTAACTTGTGAAGAGGACATAAGGATGCTACAAAGGGATATAGATAGGTTAAGTGAGTGGGCAAAGATCTGGCAAATGGAATATAATGTGGAAAAATGTGAAATGTCCATTTTGCAGGAAGAATAAAAAAGAAGCATATTATCTAAATGGTGAGAGATTGCAGAGCTCTGAGATGCAGAGGGATCTGGGTGTTCTAGTGCTTGAATCACAAAAGGTAAGAATGCAGGTAATTAGGAAAGCTAATAGAATGTAATCATTTATCGTGAGGGGAATTGAATACTAAAGTAGGGAGGTTATGCTTCAGCTATACAGGGCATTGGTGAGACCACATTTGGAGTACTGTGTACAGTATTAGTGTCATTTTAGGAAATGTAAATGTGTTGGAGGCAGTTCAGAGAAGGTTTACTGGACTAATACCAGGAATGGGTGGGTTGTCTTATGAGGAAAGATTGGACAGGCTAGGCTTGTATCTGCTGGAGTTTAGAAGAGTAAGAGGCGACTTGATTGAAACATATAAGATCCTGAGGGGTCTTGACAGGGTGGATGTGGAAAGGATATTTCCCCTTGTGGGAGAATCTAGAACTAGGGGTCACTGTTTAAAAATAAGGGGTCGCCCATTTAAGACAGAGATGAGGAGAAATTGTTTCTCTCAGTGGGTCGTGAGTCTTTGGAGTTCTCTTCCTCAAAAGGCAGTGGAAGCAGAGTCTTTGAATATTTTTAAGGCAGAGGTAGATAGATTCTTGATAAGCAAGGGGTGAAAGGTTTTCAGGAGTAGGTGGAAATGTGGAGTAATTAGTTCAACCATGAACTTATTGAATGGCGGAGCAGGCTCGAGGGGCCGAGTGGCCTACTCCTGCTCCTGATTCTTATGTTCGTATGTCCCAAAGTCGAATAGTTAGATGCCAATCATAGTCTTTCCAGGCGAGCTTGATGAACATTCTGTGATGGGTAGGCATTCAAAGAACTTCAACAATAGATTTTTTTTTAGGTCTTACAGCAGCAGTATAGCAGTAAAAGGTTTCTTCCAATATTCTGGATTTCTTAAACCCATGAGGTAACAGTACAGCTTGATGCAGGGATTCTTCAGAGTCAGGAGGCAATAGGAATTTGCCATATTTGAAATACAGGGTTTCTTCTCAAGAGATACAGGATTCCTTTACAGAGAGGTCATTCTTTTTCTGGGTCTTCTCCTGATCTCCAGGCAGGTCAAAATCAAATTCCAAATGCCTGCATTTTGTCCAAACTCATTGGCTTTTTTAAAAGTTGGAAGTGAAACCAAAACCTTCCTGAAACAGGTCACATGCCCAGTCATAAATTTTCTCTTGTCATAACAGAGGGTAGCTCTGAGGTCAACCCCCTGCTGGTTTCCTTGATATTACCTGCATTCCAGTCCTTGTTTACCAGTTCAGCTTTAGTTGAACTTCCTTTCAAAACATCCATAAAGTCAACTATTTGCAGGTGTCTCAATGTCCACTGAAATCCTTTTCCAGTTTCCAGAATCCTAAGTTTTAATACAAAAAAAATCCTCATAACAGAGGTCACACCTCAGCCTTCTCTTTTCCACAGAAAAGAGCCCCACTTTTTCCAGATAAAATCTGAGTTCTGCTAACATTCTAGTAAATCTTTTTTGTAGCTTTGCCAGTGTCTCCACGTGTTTTTTATAATATGGTGATCAGAACTGTTGACAGTATTCCAAGTGTGGTCTAACCAAGGTTCTATTAACATAACTTCCCTGCTTTTCAATTCTATCCCTCTAGAAATGAACCCAAGTGCATTGTTAATAAAAAGCAAAATACTGCGGAAGCTGGAAATCTGAAATAAAAACAGAAAGTGCTGGAAATACTCAGTAAGTCTGGCAGCATCTGTGGAGAGAGAAGCAGAGTTAACGTTTTGAGTCAGATATGACTCTTCCTCTTCTTGCTGCCAGACCCAGTGCTTTGATTGTTATGGTGATAGTGCTATTTGTGGGTAACTGTGGGGAGGCGGTGGTGTCATGGTAATGTCACTGGAACTAATAATCCAGAGCCCAGGCTCATACTTTGGGGACGTGGGTTCGAATCCCACCACGGCAGATGGTGAAATCTGAATTCAATTAATAAATCTGGAATTTAAAGCTAGTCTAATGGTGACCATGAAACCATTGTCGATTGTTGTAAAAACCCATCTGGTTCACTAATGTCCTTTAGGGAAGGAAATCTTCTGTCCTTACCTGGTCTGGCCTACATGTGACTCCAGACGCACAGCAATGTGGTTGACTCTTAAAACGCCCTCTGAAATGGCCTAGCAAACCACTCAGGTCAAGGGCAATTGGGGATGGGCAATAAATGCTGGCCCTGCCAGCGATGTCCACAGCCCAGGAACGAATAAAAACTATTCATCTTTTATCTATAATTTTGATAACTGTTCTGGTACTTCTGCAGTTAAGACAGTTGGAGCACAGCCCATCAGCTCTCCCTCCACAGGTAACATACCCTCCACTGGATTTCCCCCTGGGGCTGAGAACACCCAGGGGGAGGGGCTGGGGACTCCCTGGGGGAGGGGCTGGGGACTCCCTGGGGGAGGGGCTGAGAACACCCGGGGGAGGGGCTGGGGACTCCCTGGGGGAGGGGCTGAAGTCTCCCTGGAGGAGGGGCTGGGGACTCCATGGGGGAGGGGCTGGGGACAAGACAGTGGGCAGGGTCATGGCAAGGGTGGTTGGACCATTGATTGTCCTTGTGGGGTTCTTAGTGGCTGGTGAGCATGGGTTTGAGATGGAGCTGGAAATCCCTGGTAATTATTCAGCAGCAAACAGCTGAAGCTAAAAAAACCACTGAATGATCAACATCAGAGCCCAGTCATGAGAGAAAGGAAATCGAGCCACACAAGATCTGAACACAGGATTTAATTCAATAATGTGACATGCTAACAAACATTGTTTACAATGATCATCCTCCAGCCTTGCAAATCATACAATCATACTGTGAAGCCAACCCATTCCAGGCCTCTCCTTCCCCCACACCTTTCACTGTCTAGCCCCGGGTTCTCTCCCCACCCACCGGCCTCTCCCGCTCACCGTCCGCACCCACCCACAAGCCTCTCCTCCCCCTGGGCTGTTTTCCCCAGGCCTCTGCCCTCCAGGACCTCTCTCCCCTCTTTCCAGGTCTCTTCCCCTATTCTCCCATCCTGCTCCCCCACCACGGGGCAACTCCTTCTCCTCCAAACGTCTCTCCCCCCAACTCGGCCTCTCCTCCCATCCTTGCTTCCTGCCCCCATTGGTTTCTCCCCCAACCCTGGCCTCTCCCTGCCATTGGTTCCTCCCCTGACAACCCCCCGTTGACCTCTCCCTACCCCCCCCTACCCCAACCTGTCCCTTATCCCCCCCCCCCCACGGCCTTTCCTCATCTGTCTTCCCAGTCTCTCCATCCTCACCAAACCCCCCAGGCCCCTCTCTGCATTGGAATATTGAAGTAGCACATTACAATCACAGACCCGATTCAGCAATCTCTCCTCTCAGAGCCTCAGCTGCTGGATAGAAAGGCTTTTCTAATGGCAGCAAACTGTGAAAGTGACTCCATGTTGTTCAGACCTTGCTTCTAATGAGAAGAAAATCTTCAATCCACAGTCAAGTTCCTTAATGAACAATTTGAACATGCATAAAAAGCCAAACTGTGACACTTAAATATCTGATAAATACTTCTTATTTCAGATCTCAGTGCAGTGATTTCCATTTCACGGGAAGGTTGTGATGTGCGAGCTGAGTGTGTGGTTTGTGGAGGATTTATGAGAACAACTTGGCCCCAAATCCAAGACTCCTGATGGACAATGAAGACACCAAGAACTGTGAAATATCAACACTGATATACAGGAAAAGCTTTGTTATCAGGCAATTAACCAACTGGAAAGCTCCATTATCGGGAATTTCCAAAAGCTTCCGAGGCTTGTCTCCCAATATCAACTTTTCCCGAGTGCAGCCAATTCTGCTCGTAGCGCTACCGACAATCCATCTCATTGTGTCGCTGTGTTCATACAGTCTCACCATTTATCTCTCCACCACCTTCTACTTCTGCTGCTTTTGTGTAATTTATACATTAAGTTTACTGTTCAAGAACTCTAAGCATCTTTAGTGCGTAAAGGTTTCTGTATTACACATCTTCTTGTTTCCATGTAATCTTTTGTCTTGATAGTACGACGCTTGAAAAACCGGAATTTTCGATAAGCCGGCACCTCTCAGATCCAGAGCATGCAGGATAACAAAGCTTTTACTGGAATGTCTTTTAACATTCCACACACAGAGAGGAACAAAACAATAAAGGTTGTTCACTCGGCCCATCTAACCTGCACGGACATGTTTAGTTTTATCTCTAATCACAAATCTTGCCTTTTCTCCAGAAGTAAACCTCCCTTTTAAACACTTCAGCTGATTTGGCACCTGTGGCTGATGCAGTGTGTTCCATATTCTCTCAGCCTGCGTGTGAGAATTTCTCACATTCACTTCAAACAACTTTAGGTCATATTCCCATATTGTTCTGGATTCTGGGACTCAGTCAGATCATTGTTCATGAATCATTCCCCAGGAATATCACCTGAGTGTATCCAGTCACTCCATACCTCAACAATCAGGTTCAGGATATTGGCAATGTGTTGGACAGTTTGGTCCTCAACGTTAGAGTTATGGAGAGATATAGCACTGAAACAGGTCCTTCGGCCCACCGAGTCGGTGCTGACCATCAACCACCATTTATACTAATTTTTTTTTATTCATTCATGGGATGTGGACGTCACTGGCCAGGCCAACATTTATTGCCCATCCCTATTTGCCCTTGAGAAGGTGGTGGTGAGCTGCCTTCTTGAACCGCTGCAGTCCATGTGGGGTAGGTACACTCACAGTGCTGTTAGGAAGGGAGTTCCAGGATTTTGACCCAGCGACAGTGAAGGAACGGCGATATAGTTCCAAGTCAGGATGGTGTGTGACTTGGAGGGAACTTGCAGGTGGTGGTGTTCCCATATATTTGCTGCCGTTGTCCTTCAAGGTGGTAGAGGTCACAGGTTTGGAAGATGCTGTCTAAGGAGCCTTGGTACATTGCTGCAGTGCATCTTGTAGATGGTACACACTGCTGCCACTGTGTGTCGGTGGTGGAGGGAGTGAATGTTTGTTGATGGGGTGCCAATCAAGCGGGCTGCTTTGTCCTGGATGGTGTTGAGCTTCTTCAGTGTTGTTGGAGCTGCACCCATCCAGGCAAGTGGAGAGTATTCCATCACACTCCTGACTTGTGCCTTGTAGATGGTGGACAGGCTTTGGGGAGTCAGGAGGTGAGTTACTTGCCTCAGGATTCCTAGCCTCTGACCTGCTCTTGTAGCCACGGTATTTATATGGCTACTCCAGTTCAGTTTCTGGTCAATAGTAGCCCCTAGGATGTTGATAGTGGGGGATTCAGCGATGGTAATGCTGTTGAATGTCATGGGGAGATGGTGAGATTCTCTCTTCTTTGAGATGGTCATTGCCTGGCACTTGTGTGGCGCGAATGTTACTTGCCACTTATCAGCCCAAGCCTGGATATAGTCCAGGTCTTGCTGCATTTCTACACGGACTGCTTCAGTATCTGAGGAGTCATGAATGGTGCTGAACATTGTGCAATCATCAGCGAACCTCCCCACTTCTGTCCTTATGAATGAAGGAAGGTCACTGATGAAGCAGCTGAAGATGGTTGGGCCTAGGACACTACCCTGAGGAACTCCTGCAGTGATGTCCTGGAGCTCAGATGATTGACCTCCAACAACCACAACCATCTTCCTTTGCACTAGGTATGACTCCAGCCAGCGGAGGGTTTTCCCGCTGATTCCCATTGACCTCAGTTTTGCTGGGGGTCCTTGATGCCATACTTGGTCAAATGCTGCCTTGATGTCAAGGGCAGTCACTCTCACCTCACCTCGAGTTTTGCTCTCTTGTCCATGTTTGAACCAAGGCTGTAATGAGGTCAGGAGCTGAGTGGCCCTGGCGGAACCCAAACTGAGCATCACTGAGCAGGTTATTGCTAAGCAAGTGCCGCTTGATGGCACTGTTGATGACACCTTCCATCACTTTACTGATGATTGAGAGTAGACTGATGGGGCGGTAATTGGCCGGGTTGGAATTGTCCTGCTTTTTGTGTACAGGACATACCTGGGCAATTTTCCACATTGCAGGGTAGATGTCAGTGTTGTAGCTGTACTGGAACAGCTTGGCTAGGAGCGCGGCAAGTTCTGGAGCACAGGTCTTCAGTACTATTGCCGGAATATTGTCAGGGCCCATAGCCTTTGCAGTATCCAGTGCCTTCAGTCGTTTCTTGATATCATGCGGAGTGAATCGAATTGGCTGAAGTCTGGCATCTGTGATGCTGGGGACTTCAGGAGGAGGCCGAGATGGATCATCAACTCGGCACTTCTGGCTGAAGATTGTTGCAAATGCTTCTGCCTTATCTTTCACACTGATGTGCTGGGCTGCCCCATCATTGAGGATGGGGATATTTGTGGAGCCACCTCCTCCAGTTAGTTGTTTAATTGTCCACCACCATTCATGGCTGGATGTGCAGGATTGCAGAGCTTAGATCTGATCCGTTGGTTATGGGATCGCTTAGCTCTGTCTATCGCATGCTGCTTACGCAGTTTGGCATACAAGTAGTCCTGGGTTGTAGCTTCACCAGGCTATCACCTCATTTTGAGGTATGCCTGGTGCTGCTCCTGGCATGCCCTCCTGCACTCTTCATTGCACCAGGGTTGGTCTCCTGGCTTGATGGTAATGGTAGAGTGGGGGATATGCCGGGCCATGAGGTTACAGATTGTGGTTGAGTACAATTCTGCTGCTGCTGATGGCCCACAGCACCTCATGGATGCTCAGTTATGCACTGCTAGATCTGTTTGAAATCTATCCCATTTAGCATGGTGATAGTGCCACACAACACGATGGACGGTATCCTCAATGTGAAGGTGGGACTTCGTCTCCACAAGGACTGTGCGGTGGTCACTCCTACCAATACAGTCATGGACAGATGCATCTGCGGCAGGCAGATTGGTGAGGACGAGGTCAAGTATGTTTTTCCCTTGTGTTGGTTCCCCCACCACCTGCCGCAGACCCAGTCTAGCAGCTATGTCCTTTCGGACTCGGCCAGCTCGGTCAGTAGTGGTGCTACCGAGCCACTCTTGGTGATGGACATTGAAGTCCCCCACCCAGAGTACATTTTGTGCCCTTGCCACACTCAATGCTTCCTCCAAGTGCTGTTCAACATGAAGGAGTACTGACTCATCAGCTGAGGGAGGGCGGTAGGTGGTAATCAGTAGGAGGTTACCTTGCCCATGTTTGACCTGACGCCATGAGACTTCATGGGGTCCGGAGTTGATGTTGAGGACTCCCAGGGCAACTCCCTCCCTACTGTACACCACTGTGCCACCACCTCTGGTAGGTCTGTCCTGCAGGTGGGACAGGACATACCCGGGGATGGTGATGGCAGTGTCTGGGACATTGTCTGTAAGGTATGATTCCGTGAGTATGACTGTCAGGCTGTTGCTTGACTCGTCTGTGGGACAGCTCTCCCAACTTTGGCACAACCCGCCAAATGTTAGTAAGGAGGACTTTGTAGGGTCGACAGGGCTGGGTTTGCCGTTGTCATTTCCGGTGCCTAGGTCGATGCCGGGTGGTCCGTCCGGTTTCATTCCTTTTCATTAACTTTGTAGCGGTTAGGTACAACTGAGTGGCTTGCTAGGCCATTTCAGAGGGCATGTAAGAGTTAACCACATTGCTGTTAATCCTACATTAATCCCATATTCCCTCCCACATCCCCAACATTCCCCTACCACCTACCTACACTCGGGGCAATGGCCAATTTCCCTATCAACCTGCAAGTCTTTGGCTGTGGGAGGAAACCGGAGCACCCGGCGAAAACCCACGCGGTCACAGGGAGAACTTGCAAACTCCGCACAGGCAGTACCCAGAATCGAACCCGGATCGCTGGAGCTGTGAGGCTGCGGTGCTAACCACTGCACCAATGTGTCACTTTGAATAATAGTTTTACTTTTCTATTGTTTGGAACAGCATGATCACATTGAATATTACTTGGGCAATTTTATCTCTCACCACTGATGTGCTCAAGCTAACTCTACAATTATAGATAATTACCCATTAACCAGACAAATTTGGGGTAACCTACCCAGGACACACTGACTCCTGCTCCTGACTCCCTCCACCACTGCTTCACCCATGAACTGGCTTCATGTCTAAGTCCATCAGGATATTCCTCCATGGAGTGCATCACAGCCGAGCCTTATCCCATCCACGCCCAATGTACTTTCTAGCAGGAGTCACAACAACAACAATGTGCATTTATATAGCTCCTATAATATAGTAAAACATCTCCACAGGAGCGTGATCAGACAAAAATTGACACCAAGCCAAAGAAAGAGACATTAGAAGAGATGGCCTAGATTTTAAGGAGGGTCTTAAAGAAGGAAAGAGCGAAGTGGAGAGGGAGAAGTTTAGGGAGAGAATTCAACTGGGTAGTTATTATGAGTTAGGACTTTGACTGATTGTCCTATACCTCAGTTAGAAGAGACCATGGAAAACAATTCCAGGGTTTTTCAACTGGGGGAGATCAGGTAACGTCATACAGACCCCCAAGAGTATTATCCAGCCAACAAGGGTGTGCAGTAGGGTTTCAGAATATCCAGCACTGTTCCTGAAGTGGTCACAACACACACTGTTTAATTGGAGATTTTCTATCTTCAGGACAGTCATTGCTCCAACCAAGCGACAGTCCAATTACAGAGTCGTGGTCTGATGCAGTAATTGCAACACATCTGATTTTACCAACATATGAATTAGGAGCAGGAGGCGGCCATTCGGCCCCTCTAGCCCATTCAATAAGATCATGGCTGATCTGTTTGTGTCTCAAATTCCACACTCCCATCTACCCCGATAATCTTTGATCCCTTGCCTAACAAGAATCTATCTACCTCCACCTTAAAAATATTCAATGACCCCACCTGCACCACCTTCTGAGGCAGAGAGTTCCAAAGTCACACAACCCTCAGACAAAAAAATTCTCATCTCTGTTCTAACAGGGCGACCCCTAATTTTAAAACCGTGCCCCCTAGTTCTGGACTCACCCACAAGAGGAAACATCCTTTCCACATCCACCTTGTCAAGATTGTTCATGATCTTATAGACTTCAATCAAGTCTCCCCTCACTCTTCTAAACTCCAGTGAAAACAAGCCCAGTCTGTCCAACCTTTCCTCATAAAACAACCCACTCATTCCAGGTATCAATCTAGTAAACCTCCTGTGAACTGCCTCCAACGCATTTACATCCTTCCTTAAATAAGGAGACCAAATCTGCACACAGTATTCAAGATATGGTCTCACCAATGCCCTGTATAACTGAAGCATAACATCCTTATTTTTATTCTCTATTCCTCTCGTAATAAAGGATAGCATTCCATTAGCTTTCTTTATCACTTGCTGTACTTAAATACTAACTTTTTGTGACTCCTGCACTAGAACACCTAGATCTCTCTGCACCTCGGAATTCTGCAGTCGTTCTCCATTTAAGTAATACTCTGCTTTTTTATTCTTCCTGCCAAGTGAAGAATTTCACATTTTCCCACATTATACTCCATTTGCCAGATTTTTGCCTACTCACTCAACCTATCTATATCGGTCTGCAACCACCTTTTGTCCTCTTCACAACATACTTTCCTACCTATCTTTGTGTTATCTGCAAATTTAGCTACCATGTCATCACTCCCCTCATCTAACTCATTGACATAAATTGTAAAAAGTTGAAGCCCCAGTACAGACCCCTGCGGGACTCCACTTGTCAAATCCTGCCAATCAGAAAAGGACCCATTTATACATACTCTCTGTTTTCTGCCAGCCAGCCAAGCTTCTACCCATGCTAATATGTTACCCCCTACACCATGAGCTCCTACTTTGCACAATAACTTTTTATGTGGCACCTCGTCAAATGCCTTCCTGGCAGCAGAATCGGGGTGCAGGCAGGACCCGGGGCATCTCTTGGCCCCACAAGGAGACCTTGAACCCACTCTGCTCCAGGTCTCCCCCTCCCTCGACCATATGTAACTCCTGTCCACTTTACCGACATGCTATCTTCTGGTTCCCAGCGATGGTCTGAGACTGCACTGTATAGCACTCCTACTCACCTGCCGTTACTTCATTCCACTGGCCTTGGGCTAGAGTCTACAAGCAAGCATTAAAATCATTAATCCCCCACTATCAACATCCTGGGGGTTACCATTGACCAGAAACTGAACTAGAGCAGCCATATTGAGTAACCCAGTCCGGATGAAAGGTCACTGACCTGAAACGTTAACTCTGCTTCTCTTTCCACAGATGCTGCCAGATATTTCTTGTTTTTATTTTATGCTAGCCATATAAATACCGTGGCTACAAGAGCAGCTCAGAGGCTAGGAATCCTGCGGTGAGTAACTCACCTCCTGACTCCCCAAAGCCTGTCCACCATCTACAAGGCACAAGTCAGGAGTGTGATGGAATACTCTCCACTTGCCTGGATGGGTGCAGCTCCAACAACACTCAAGAAGTTCGACACCATCCAGGACAAAGCAGCCCGCTTGATTGGCACCCCATCAACAAACATTCACTCCCTCCACCACCGATGCACAGTGGCAGCAGTGTGTACCATCTACAAGATGCACTGCAGCAATGCATCAAGGCTCCTTAGACAGCACCTTTCAAACCCGCGACCTCTACCACCTAGAAGGACAAGGGCAGCAAATGCATGGGAACACCAACACCTGCAAGTTCCCCTCCAAGTCACACACCATCCTGACTTGGAACTATATCACTGTTCCTTCACTGTCACTGGGTCAAAATCCTGGAACTCCCTTCCTAACAGCACTGTGGGTGTACCTACCCCACATGGACTGCAGCAGTTCAAGAAGGCAGCTCACCACCACCTTCTCAAGGGCAAATAGGGGTGGGCAATAAATGCTGGCCTGGCCAGTGACACCCACATCCCATGAATGAATTAAAAAAAAGTTAAAATCACCTGGTAGGATCGCCACCCACTTTACCCCAACACACAGAATCACAGAATCATTACAGTGCAGAAGGAGGCCATTCGGCCCATCATGTCTACAACAGCTCTCCTAAAGAGTAATTCACTCAGTTCCATTCTCCTGCCTTCTTCCCATAACCCTGCACATTCTTCCTTTTCATATAACTGTCTAATTCCCTTTTGAATGCTTCAATTGAACCTGCCTCCACCACGTTCTCAGGCAGCGCATTCCAGACCTTAACCACTCGCTGTGTGAAAAAGTTTTTCCTCATGTCACTTTTGCTTCTCTTACCAAATACTTTAAATCTGTGCCCTCTCGTTCTCAATCCTTTCACGAGTGGGAATAGTTTCTCTCTATCTACTCTGTCCAGACCCCTCATGATTTTGAATACCTCTATTAAATCACCTCTCAGCCTTCTCTTCTCCAAGGAAAACAGTTCTAACTTCTCCAATCCATAACTGAAATTCCTCATCCCTGGAACCATTCTCGTGACTCTTTTCTGCCCCCATTTGCTAAAATTAGAAATGTAATTGGTTTCGAGCAAGTGAAATGGGGGATGGTGGAACAAAGGGTCTTTGATTGGCTGGAGGGCAGGGCAGATTAATGACAAAAGGTTTCATGGTACAAACTCAAAGGAAGTGGTAATGGGACAAGTATAGAAACAAAGGATGTGTCTGGATGAGGTGTGATTGGCAGGATAGTAGCCATCCAAACACAAAGTAAAGGGAGGGATTAAGAAAGAAACAAGAGGGGAAAAAACAAACCAGCAAAAAAAATTTTTTAAATGGGGACAGCGGTTATGACCTAAAATTATTGAACTCAATGTTGAGTCCAGAAGGCTGTAAAGTGCCCAGTTGAAAGATGAGGTGCTGTTCCTCAAGCTTGCGTTGGGCTTCATTGGAACACTGGCAGGCCAAGGACAGAAAGGTCAGAATGGGAGAAAAGTAGAGAATTGAAATGACAGGCGACAGGAAGCTCAGGGTCATGCTTGCAGACTGAATATAGATTTTCCACAAAGCAGTCACCCAATCTGCGTTTGGTCTCCCCAATTTAGAGGAGACCACATTGTGAGCAGCGAATACAGTATACTACATTGAAAGAAGTATGAGTAAATCGCTGCTTCACCTGAAAGGAGTGTTTGGGGCCTGGGATAGTGAGGAAAGGAGGTAAAAGGGCAGGTATTACACCTTCTGCAATTGCATGGGAATGTGCTGTAGGAAAGGGGTGACTGAGGAGTGGTACAGGGTGTCGCAGATGGAATGGTCCCTTCGGAATGCTGATAGGGAACAAGAGGGGAAGATGTGTTTGGTGGTGACATCAGGCTGGTGGTGGTGGAAATGGTGGAGGATGATATGTTGAATACAGAGGCTGGCGGGGTGGAAGGTGAAGATAAGGGGTACCCTATCATGGTTCCTGTCAGCAGGTTTAATGATGATGCGAAGGTTAGACCTGAGAGAACGGAATGCAGCAAATTCAGAGGGAGACAGGTTAAAGTGAGAGAGGGGAACAGAGAAATTGAGATAGAATCATAGAAGGTTTAAGGCACAGAAAGAGGCCACTTGGCCCATCGTGTCTGTGCTGCCAATAAACGATCCACCTATTCTAATCCCACCTTCCAGCATTTGGTCCGTAGCCCTGCAGATTACAGCACTTGAGGTGCATATCCAGACTCTTTTTGAATGAGTTGAGGGTTTCTGCCTCAACTACCCTTTCAGGCAGTGAGTTCCAGACCCCCATCACCCTCTGGGTGAAAAAGCTTTTCCTCATCTCCCCTCTAATCTTTCTACCAATCACTTTAAATCTATGCCCCCTCGTCACTGACCTCTCTGCTAAGGTGAATAGACCCTTCGCCTCCACTCTATCCAGGCCCCTCACAATTTTATACATTTCAATCAGATCTCCCCTCAGACTTCTCTGTTCCAAGGAGAACAACCCCAGCCTATCCAATCTTTCCTCATAGCTGTATTTTTACAGTCCTGGCAACATACTCGTAAATCTCCTCTGTACCCTCTCTAGTGCAATTACATCCTTTCTGTAATGAGGTGACCAGAGCTGTACACAGTACTCAAGTTGTGGCCTAAACAATGAGTTATACAGTTCCAGCATAACCTGCCTGCTCTTGTATTCTATACCTCGGCTAATAAAGGAAAGGATTCCACATGCCTTCTTAACCACCTTATCGACCTGTCCTGCTACCTTTAGGGACCTGTGGACATTCACTCCAAGGTCCCTCACTTCCTCTACACTTCTCAGTATTTTCCCATTAATCGTGTATTCCTTTGCCTTGTTTGACCTCCCCAAATGCATCACCTCACACTTCTCCGGGTTGAATTCCATTTGCCACTTTTCTGCCCACCTGACCAGACCATCAATATCTTCCTGCAGCCTACAGCTATCCTTTTCGCTACCTACCACACGGCCAATCTTTATGTCGTCTACAAACTTCTTGATCATGCCCCCTACATTTATGTCCAAATCGTTAATATATACCACAAAAAGCAGGGGACCCAGTACTGAGCCCTGTGGAATGCCACTGGAAACAGCCCTCCAGTCGCTAAAACATTGTCAACAATTATCCTTTGTTTCCTGCCACTGATCCACTTTTGTATCTGCCTTGCTGCATTTCCCTGGATCCCATGGGATTTTATTTTTTTAACCAGTCTGCCATGTGGGACCTTGTCAAAAGCCTTGCTAAAATCCATGTAGACCACATCAACTGCACTACCCTCATCTATCTTCCTAGTTACTTCTTCAAAACATTCGATCAAGTTGGTCAAACAAGATCTTCCCTTAACAAATCCATGCTGACTATCCTTGATTAACCTGTGCCTTTCTAAGTGACAGTTTATCCTGTCTCAGAATAGATTCCAATAATTTGCCCACTACTGAGGTTAGACTGACTGGCCTGTAATTATTCGGTCTATCCTTCGCTCCCTTTTTAAACAGAGGTACAAGGTTAGCAATTCTCCAATCCTCCGGCACCACACCTGTATCCAGTGAGGACTGGAAAATGATGGTCAGACCTTCTGCTATTTCCTCTCTTGCTTCTTTTAACAGCCTAGGGCATATTTCATCTGGCCCTGGTGATTTATCATCTTTCAAGGATGCTAATCCCATTAATACTTCCTCTCTCCCTATGTTTATCACATCCAATACTTCACACTCTCCCTCCTTAACTACAATATCTGCATTGTCCCCCTCTTTTGTGAAGACAGACGCAAAGTATTCATTAAGAACAATATCAATATCTTCTGCTCCTACACATTGGTTACCTTTTTGGTCTTTTATGGGCCTTACTCTCTCCTTAGTTATCCTCTTACTCTTAATGTATTGATAAAACATCTTTGGGTTCACCTTGATTTTGCTTGCCAATATTCTTTCATGCCCTCTCTTTGCTTTCCTAATTTCCTTTTTGATTTCACCCCTCCACTTTCTATACTACTCTCGGCTTTCTGTAGTATTGAGTTCTCGGTGTCGGACATAAGCTTTCCTTTTCTGCCTTATCTTACCCTGTAAGCTCCTTGACATCCATGGGGCTCCAGATTTGGCCGCATCACCCTTTTCCTTTGTGGGAACATGTTTACTCTGAACTCCTTGAATCTCTCCTTTGAATGCCTCCCGCTGCTCGGACACTGATTTACCTTCAAGTAGCTGTTTCCAGTCCACTTTCGCTAAATCACTCCTCAGTTTAGTAAAATTGGCCTTGCCCCAGTTGAGATCTCTAACTCCTGTTCTATCTCTGTCCTTTTCCATAATTATGTTAAAACTGACTGAATTATGATCCCTACCACCAAAATGCTCTCCCACTGCCACTCCTTCCACCTGCCCATCTTCATTTCCTAAAACTAAATCTAAAACTGTGCCCTCTCTTGTTGGCTTTGCTACATACTGGGCAAAAACGTTCTCCTGAATGCATCTCAAGAATGCTGCTCCCTCAATTCCTTTCACACTAAAACTAACCCAGTTAATATTGGGGTAGTTAAAATCCAAACTTTTCTAACCCTCGTTTCCTCTGTCTTCCAGACTCATCCATTAATTTTCTGCCTTCCATTTTAATTTCTGATTTTGTCCCAGCTGAGTCTACCCTCAGGTCTCCATCCACCTGCCAAACTAGTTTAAACCCTCCGTAACAGCACTGTCAAAATGTCCCGCAAGGAACTCAGTCCCGGCTCTGTTCAGGTACAACCCATCCAGCCTGTACAGGTCTCATCTCCCCAAGAGCCGGTCCCAATCTCCCAGGAATCTGAAGCCCTCCCTCCTGTACCATCTTTCCATTCATCAGGAGTAATCCGGGGACTCCTACTTTTGAGGTCCTGCTTGCTAATTTCTTACCTAGCTCCCTAAATTCTGGCTGCAAGAACCACATCCTTCTTTCTATCTATGTTGTTGGTTCCGATGTGGATCATGAAGTTCGCCCTCCCCCTTCACGATGCTGTGTAGCCGCTCCTTGATCCTGGCACCAGGGAGGCAACACACCATCCTGGATTCATGTCTGCGGCCACAGAAACGCCAGTCTGTTCCCCTGACTATTGAATTACCTATCACTATGCTCTTCCAGTCTTCCCTGTACTCCCCTGTGCAGCTGAGCCACCCGTGGTGCCATGGACCTGGCTCTGGCTGCACTCCCCAGGTGAAGCATCACTTTCCTCAGTATTTAGAACTGAATACCTGTTGGAGAGTGAGATGCACTCAGCGGTCTCCTGCACTACCTGCCTGATTCTTTTTGACTGTCTGGTGGTCACCCATGCCCTCTCTCCCTGCATACTCTTAAACTGTGGGGTGACCACATCTATAAACAAGCTATCCACGAAGCTCTCATCCTCATGAATGCATCGCAGTGTCACCAGCTGCCGCTCAAGTTCCAAAACCCGGAGCTCAAGCTGCTTCAATTGACGACACTTCCTGTACAAATGGTTCTCCAGGATACGGGAAGCATCCTGGAGCTCCCACATATCACAGGAAGTGCACTCTCGAGGTTGAAGCAATCCTGCCATTCCTTTATTTATTAGTTGACCTTTTGCTACTGCTAAAAAAAAACTTACCAGTACTACAACAGCTTAGAATTATTAATAAAACCTTACTAGTACTGATAAATCCTCCTAAAAATCAATGCAGTTCATTAGTTAAAATAAACCTTATCCAAAAAAACAGCCACTCACTTGTTCCTTATTATTAAGCTATTTACACACTCACACCTTAACAGTAGTGTACTAACCCAGCTATTTACTGATACTCCCTAACAGCAGTTACTCACCAACCAATCACCCTGCAGCTTTCCTGTGATGTCACTGTTCACTTTGTTTTCAAACTTCTGCGCGCCTGGACTCCTCTCTGCTTCTTTCCTGGAAGGTAAATACGCTAGGCCGTGATCCTTGGGCTCTATTTACCCACTCCTCACTCAGTGTTCCTCCTGCAGGTCCGCCCTTCTCCGCTGCTCTCTGGGAAGGGAAGTGCTGTAGGCCATGATCCACGGACTCTATTTATCCACTCCTCGCTCTGTGTTCTTCCCGCAGCTCCGCTCCTCTCCCAGAAGTTAAGTGCTCTGGGGCGCGATCCTCGGGCTCTATTTATCTGCTCCTCGCTCCATGTTCCTCCGCAGGTTCGCTCCTCTACACTGCTCTCCCGGAAGGTAAGCTGGCTGATATCGTGCCGTCAGTTCTCAATGAACTGATCAAGGGAGGGTAAGAGGCCACAGGAAGGGGTGCAGGTGGAGGCAGAATACTACAGCTGGGTAAAAGGGTCCGCTGGGTGGGGGGGATGACCCCTAACCAAAGAAGTGCTCACAGAGATGAGGACAGTGGAAGAAGAGTTCAGCATCGTGCTGAGCTCAAAATTCATTGAGGTAGGGGCATAAGTGGATGAAGCTGAGGCTTTTGATGAGGACAGATCGTTCAGAGTCAGAGCGGGGAAGGTCAAAGGGTATTGTGAATATATGGCAAAGGGTCCGATTCAAAGAAGAGATGGGGTGAGAGGGAAGGGAAAGGGAAGAAGGATGCAGAGGATATTGGTACCCATGAGTTGTTCAAACTTGTGATCCTTCACACTTGAAAAGAAGATAAAAGGTTTTTGTTTAAGTGCCGGATGAGATGAAATTGTGGAGCAGGATCACCTTTTATCATTTAATCTGTCCTGCACTCCACCCAATTACAGACTTTCCCTTTTGTTCTTCTTCCCCACATCCCTTGCTTTCACTTACTCAAAACCTATTATTACATTTCTAACTTTTGACAGTTCTGATGAAAAGTCACAGATTTGAAATGTTAACTGTTTCTCTCTCCACAGATGCTGTCCGACATGCCGAGTATTTCCAGCACTTGCTACTTTTGTTTCAGATTTCCAGCATCTGCAGTATTTTGCTTTTGTTTTTTAGTTTTCGAGTATAAAATTCAGAAGTAGTGAAGTTATGTTAAACATACATCAGGCCCTTTTCAGGCTACACTTAGAAAGCTGTCCACAGTTCTAGTCTCCAAACTCTCAAAAGGACATAGAAGCACTGGAGAAAGTGAAAGAAAGATTTATAAGGATGATACCAGAACTGCAAGATTACAGCTATTGGGGCTTTTTGCTTTCGGAAGGAGAAGATTTAGAGGAGACCTAACAGAGGTTTTTAAAATTGTGAATGAGTTGGACAGGGTAGATGTGAAGAGAATGTTTCCACTTGTGGGAAAATGCAAAACAGGGGCCATAAATATAAAATAGTTACTAGTAAATCCAGCAGGGAAATGAGGTGAAATTTCTTTATCCAAAGAGTTGTTAGAATGTGGGACTCATTATCACAGGGAGTGGTTGAAGTAAAGAGCTCAGATACTTTTAACAGGAAACTAGATGAGTACACAAGAATAAAGGGAATAGAAAGATTTTCTGAAAAGCTGTGATGAAGTAGATAGAAAGGAGACTCCTATGCAGTAAAAACATCAGCACAGACTAGTTGGAGTGAATGGCCCATTTCAGTGTTGTGTATTCCATTTAAAACAGATTATGTGGACATTTAGCTCATTGCTGGGATCTTGCTGTGCGCAAATTGGCTGCCACGTTTCCTACATTACAACAGTAATTACACTTTGAAAGACTCAATTGGCTGCAAAGAGCTGGGAGACGTTCTGTGATGGTGAAAGGTGCTATATAAATGCAAGCCTTTCTTTTTTCCTTTTCAGTAACACACAAGGCAGACCATTCACAAAATAACTCGCGGCTTTCTGTTCAATTCCAAAATTGGATCCAAAGTGGCCAAGAAAATTCACCTCTTGTGAATATGGAAACATCTGTCAAATTATAACAATTTTGATCAAATGTTACCTGCATTGTCGTCAGATTCTAGGACATACATCTGAATACAATGGCACAGAGTTACACTGTCTGATTCCAAACAGTGTCACAGTAACACACACAGGGACACAAAGAGACACACAGTCACAACATGCAGAGACACACAGTCACAACATGCAGAGACATACAGACACACAGAGGGACAAAGCAAGACAGTCACACAGTGACACAGAGACATGGCGAGACTCAGAAACACAGGGACAGAAAGAGACACAGGGACTGGGAGAGACATGGGGATTCACAGACACGGACAGCCAGAGAAACACAGAGGGCCACAGAAAGACACTTCCACAGAAACCTGAAGCCTGGATCTGGGGCTGTGTTCTCAGTACACATTGCTGCTCTGGTCATCTTTTTTCATTATGCTCTTACTGTAATCCTTAATTCCCAAGTTTTGGAATGTGCTGCTTGTATCTCTTTGGTGGGTCTAAGTAGCAGGGTAGTGTTGACATCTCCAAGCTGACGGTGGACTTCAGGGGGAGGAGTTCTGAACCCAGCCAACCTCCTGATATGTAGCTGAAACTTTTATGTAGATGAGACTCATTAACTTTGTCCAAGCCTTTTGGGCTTCATGGGTGAAGAACTCTGAATATTCTTCCACTAGGATCTCCAGAATAACACCATTTAATATCTAGAGACACAAACAGAGAGAGAGAGACATGGTGAGGGTCAGAGACATAGAGAGAGAGAGGCAGAGCAAATCAGAGAGAGTTACAGAGATATAGAAAGACAAAAGAGACAGTGGCATAGTGGTAATGTCACTGGAGGCCCAGGCGAATTACATGGGTTTAAATCCTACCATAGAAGCTGGTAGAATTTAAATTGAATGAATGAATAAGAATTAATTAAAATCTGGAATTGAAAGCTGGTCTCAGTAATGGTGCCATGAAAACTATCAATTAAAAAAAATCTGGTTCACTAATGTCCTTACCTGGTCTGGCCTACATGTGACTCCAGACCCGCTGCAATGTGGTTGACTCTTAACTGCCCTCTGAAATATTGTCAAGGGCAATTAGTGATGCCCACATCACATACAAGAATATATAAAAAAACAGACAAGAGAGAGGAAACTGCAGTGGCAGAGAGAGAGACATGGAAAACCAGATAAGCACAGAGAGGTGAGCAGATAGATTTTTTTTATTTGTTTCATTGGATGTGAGCATTGCTGGCAAGGCCAGCACTTGCTGCCCACCCCGAATTGACCTTGAGAAGGTGGTGGTGAGCTGCCTTCTTGGAATCACTGCAGTCCATCTGGTGCGGGTAAACCCACAGTGCTGTTAGGGAGGGAGTTCCAGGATTTTGACCTGGCGACAGTGAAGGAACGATGATATAGTTCCAAGTCAGGATGGTGTGTGACTTGGAGGGAAACTTGCAGGTGGTGGTGTTCCATGCATCTGCTGCCCTTGTCCTTCTAGGTGGCAGAGGTTGCAGGTTTGGAAGATGCTGTCGAAGGAGCCTTGGTGAGTTGCTGCAGTGCAAGATGGTGCATACTGAGATAGAGACAATGACCAAGATTAAAAAAGAGAGGGTGCTAAATAAATCAAACAAATTTGAAATTAAATTTGAGAAAAGAGGAGGAATAGATGTGCAGAGTATTTCTTTTAGTAGGAGGAATAGATGTGCAGAGTATTTCTTGAATGGTAAGAGATTAGAAAGTGTAGATGTACAAAGGGACCTGGGTGTCCTCATCAATAAGTCACTGAAAGCTAACATGCAGGTGCAGCAAGAAATTAAGAAGGCTAATGGTATGTTAACCTTTATCGCAAGAGGATTTGAGTACAGGAGTAGCGAAGTCTTGCTTCAATTGTATAGAACCTTGGTTAGACCACACCTGGAGTACTGTGTGCTGTTGTGGTCCCCTTACCTTCGGAAGGATATTATTGCCACAGAAGGACTGTAATGAAGGTTCACCGGACTTGTTCCTGGGATGGCGGGACTGTCCTATGAAGAGAGATTGGGGAAACTGGGCCTGTATTCTCTAGAGTTTCGAAGAATGAGAGGTGATCTCAGTGAAACCTACAAAATACTTAAAGGGATAGACAGGGTAGATGCAGGTAAGATGTTTCTCCTGGTTGGGGAGTCTAGAACCAGGGGACACAATTTCAACATAAGGGGGAAGCCACTTAGGACAGAGATGAGGAGAAATCTCTTTACTCAGAGGGTTGTGAATCTTTGGAAATCTCTACGCCAGAGGGCTGTGGAAGCTCAGTCATTGAGTATCTTTAAAGCAGAGATTGACAGATTTCTAAATACCAATGACATAAGGGGATATGAGGATAGTGTGGGGAAAAAGGCATTGAAGTGGATGATCAGCCATGATTGTATTGAATGGCAGAGCAGGCTCGATGGGCTGAATGGCCTACTCCCGCTCCTATGTTCCTAATATAGTTTTTGAGAAGAAAAAGGGAAATAGAAGAAGGGATTTGTTAATAAGAAAAACTGAATTTAAGGTAAAGATAATTTCTGACAAAGCGTAGCACAGACAG
This sequence comes from Heterodontus francisci, assembly GCF_036365525.1. Classification (NCBI taxonomy): domain Eukaryota; kingdom Metazoa; phylum Chordata; class Chondrichthyes; order Heterodontiformes; family Heterodontidae; genus Heterodontus; species Heterodontus francisci. The sequence goes on along the minus strand of NW_027140348.1, from coordinate 18,796 downwards.
CATGGGCTGAGATAACAACAATGTCAACATCTGTATTTAAACATGTGCTGAAAGATGTGGGACTCTTGTAGCTTTTAAAAGACTTCTTATCAAATTCTTTCAATCAGATGAAACTCTAACTCCAGAGTATCAAAAGTGATCATGAACCTGTGACCTCCTGATCTGTAATAATCCTCAGTCTTTGCCTAGTCCCCTACATTTATGTCACATATTCCAATATTGTTCTCAAAACCAAATATAAACTAAGAACAGAGGTCTGACCCCTGGAGTATGCAACGTTCAGTTTGAACAACACCCTGTTACCCAAACTCGTTTCCAGTCCTGCCACCCACTTTCTATCCATGTTGCTTCATTTCCTCTTATACCACATGCCTGAATTTTTGTAACAAGCTTCTGTGAAATACCTCGTTGATTTCACGTGGCTCTTACTGAAGCCTTTGACAAAGCTTTCTAACTCCCCAATCTGTCAGCTGCCCATAGCCAACGCTCACCTTAAAGTACACTGGATCCACCTTGTGCCTGAGAGCGTGTGCCCTGCCTATTGATACCAAGATGGAGTCAACCTCGTCTGGATACTCAAGGTTCTCCACTAGGCTGCTGATGGCCCCCATCACTCTGCGAGCATGCCTGCGGAGTTGGACGCAGTGCTGCATTTCCTGTGGGTCCTGCAGATGTTGGAATTGTCTGAAGTACTGACGGGCAGCAGGAGAATTACTAAAAAACCTGCAAAACACAGCAACAAGTGAGGCATGGTCTGGGCAGCAGGTAGATAATGAGCTTGGCTTCAGTTGGGCACCTCAGCTGTTCAATATAGTCAATCGCTCAAATCAGTAACTGATTAAGGAATAAAACATTTTCAAAATCGATCGTTTCAAATGACAGCTGTCCCAGTTAAATAAATGACCGTTAAAGGGGATCAGAAGGGTTGGAGTGTTAGGGCAGGGTTGGACGGTGAGGATCTGGGGGTTGGAGGATGGGGTTTTGGGGAGGTTGGAGGGTGAAGATCTGGGGAGGTTGGAGGGTGAGGATCTGGGGAGGTTGGAGGGTGAGGATCTGGGGAGGTTGGAGGGTGAGGATCTGGGGAGGTTGGAGGATGGGGTTTTGGGGAGGTTGGAGGGTGAAGATCTGGGGAGGTTGGAGGGTGAGGATCTGGGGAGGTTGGAGGGTGAGGATCTGGGGAGGTTGGAGGGTGAGGATCTGGGGAGGTTGGAGGATGGGGTTTTGGGGAGGTTGGAGGGTGAGGATCTGGGGAGGTTGGAGGGTGAGGATCTGGGGAGGTTGGAGGGTGAGGATCTGGGGAGGTTGGAGGGTGAGGATCTGGGGAGGTTGGAGGGTGAGGATCTGGGGAGGTTGGAGGTGAGGATCTGGGGAGGTAGGAGGGTGAGGATCTGGGGAGGTTGGAGGGTGAGGATCTGGGGAGGTTGGAGGGTGAGGATCTGGGGAGGTTGGAGGGTGAGGATCTGGGGGGTTGATGAAGACCTGGGGGTTGGAGGATGAGGACCTGGGGGGTTGATGAGGACCTGGGGGGTTGATGAGGACCTGGGGGGTTGGAGGATGGGGTTCTGGGGAGGTTGGAGGATGGGGTTCTGGGGAGGTTGGAGGGTGAGGATCTGGGGGTTGGAGGGTGAGGATCTGGGGAGGTTGGAGGGTGAGGATCTGGGGAGGTTGGAGGGTGAGGATCTGGGGAGGTTGGAGGGTGAGGATCTGGGGAGGTTGGAGGGTGAGGATCTGGGGAGGTTGGAGGGTGAGGATCTGGGGGGGTTGGAGGGTGAGGATCTGGGGGGGTTGGAGGGTAAGGACCAGGGGGAAGGAGGGTGAGGATGAGGGGGTTGGAGGGTGAGGACCTGGGGGGTTGGAGGGTGAGGACCTGGGGGGTTGGAGGGTGAGGACCTGGGGGGTTGGAGGGCGAGGACCTGGGGGGTTGGAGGGCGAGGACCTGGGGGTTGGAGGGTGAGGACCAGGGGGTTGGAGGGTGAGGACCTGGGGGTCGGAGGGTGAGGATCTGGGGAGGTTGGAGGGTGAGGATCTGGGGAGGTTGGAGGGTGAGGATCTGGGGAGGTTGGAGGGTGAAGATCTGGGGAGGTTGGAGGGTGAGGATCTGGGGAGGTTGGAGGGTGAGGACGAGGGGGTCGCAGGGTGACGACCTGGGGGTTGGAGGGTGAGGACCAGGGGGTTGGAGGTTGGGGTTCTGGGGAGGTTGGAGGGTGACGAGGGGGGTCGCAGGGTGAGGACCTGGTGGTTGGAGGGTGAGGACCTGGGGGTTGGAGGGTGAGGACCTGGGGGTTGGAGGATGGGTTTCTGGGGAGGTTGGAGGGTGAGGATCTGGGGAGGTTGGAGGGTGAGGATCTGGGGAGGTTGGAAGGTGAGGACGAGGGGGGTCGCAGGGCGAGGGTCTGGGGGTCGCAGGGTGAGGACGAGGGGGTCGGAGGGTGAGGACGTGGGGGTCGGAGGGTGAGGACGTGGGGGTCGGAGGGTGAGGGCGAGGGGGTCGGAGGGTGAGGACGAGGGGGTCGGAGGGTGAGGATGAGGGGGTCGCAGGGTGAGGACCTGGGGGTTGGAGGGTGAGGACCTGGGGGTTGGAGGATGGGTTTCTGGGGAGGTTGGAGGGTGAGGATCTGGGGAGGTTGGAGGGTGAGGACGAGGGGGTCGCAGGGCGAGGGTCTGGGGGTCGCAGGGTGAGGACGAGGGGGTCGGAGGGTGAGGACGAGGGGGTCGGAGGGTGAGGACGTGGGGGTCGGAGGGTGAGGATGAGGGGGTCGCAGGGTGAGGATCTGGGGGTTGGAGGATGAGGATAGTCCGAGGAATGAGGGACTGAAGTTGTTTGGAGAGACTGGAAAAGCCGGGATTGTTGGATTTCTCTCTCTCGATGATCTGCTCTTGTGCTTCATGATTGTCTCTTGGTAAATCCCATGGGATCTGACAGGAGGAATTTCAGTCCAGGTTTAAAGGAAACATATTCAGTCAAAAGCAGGTTTGTGTGTCACAGTAGTCACAGCCCGCACCCAACCCGGACTCAATCCGCACCCAACCCGGACTCAAACCGCACCCAACCCGGACTCAAACCGCACCCAACCCGGACTCAAACCGCACCCAACCCGGACTCAAACCGCACCCAACCCGGACTCAAACCGCACCCAACCCGGACTCAAACTGCACCCAACCCGGACTCAATCCGCTCCCAACCCGGACTCAAACTGCACCCAACCCGGACTCAAACCGCACCCAACCCGGACTCAAACCACACCCAACCCGGACTCAAACCACACCCAACCCGGACTCAAACCACACCCAACCCAGACTCAATCCACACCCAACCCGGACTCAAACCGCACCCAACCCGGACTCAAACCACACCCAACCCAGACTCAAACCACACCCAACCCAGACTCAATCCACACCCAACCCGGACTCAATCCGCTCCCAACCCAGACTCAAACCGCACCCAACCCGGACTCAATCCGCTCCCAACCCGGACTCAATCCGCTCCCAACCCGGACTCAAACCGCACCCAACCCGGACTCAAACCGCACCCAACCCGGACTCAAACCGCACCCAACCCGGACTCAAACCGCACCCAACCCGGACTCAAACCACACCCAAACCGGACTCAAACCACACCCAACCCAGACTCAATCCACTCCCAATCCGGACTCAACCTGCAAACAACCCACACCCAACCTGAACTCAACCCGTACCCAAGCCACACCAAACCCACACCCAATCCAGACATAATCCACTTATATGATCATAGGAAATAGGAGCAGCAGTAGGCCGTTCGGCCCTTCGAGTCTGCTCCACCATTCAATAGGATCATGGCTGATATGATTGTCGTCTTAGCTCCACTTTCCTACCTTTCCCCATAACTCTTGACCCCCTTGTAAACAACAATCTGTCTAATTCAGCTTTGAATATATTCAATGACCCAGCCTTCACTGCATGCTGAGGTAGAGAATGCCAAAGACCAACGACCTTCTGAGAGAAGAAATTCCTCCTCATCTCTGCCTTAAATGGGAGACCCTTTATTTTAAAACTGTGCTCCCTAGTTCTCGATTCCCCCATGAGGGGAAACATCCTCTCAGCATCTACCCTGTCAAGCCCCCTCAGAATCTTACATGTTTCAATAAGATCATCTCTCATTCTTCTAAATTCCAATGAGTAAAGGCCCAACCTGCTCAACCTTTCCTCATAAGACAACCTCTTCATCCCAGGAATCAGCCTAGTGAACCTTCTTTGAACTGCTTCCAATGCAAGTATATCCCTCCTTAAGTAAGGAGTCGAAAACTGTACACAGTACTCTAGGTGTAGCCTCACCAATGCCCTGAACAGTTGTAATAAGCCTTCCCTACTTTTAGACTCCATCCCCCTTGTAATAAAGCAGTGGTATAATGGTAATGTCACTAGCCTAGTAATCCAGAGGCCTAGGCTTATGCTCTGGGGTTTGGTTCCCACCGTGGCAGGTGGTGAATTTAAATTCAGTTAATAAATCTGGAATTAAAACGCTCGTCTCATGGTGACCATAAAACCATTGTCAATTATTGTAAAAGCCCATCTGGTTCACTAATATCAGTCAGTCTAACCTCTAGTGGGTAAATTATTGGAATCTATTCTGAGACAGGATAAACTGTCACTTAGAAAGGCACAGGTTAATCAAGGATAGTCAGCATGGATTTGTTAAGGGAAGATCTTGTTTGGCCAACTTGATTGAATTTTTTGAAGAAGTAACAAGGAAGATTGATGAGGGTAGTGCAGTTGATGTGGTCTATTTATTTATTTTATTTTATTTATTTAGAGATACAGCACTGAAACAGGCCCTTCGGCCCACCGAGTCTGTGCCGACCATCAACCACCCATTTATACTAATCCTACACTAATCCCATATTCCTACCACATCCCCACCTGTCCCTATATTTCCCTACCACCTACCTATACTAGGGGCAATTTACAATGGCCAATTTACCTATCAACCTGCAAGTCTTTGGCATGTGGGAGGAAACCGGAGCACCCGGAGGAAACCCACGCAGACACAGGGAGAACTTGCAAACTCCACACAGGCAGTACCCAGAATTGAACCCAGGTCGCTGGAGCTGTGAGGCTGCGGTGCTAACCACTGCGCCACTGTGCCGCCCATCCTGACTCTCTGCTTCCTGTTAGTTAGCCAATCCTCTATCCATGCTAATATGTTACCCCAACACCATGAGCTCTCATCTTGTGTAGTAATTTTTTATGTGGCACTTTATTGAATGTCTTTTGGAATCCAAATACACTACATCTACGGGTTCCGCTTTATCCACCTTGCTTGTTACATCCTCAAAGAACTCTGATAAACGTCAAACACCATTTCCCTTTTATAAAACCATGTTGACTCTGCCTGATTGTATTGCAATTTTCTAAATGTCCTGCTACTATTTTCTTAATAATGTATTCTAGCATTTTCCCAATGACAGATGTTAGGCTAACTGGCCTGTAGTTCCCTGCTTTTTGTCTCCCTCCTTTCTTGAATAGAGGTGTTACATTTGCGATTTTCCAATCTGTTGGGACCTTTCCAAAATGTCAGGAATTTTGGAAGTTTACAACCAATGCATCCACTATCTCTGCAGCCACTTCTTTTAAGACCCTAGGATGCAGGCCATCAGGTCCTGGGGACTTGTCAGCTTTTAGTCCCATTAGTTTTCCTAGTACTTTTTCCTCAGTGATTGTGATTGTTTTAAGTTCCTCCCTCTCTTTTGCCTCCTGATTTTCTACTATTTTTGGGATTTTTTTGTGTTTTCTACTGTGAAGACAGACATAAAATACTTGCTCAAAGTCCCTGTCATTTCTTTGTTTCCCATTATTAATTCTTCAGTCTCATTCTCTAAGGAACCAACACTTAAGCCTACTCTCTTACTATTTATATATTTGTAGAAGCTCTTACTGTCTGTTTTTATATTTCTATCTCATTCTAATTTCTCCCTCTTTTTTTTTAAATCATCCTCTGCTGGTTTCTCTGGCCTACCACTAATCTTTGCAGCATTGTACACCTTTTCTTTCGATTTGATACCATCATTAACTTCCTTATTTAGCCAGGGATGGTGCAACCTTCTCAACGAGTCTTTCTTCCTCAATGGAATGTATCTTTGTTGAGAGTTATGAAATTTCTCTTTAAAATTGCCCACGATTATTGCAGTAACTTTCCTACAAGCCCCCATTATTCCTTGATCTATACTCTGGCCTACAGTGTGGCTACTGTTCAGGAGCCTATAAACTATTACCACCAGTGACTTCTTTCCTTTGCTATTTATTATTTCCACCCAAACCGATTCTACATCTTGATCTGCTGAGCCAAGATCGTTTTTCACTACTGTACTGATCTCATCCTTTATTAACTGAGCTAACCCACCTCCTTTTCCCTTCTTTCTGTCCTTCCAAAATGTCAAATACCGCCTTGGTTCCCTATCAACCACGTCTCTGTAATGACGATCAGATCATTACCCATTTATTTAAATTGTGCCACCAATTCATCCATCTTATTACAATGCAGCATTCAGATAAAGGGCTTCCAACCCCCTCCCCGACCCGGACTCAATCTGCATCCAAACCCCCTCCCCGACCCGGACTCAATCCGCATCCAAACCCCCTCCCCGACCCGGACTCAATCCGCATCCAAACCCCCTCCCCGACCCGGACTCAATCCGCATCCAAACCCCCTCCCCGACCCGGACTCAATCCGCATCCAAACCCCCTCCCCGACCCGGACTCAATCCGCATCCAAACCCCCTCCCCGACCCGGACTCAATCCGCATCCAAACCCCCTCCCCGACCCGGACTCAATCCGCATCCAAACCCCCTCCCCGACCCGGACTCAATCCGCATCCAAACCCCCTCCCCGACCCGGACTCAATCCGCATCCAAACCCCCTCCCCGACCCGGACTCAATCCGCATCCAAACCCCCTCCCCGACCCGGACTCAATCCGCATCCAAACCCCCTCCCCGACCCGGACTCAATCCGCATCAAAACCCCCTCCCCGACCCGGACTCAATCCGCATCCAAACCCCCTCCCCGCCCCGGACTCAATCCGCATCCAAACCCCCTCCCCGACCCGGACTCAATCCGCATCCAAACCCCCTCCCCGACCCGGACTCAATCCGCATCCAAACCCCCTCCCCGACCCGGACTCAATCCGCATCCAAACCCCCTCCCCGACCCGGACTCAATCCGCATCCAAACCACCTCCCCGACCCGGACTCAATCCGCATCCAAACCCCCTCCCCGACCCGGACTCAATCCGCATCCAAACCCCCTCCCCGACCCGGACTCAATCCGCATCCAAACCCCCTCCCCGACCCGGACTCAATCCGCATCCAAACCCCCTCCCCGACCCGGACTCAATCCGCATCCAAACACCCTGCCCGACCCGGACTCAATCCGCATCCAAACCCCCTCCCCGACGCGGACTCAATCCGCATCCAAACCCCCTCCCCGACCCGGACTCAATCCGCATCCAAACCCCCTCCCCGACCCGGACTCAATCCGCATCCAAACCCCCTCCCCGACCCGGACTCAATCCGCATCCAAACACCCTGCCCGACCCGGACTCAATCCGCATCCAAACCCCCTCCCCGACCCGGACTCAATCCGCATCCAAACCCCCTCCCCGACCCGGACTCAATCCGCATCCAAACCCCCTCCCCGACCCGGACTCAATCCGGTTTCACCCCGGAGCCGGTTCAATCCGCTCCGCCTGCCCGACCTGATGAGGACTCGGACTCCCAGACCCTCGCTGTCCCCGCACACCCGGCTCCAAGTCCGGCGGATGATGTCCGTCTCCCTGTCCGAGAGTCGATGGCCTGGGTCCGGCCACTCGCTCAGCCTCGGCCCGCTCTCCATGTCCCGATCACTGGCGGCTCCCGGTGGCGAGAGAGGCGGAACCGGACCCGGCAAAGATCCCCGTGCCCGTTCACTGCAACCTCTCCTCCCCGGCTCCAGACAGACACTCAGAGACAGACAGACAGACAGAGAGACAGACAGACACTCAGAGAGACAGACAGACACTCACAGAGACAGACAGACACTCAGAGAGACAGACAGACACTCAGAGAGACAGACAGACACTCAGAGAGACAGACAGACACTCACAGAGACAGACAGACACTCAGAGACAGACAGACACTCACAGAGACAGACAGACACTCAGAGACAGACAGACACTCAGAGACAGACAGACAGACACTCACAGAGACAGACAGACACTCACAGAGACAGACAGACACTCAGAGACAGACAGACACTCACAGAGACAGACAGACACTCAGAGACAGACAGACACTCAGAGACAGACAGACAGACACTCTCAGAGACAGACAGACACTCACAGAGACAGACAGACACTCAGAGACAGACAGACACTCACAGAGACAGACAGACAGACACTCTCAGAGACAGACAGACACTCACAGAGACAGACAGACACTCAGAGACAGACAGACACTCACAGAGACAGACAGACAGACACTCTCAGAGACAGACAGACACTCACAGAGACAGACAGACAGACAGACACTCACAGAGACAGACAGACACTCTGAGAGACAGACAGACACTCAGAGACAGACAGACACTCACAGAGACAGACAGACAGACACTCACAGAGACAGACAGACACTCTGAGAGACAGACAGACACTCAGAGAGACAGACAGACACTCAGAGACAGACAGACACTCACAGAGACAGACAGACAGACACTCACAGAGACAGACAGACACTCTGAGAGACAGACAGACAGACAGACACTCACAGAGACAGACAGACAGACACTCTGAGAGACAGACAGACACTCAGAGACAGACAGACACTCAGAGACAGACAGACAGACACTCTCAGAGACAGACAGACACTCACAGAGACAGACAGACACTCAGAGACAGACAGACAGACACTCTCAGAGACAGACAGACACTCAGAGACAGACAGACACTCTCAGAGACAGACAGACACTCACAGAGACAGACAGACACTCTCAGAGACAGACAGACAGACACTCACAGAGACAGACAGACACTCAGAGACAGACAGACACTCTCAGAGACAGACAGACACTCACAGAGACAGACAGACACTCTCAGAGACAGACAGACACTCACAGAGACATAGACAGACACTCACAGAGACAGACAGACACTCTCAGAGACAGACAGACACTCACAGAGACATAGACAGACACTCACAGAGACAGACAGACACTCAGAGACAGACAGACACTCTCAGAGACAGACAGACAGACAGACACTCACAGAGACAGACAGACACTCAGAGAGACAGACAGACACTCAGAGAGACAGACAGACACTCACAGAGACAGACAGACAGACACTCTCAGAGACAGACAGACACTCTGAGAGACAGACAGACAGACACTCACAAAGACAGACAGACACTCACAGAGACAGACAGACACTCAGAGAGACAGACAAACACTCACAGAGACAGACAGACACTCACAGAGACAGACAGACAGACACTCTCAGAGACAGACAGACACTCTGAGAGACAGACAGACAGACACTCACAAAGACAGACAGACACTCACAGAGACAGACAGACACTCACAGAGACAGACAGACACTCAGAGACAGACAGACAGACAGACACTCACAGAGACAGACAGACACTCAGAGAGACAGACAGACACTCACAGAGACAGACAGACACTCTCAGAGACAGACAGACAGACAGACACTCACAGAGACAGACAGACACTCACAGAGACAGACAGACAGACACTCTCAGAGACAGACAGACACTCTGAGAGACAGACAGACAGACACTCACAAAGACAGACAGACACTCACAGAGACAGACAGACACTCACAGAGACAGACAGACACTCTCAGAGACAGACAGACAGACAGACACTCACAGAGACAGACAGACACTCAGAGAGACAGACAGACACTCACAGAGACAGACAGACACTCTCAGAGACAGACAGACAGACAGACACTCAGAGAGACAGACAGACACTCAGAGAGACAGACAGACACTCACAGAGACAGACAGACACTCTCAGAGACAGACAGACACTCTCAGAGACAGACAGACAGACAGACACTCACAGAGACAGACAGACACTCACAGAGACAGACAGACACTCACAGAGACAGACAGACACTCTCAGAGACAGACAGACAGACAGACACTCACAGAGACAGACAGACACTCACAGAGACAGACAGACAGACACTCTCAGAGACAGACAGACACTCTGAGAGACAGACAGACACTCACAAAGACAGACAGACACTCACAGAGACAGACAGACACTCACAGAGACAGACAGACACTCTCAGAGACAGACAGACAGACAGACACTCACAGAGACAGACAGACACTCAGAGAGACAGACAGACACTCACAGAGACAGACAGACACTCTCAGAGACAGACAGACAGACACTCACAGAGACAGACAGACACTCAGAGAGACAGACAGACACTCACAGAGACAGACAGACACTCTCAGAGACAGACAGACAGACACTCTCAGAGACAGACAGACACTCACAGAGACAGACAGACACTCACAGAGACATAGACAGACACTCACAGAGACAGACAGACACTCACAGAGACAGACAGACACTCTCAGAGACAGACAGACAGACACTCACAGAGACAGACAGACACTCAGAGACAGACAGACACTCTCAGAGACAGACAGACACTCACAGAGACAGACAGACAGACACTCTCAGAGACAGACAGACACTCACAGAGACAGACAGACACTCAGAGACAGACAGACACTCTCAGAGACAGACAGACACTCACAGAGACAGACAGACAGACACTCTCAGAGACAGACAGACACTCACAGAGACAGACAGACACTCTCAGAGACAGACAGACACTCACAGAGACAGACAGACAGACACTCTCAGAGACAGACAGACACTCACAGAGACAGACAGACACTCTCAGAGACATAGACAGACACTCACAGAGACAGACAGACAGACACTCTCAGAGACAGACAGACACTCACAGAGACAGACAGACACTCTCAGAGACAGACAGACACTCACAGAGACAGACAGACACTCTCAGAGACATAGACAGACACTCACAGAGACAGACAGACACTCAGAGACAGACAGACACTCTCAGAGACAGACAGACAGACAGACACTCACAGAGACAGACAGACACTCTCAGAGACAGACAGACACTCAGAGACAGACAGACAGACACTCTCAGAGACAGACAGACACTCACAGAGACAGACAGACACTCAGAGACAGACAGACACTCTCAGAGACAGACAGACACTCACAGAGACAGACAGACAGACAGACACTCACAGAGACAGACAGACACTCAGAGAGACAGACAGACACTCACAGAGACAGACAGACACTCTCAGAGACAGACAGACAGACACTCACAGAGACAGACAGACACTCAGAGACAGACAGACACTCTCAGAGACAGACAGACACTCACAGAGACAGACAGACAGACACTCTCAGAGACAGACAGACACTCACAGAGACAGACAGACACTCTCAGAGACAGACAGACACTCTCAGAGACATAGACAGACACTCACAGAGACAGACAGACACTCAGAGACAGACAGACACTCTCAGAGACAGACAGACAGACAGACACTCACAGAGACAGACAGACACTCTCAGAGACAGACAGACACTCAGAGACAGACAGACAGACACTCTCAGAGACAGACAGACACTCACAGAGACAGACAGACACTCAGAGACAGACAGACACTCTCAGAGACAGACAGACACTCACAGAGACAGACAGACAGACAGACACTCACAGAGACAGACAGACACTCAGAGAGACAGACAGACACTCACAGAGACAGACAGACACTCTCAGAGACAGACAGACAGACACTCACAGAGACAGACAGACACTCAGAGACAGACAGACACTCTCAGAGACAGACAGACACTCACAGAGACAGACAGACAGACACTCACAGAGACAGACAGACACTCAGAGACAGACAGACACTCTCAGAGACAGACAGACACTCACAGAGACAGACAGACAGACACTCTCAGAGACAGACAGACACTCACAGAGACAGACAGACACTCTCAGAGACAGACAGACACTCACAGAGACAGACAGACACTCACAGAGACAGACAGACAGACACTCTCAGAGACAGACAGACACTCACAGAGACAGACAGACACTCTCAGAGACATAGACAGACACTCACAGAGACAGACAGACACTCAGAGACAGACAGACACTCTCAGAGACAGACAGACACTCACAGAGACAGACAGACACTCAGAGACAGACAGACACTCTCAGAGACAGACAGACACTCACAGAGACAGACAGACAGACACTCTCAGAGACAGACAGACACTCACAGAGACAGACAGACACTCTCAGAGACAGACAGACACTCACAGAGACAGACAGACACTCTCAGAGACATAGACAGACACTCACAGAGACAGACAGACACTCAGAGACAGACAGACACTCTCAGAGACAGACAGACAGACAGACACTCACAGAGACAGACAGACACTCTCAGAGACAGACAGACACTCACAGAGACAGACAGGACACTCAGAGACAGACAGACAGACACTCTCAGAGACAGACAGACACTCACAGAGACAGACAGACACTCACAGAGACAGACAGACACTCTCAGAGACAGACAGACACTCAGAGACAGACAGACACTCTCAGAGACAGACAGACACTCACAGAGACAGACAGACAGACACTCACAGAGACAGACAGACACTCACAGAGACAGACAGACACTCAGAGACGACAGACACCTCTCAGAGACAGACAGACACTCAGAGACAGACAGACACTCTCAGAGACAGACAGACACTCACAGAGACAGACAGACAGACACTCACAGAGACAGACAGACACTCTCAGAGACAGACAGACACTCAGAGACAGACAGACACTCTCAGAGACAGACAGACAGACACTCACAGAGACAGACAGACACTTTCAGAGAAAGACAGACACTCTCAGAGACAGACAGACACTCAGAGACAGACAGACACTCTCAGAGACAGACAGACAGACACTCACAGAGACAGACAGACACTCTCAGAGACAGACAGACACTCACAGAGACAGACAGACACTCTCAGAGACAGACAGACAGACACTCTCAGAGACAGACAGACAGACACTCTCAGAGACAGACACTCACAGAGACAGACAGACACTCTCAGAGACATAGACAGACACTCTCAGAGACAGACAGACACTCACAGAGACAGACAGCCACTCTCAGAGACAGACAGACACTCACAGAGACAGACAGACAGACACTCTCAGAGACAGACAGACACTCACATAGACAGACAGACACTCACAGAGACAGACAGCACTCTCAGAGACAGACAGACACTCACAGAGACAGGACAGACAGACACTCTCAGAGACAGACAGACACTCACAGAGACAGACAGACACTCTCAGAGACAGACAGACAGACACTCTCAGAGACAGACAGACACTCACAGAGACAGACAGACAGACACTCACAGAGACAGACAGACAGACACTCTCAGAGACAGACAGACACTCTCAGAGACAGACAGACACTCACAGAGACAGACACTCTCAGAGACAGACAGACAGACACTCTCAGAGACAGACAGACACTCACAGAGACATAGACAGACACTCTCAGAGACAGACAGACACTCACAGAGACAGACAGACAGACACTCACAGAGACAGACAGACACTCACAGAGACAGACAGACAGACACTCTCAGAGACAGACAGACACTCACAGAGACAGACAGACAGACACTCTCAGAGACAGACAGACACTCACAGAGACAGACAGACAGACACTCTCAGAGACAGACAGACACTCACAGAGACAGACAGACAGACACTCACAGAGACAGACAGACACTCTCAGAGACAGACAGACAGACACTCTCAGAGACAGACAGACACTCACAGAGACAGACAGACACTCTCAGAGACAGACAGACACTCACAGAGACAGACAGACAGACACTCTCAGAGACAGACAGACACTCACAGAGACAGACAGACAGACACTCACAGAGACGACAGACACTCTCAGAGACAGACAGACACTCACAGAGACAGACAGACACTCACAGAGACAGACAGACAGACACTCACAGAGACAGACAGACACTCTCAGAGACAGACAGACAGACACTCTCAGAGACAGACAGACACTCACAGAGACAGACAGACAGACACTCTCAGAGACAGACAGACACTCACAGAGACAGACAGACACTCTCAGAGACAGACAGACACTCACAGGACAGACAGACAGATACTCTCAGAGACAGACAGACACTCACAGAGACATAGACAGACACTCACAGAGACAGACAGACACTCTCAGAGACAGACAGACAGACACTCACAGAGACAGACAGACAGACACTCTCAGAGACAGACAGACACTCACAGAGACAGACAGACAGACACTCTCAGAGACAGACAGACACTCTCAGAGACAGACAGACACTCACAGAGACATAGACAGACACTCACAGAGACAGACAGACACTCTCAGAGACAGACAGACACTCACAGAGAAGACAGACACTCTCAGAGACAGACAGACACTCACAGAGACAGACAGACAGACACTCTCAGAGACAGACAGACACTCACAGAGACATAGACAGACACTCACAGAGACAGACAGACACTCTCAGAGACAGACAGACACTCACAGAGACAGACAGACACTCTCAGAGACAGACAGACACTCACAGAGACAGACAGACAGACACTCTCAGAGACAGACAGACACTCACAGAGACAGACAGAGAGACACTCTCAGAGACAGACAGACAGACACTCTCAGAGACAGACAGACACTCTCAGAGACAGACACTCACAGAGACAGACAGACAGACACTCTCAGAGACAGACAGACACTCACAGAGACAGACAGACACTCTCAGAGACAGACAGACACTCACAGAGACAGACAGACACTCTCAGAGACAGACAGACACTCACAGAGACATAGACAGACACTCTCAGAGACAGACAGACACTCACAGAGACAGACAGACACTCACAGAGACATAGACAGACACTCACAGAGACAGACAGACACTCACAGAGACATAGACAGACACTCACAGAGACAGACAGACACTCTCAGAGACAGACAGACACTCACAGAGACATAGACAGACACTCACAGAGACAGACAGACACCCTCAGAGACAGACAGACACTCACAGAGACAGACAGACACTCTCAGAGACAGACAGACACTCACAGAGACATAGACAGACACTCACAGAGACAGACAGACACTCTCAGAGACAGACACTCACAGAGACATAGACAGACACTCACAGAGACATAGACAGACACTCACAGAGACAGACAGACACTCACAGGGACAGACAGACAGATACTCTCAGAGACAGACAGGACACTCACAGAGACATAGACAGACACTCACAGAGACAGACAGACACTCTCAGAGACAGACAGACACTCACAGAGACATAGACAGACACTCACAGAGACAGACAGACACTCTCAGAGACAGACAGACACTCACAGAGACATAGACAGACACTCACAGAGACAGACAGACACTCTCAGAGACAGACAGACACTCACAGAGACATAGACAGACACTCACAGAGACAGACAGACACTCTCAGAGACAGACAGACACTCACAGAGACAGACAGACACTCTCAGAGACAGACAGACAGACACTCACAGAGACATAGACAGACACTCACAGAGACAGACAGACACTCACAGAGACAGACAGACAGACACTCACAGAGACAGACAGACACTCTCAGAGACAGACACTCTCAGAGACAGACAGACACTCACAGAGACATAGACAGACACTCACAGAGACAGACAGACACTCTCAGAGACAGACAGACACTCACAGAGACATAGACAGACACTCACAGAGACAGACAGACACTCTCAGAGACAGACAGACACTCACAGAGACATAGACAGACACTCACAGAGACAGACAGACACTCACAGAGACAGACAGACACTCTCAGAGACAGACACTCACAGAGACAGACAGACACTCTCAGAGACATAGACAGACACTCACAGAGACAGACAGACACTCTCAGAGACAGACAGACACTCACAGAGACAGACAGACAGACACTCTCAGAGACAGACAGACACTCACAGAGACAGACAGACACTCACAGAGACAGACAGACAGACACTCTCAGAGACAGACAGATCTCAGAGACAGACAGACACTCTCAGAGACAGACAGACACTCACAGAGACAGACAGACAGACGCTCAGAGAGACAGACAGACACTCTCAGAGACAGACAGACACTCACAGAGACAGACAGACAGACACTCTCAGAGACAGACAGACACTCACAGAGACAGACAGACAGACACTCTCAGAGACAGACAGACACTCACAGAGACAGACAGACACTCTCAGAGACAGACAGACAGACACTCACAGAGACAGACAGACACTCACAGAGACAGACAGACAGACACTCACAGAGACATAGACAGACACTCACAGAGACAGACAGACACTCACAGAGACAGACAGACAGACACTCTCAGAGACAGACATTCACAGAGACAGACAGACACTCTCAGAGACAGACAGACACTCACAGAGACAGACAGACAGACACTCACAGAGACATAGACAGACAGACCCTCACAGAGACATAGACTGACACTCACAGAGACATAGACAGACAGCCACTCACAGAGACAGACAGACACTCACAGAGACATAGACAGACCATCACAGAGACAGACAGACACTCACAGAGACAGACAGACACTCTCACAGACAGACAGACCCTCACAGAGACAGACAGACAGACCTCACAGAGACATAGACAGACACTCACAGAGACAGACAGACAGACCCTCACAGAGACATAGACAGACAGACACTCACAGAGACATAGACAGACAGACCCTCACAGAGACAGACAGACACTCACAGAGACATAGACAGACACTCACAGAGACATAGACAGACAGACCCTCACAGAGATAGACAGACACTCAGACACTCACAGAGACATAGACAGACAGACCCTCACAGAGACTGACAGACACTCAGAGACAGACAGACACTCACAGAGACATAGACAGACAGACCCTCACAGAGACAGACACTCACAGAGACATAGACAGACAGACCCTCACAGAGACAGACAGACACTCTGAGACATAGACAGACAGACCCTCACAGAGACAGGCAGACACTCACAGAAACACACAGACACTCACAGAGACATAGACAGACACTCACAGAGACAGACAGACCTCACAGAGACATAGACAGACAGACCCTCACAGAGACAGACAGACACTCACAGAGACAGACCGACGCTCACAGAGACAGACAGACACTCAGAGACAGACAGACCCTCACACAGACAGACTGACACTCAGAGACATACAGACACTCACAGAGACAGACAGACACACAGAGACATAGACAGACCCTCACAGAAACATAGACAGACCCTCACAGAGACATAGACAGACAGACCCTCACAGAGACAGACAGACACTCACAGAGACATAGACAGACAGACCCTCACAGAGACATAGACAGACACTCACAGAGACATAGACAGACAGCCACTCACAGAGACTGACAGACACTCACAGAGACATAGACAGACCATCACAGAGACATAGACAGACACTCACACAGACAGACAGACCCTCACAGAGACAGACAGACAGACCCTCACAGAGACATAGACAGACAGACACTCACAGAGACATAGACAGACACTCACAGAGACATAGACAGACAGACCCTCACAGAGACATAGACAGACACTCTCAGAGACAGACAGACACTCACAGAGACATAGACAGACACTCACAGAGACATAGACAGACAGACACTCACAGAGACAGACAATACTCACAGAGACAGACAGACACTCTCAGAGACAGACAGACACTCACAGAGACTAGACAGGGACTCACAGAAAGAATATCGGGATTGTAGGCGCAATCTGAAACGAGGAATTAAGAGGGCTAAAAGGGGTCATGAAATATCTTTAGCAAACAGGTGTAAGGAAAATCCCAAAGCCTTTTATTCATATATAAGGAGCAAGAGGGTACTAGAGAAAGGATTGGCCCACTAAAGGACAAAGGAGGAATGTTATGCGTGGAGTCAGAGAAAATGGGTGAGATTCTAAACGAGTACTTTGCATCGGTATTCACCGAGGAGAGGGACATGACGGATGTTGAGGTTAGGGACAGATGTTTGATTACTCTAGGTCAAGTCGGCATAAGGAGGGAGGAAGTGTTTGGGTATTCTAAAGGGTATTAAGGTGGACAAGTCCCCAGGTCCGGATGGGATCTATCCCAGGTTACTGAGGAAGCGAGAGAGGAAATAGCTGGGGCCTTAACAGATATCTTTGCAGCATCCTTAACACGGGTGAGGTCCCGGAGGACTGGAGAATTGCTAATGTTGTCCCCTTGTTTAAGAAGGGTAGCAGGGATAATCCAGGTAATTATAGACCGGTGAGCTGATGTCAGTGGTAGGGAAGCTGCTGGAGAAGATACTGAGGGATAGGAATCTATTCCCATCTGGAAGAAAATGGCTTATCAGTGATAGGCAACATGGTTTTTGTGCAGGGAAGTCATGTCTTACCAACTTAATAGAATTCTTTGAGGAAGTGACAAAGTTGATTGATGAGGGAAGGGCTGTCGATGTCATATACATGGACTTCAGTAAGGCGTTTGATAAA